>NW_026652287.1:96796708-97323058 GCF_009828535.3 Hylobates moloch | reverse complement strand
CCACGCCTGGCTAATTTTTTTTGTATTTTTACTAGAGACGGGGTTTCACCATGTTAGCCAGGATGGTCTGGATCTCCTGATCTCGTGATCCACCTGCCTTGGCCTCCCAAAATGCTGGGATTACAGGCATGAGCCACCACGCCTGGCCAAAATTTATATATTTTCAAGACAGACTTTTTCATCATTCTATCTTTAAGCCAAGTCAATGAGAAAACTAGTTTTGATATACAGATAAGGCGCATAACTGAGTCTAGCCTTTGTCTTTCTTTGTGAGTTGGTGTGGTTAGGAAAGGATCTGGGGAAGGAGGTGTGGGAACCAGAATTCTTATCACTGTTTCAGCATGTGTACTTTCTGGGTACCACTTTCTTTGTATGTAAAATGACAGACACTGAGTAGATTATTTATGCAGCCCCTTCTATCTCTGACCTTACAAAATTCTTAGTTTCTTCACTTTTTTCTCTCAAAAACTCAAAGTAGCTCCATATGGGAACATATCCAGAAGGCATTGCAAAGTGGAATAAATATGAGAAATTAAAAATCAAAACCCGAAGCAAGCTTCTTTTTTGGTTCCAGAAGACAAAGGCCTAGATTACAATACATTTAACAAATATATTTCCCCCTTGCTACCTCAGGCTTTCTGATTTCGTATAGGATCAAGGGTAGAAGTAAGAAATGTGTGGGAAAATTTGATCTGCTTCTTGTAATTCTAATCCAATTATAAGCAGAAAATGCCAAATATATCTTCTAAAAACCCATCATTAAATTCCTTGCTCATTTTTATAAGCTTAAGAGTTTAGATAGTTTTGATGCAAATTCTAGACTCCTGGGTACCTTTCATATTCAACCAACATAAGAAGTAAATATGCAAAATTTTACAAGATCAAAAATTCTTCCTCAAGGACACTTAATTAGATTAATTTCTTTTTCTTTTTCTTTTTCTTTTTTCTTTGTTTTGCTTCATATTCTCTGAAAGGAAGATCTGCTTTTGTGGTAAAATAACACAGATGTTGACACAAGTTAACACTCGATAATAAATGATCAGCAGCATTATTGTTTCATTCACTTATTCATTCAACAAATATTTATGAAGTGCCTGCTACATACTAGGCACTGCAATAAGCACCGGGAATAAAACACTGTGTGAAAATAGTCACGTTCATGGAGTCTAGAGCTGGTGGAGGAGAAATGAAATACAAGGGAAAAAGATAGATTCTTTGAGGAGATATAAAGGACAGCAAGTCCAGGAGTTCAGCGAAGGCTTCCTGGAAGAGGAACAGTTGGGCTGAGCTCTGAAGGATGAGTATTATTCAGATATGCAAAGATGGGGTGCAAGTTTGTGCAGGCAGAAGAAGCAAGCACAAAGCACGTGAGATGAGAGTGCACATGCCAAGTATGAAAGAAGTCAGGAAGATTTTCTGCTGTTTTTTTTTTTTTTTTTTTTTTTTTTTCATTTTAATCACTATAAGTTACTTTACCATTTTGCCTGGAGACCACCCCCCCAAAAAAAAAATTTTGGTCTTAGTACTTTAGTAACTTCTTACTAAGTTTTACTGAGTGTTTGGAGTTATTTTTTCTGTTTTCTGGAAATGGTGCACCTTCCCAATAGGGAGATTAAAATATTTGGTTACTTTGGGAAAATTTTCCTCATATGTTTTAATATTTGTTCTATTTTACTCATTTGAGTTTCCTTTTCTGAGACTCTAATTATGTGTATGTTGGATTTCCTGTGCCTGTTCGTAACTACTCTCCATGTCTTTTTTGTCTTTGTCTTTTTCTTTTTTGTGTTTTTTTGTTTTTTTTGACACAGTCTCACTCTGTCTCCCAGGCTGGAGTGCAGTGGCGCAATCTCAGCTCACTTCAACCTTCACCTCCCAGGTTCAAGCGATTCTCCTGCCTCAGCCTCTCCAGCAGCTGGACTGCAGGCGTGCACCACCACACCCAGCTAATTTTTGTATTTTTAGTAGAGATGGGCCAGGCTGGTCTCGAACTCCTGGCCTCAAGTGATCCTCCTGCCTCAGCCTCCCAAAGTGCTAGGATTACAGGCATGAGCCACTGTGCTGCACTGCACCAGCCACTTCAGTTTTTTTTTCTATCCTTCCTCCTTCCTTTTTATCCCCTCCCTCTCTCCTCTCCTCCATTATCCTCTTCCTTTCTTTCTTTATTCCTTTTAATTTGATTTGCTCAGTTTTCCTTTTTTCCTTTTTGAGACGGACTTTTGCTCTTGTTCGTTCCCCAGGCTGGGGTGCAATGGCGTGATCTCAGCTCACTGCAACATCTTCCTCTCCTTCCATCAAGCGATTCTCCTGCTCAACCTCCCAAGTAACTGGGATAACAGGCATGTGCCACCATGCCCAGCTGATTTTGTATTTTTTAGTAGAGATGGGGTTTCACCCATGTTGTTCAGGCTGGTCTCGAACTCCTGACCTCAGGTGATCCACCCGCCTTGACCTCCTAAAGTGCTGGGGTAACAGGCATGAGCTACTGTGCCCGGCCAATTTGCTCAGTTTTCTCATTCCTGGTCTTTGCATCTCTTACTGTGTTTTCAGCAATGCCTGTACTCTGTATACTCCTCATTCACCTTCATCTCCAGTTTATTATTATTTTTTTCACTTTTTTTCCCTATATCTCTAGGTGCTCATGTTTCACCTGCTACCGTTTTTAACCATCTCTTCTCTGAAGTTCTATATTGTAGGTTGTGTTCTCGCTTCTTAGAGGCAATTAACATGTCATTATTATTATTTAATTTACAGTTAAATATGTTTTTAAGTTTTCACCCACCCAATTGAAACTTCAAAACAAATTTGTGTTGAGTATTCTTCATCTACCATTATATTAATATTTGTGATTCATTTTCATATTTGTTTATTTATTTATTTTGAGACGGAGTGTCACTCTGTTGCCAAGCTGGAGTGCAGTGGCATGATCTTGGCTCACTGCAACCTCTGCATCCCGGGTTCAAGCGATTCTCCTGCCTCAGCCTCCCAAGTAGCTGGGACTACAGGAACCCGCCACCACGCCCGGCTAATTTTTGTATTTTTAGTAGAGACAGGGTTTCATCATGTTGGCCAGGATGGTCTCGATCTCTTGACCTCGTGATCCGCCCGTCTCCTATCTTTATCTGTTCCATGTTGATAGTTCATCTCGAAGTAGAAAATTTTCTTTTTCTGAACTCATATTTGCAGGAGGGGGTCTGTGTGTGGAGAAGACCCATGACCATGTTTTAGCTGAGTAGGAATTTTCTTTTTGACCCAGTGGATTGTGTGGGACTTTGGCCTTTAGACACCTCCCAGCTAATAAGAGGGAGCCGAGAGTGAAGTGGTTCGTGATGCAAGCTCTTCTCCACACTGCCACAGGCTGCTTTCTGTACAATTTGACTTTTCTGTGTTTTTCTCCTTTGGCTGGAACTCTTTTGATTTTCAGAACCAAATCAATTCCAGGAAAACTCCTGTTTCAAGCTGGTGCATATCTCCGCTGTAGGAATAGACCCAGTATTTACGGTTTTACATTATGTTTGTGGACAAATAATTTAATAACTTTTTTGAGTTATTCTTCCTCCTCTATGTACCTCCACATGAACTACACTACTATTGGCAGTCATGCCATCTGTTTTCTGATTCAGGGTTTCAGTCTATGGCCATACCACCCTGAACATGCCTGAGCTCAGCTGATTTAGGGTCTCAGCTGTCTCCTAATTTAATCAGAAATAGAACTTAAATTTCTTATTTACATTTGCCTAATACCTTGGAAGAGGAGGAGATTTCCAACAGGATAAAAAGAAAATTCTAACTTTACACCACCATACCAGAATCAGAAGTATTTATAGTTTAATAGTTTAACCCAAACACTTATTTAAAGGTATTTGAATAATGCTTTTTAGGCTTGATCAGAAATAACCACATCTCTCATGATGTGAGTTAACAGAAATGTTTTCATTTACCTAATAGTTTATTCTGGTCATTTTTCTTTCAACCGATTTTTAATGATCAATACATTATTGATTATTATTTTCAATAAAGATTAAATAAAATCAATTTTTATCTTAAAATTTATATTTCAGCCTTTATTTTAGAAAAAAAAAATAGGAACTAAGTAGGAACCTATAAAATCCTAAACGATCGACAGTGTCACCCCCCCCAATCTAAAACTAGCCAAAATGCCCTTTGAGTACAAAGAAAATCAAGTTTTAAACATTAAAGAATGCAGAGAATATTTTATACAAACAATTCATGAAGAATATACTCGAAAATATACCTGAGCCAGCTAAGAAATAATAGAATGAAACTTAAAAAGAAATAAGTGAAACACATACACACATAAAATCATAAAACCATGGCAAAAGACTACCAGTGAACATTGAATCTGTTTAACTGTAGGACTACAATTAAAACAAGAAGGAAGATTTCATGACAGAAGAGAATATAATGATGTTAACATGAGAAAGCAGACATATTATAACAAACACTTGGATAGAAGATGAAACATTTAAGTATACTGATTTTCTTATATTTAATAGATGGAGGTCAAAGAAAATCCATTTAAACTGGCAAATTATGGAAAAGGCATAAAAGTCTGTTTAATGTTACAAAGGTAAGATTAGAAAATAAGATGCTCATCTAAAATGGGGTAGTAAGAAAGAAGAAAGAAGGGAGGGAGAAGAAAAATTAAAACATTTCATTATTACTCATAGTAAGGAATTAATAGATAACGCCAAAAGAAATAGAGGAAATTGTGAAAAGCTGTTATAATGATAAGCACGTGCAAAAAATGTATCAACTTTCTAATATATCAGGAGAAACATGTATACACATAAAATCATAAAAACAAGCTGCATGGTGAGAGTATTTAAAAATAATAAAGACAGAATTCAAATATAAAGTAACAAACCTAAGACCACACATATCTATCATATCATTAAATGCAAATGGCCTAATCTCATCGATTAAAAGAAAAATATTTGTCAATAGTATTACAGAGATAATTGTGGGCCATGTGAAAGATACATAAAGTAAAGAGATTAAGAATGGTTGAGAATAAAAAGATGGGCAAATACATAGCAAGCAAGTCCGAACAAAAAAAAATCTGGGATGGCGATCTTAATCTCAGACAAAGGTTAGTTCAACACAAAATATAAACTAAAAAAAAAATAAAGGAATTCATAGTACTAAAGGGTACAATCTACAAAGAAGTTCTCAATATCTATAAATACTATACCAATATTCCTGAGGCAAAAACACAAGTAATGCAATTAAAAAACAGACAGAGCCACATTAGTTGTATGGAACTTACTTTAGTCTATAACATATCAAATGTACCCCTAAAATTTTATATATATATGTGTGTGTGTGTGTGTATATATATAAAATATACGTACATTATATATATACGTATATTATATATATATAAAATACATATGTATATGTATATATATGGATATAGCAGGCCATATATAATTGTGGCTCTAATGGATACATAGGAAGTCTCTATTTTCAGATAGCCAAGTAATGGTCACACATACACAAAAAGAGAAATATTT
The DNA here is from genome assembly GCF_009828535.3 of Hylobates moloch. Taxonomy (NCBI): domain Eukaryota; kingdom Metazoa; phylum Chordata; class Mammalia; order Primates; family Hylobatidae; genus Hylobates; species Hylobates moloch. Next base: position 97,317,524 of record NW_026652287.1, on the reverse strand, counting down.
TAGGCCACAAAGAAAACATAAAAGAAGAACACACCAAATAGTAAAAGTAGTACTGAACACATTACCTGACAATAATGCAGTAAAATTAAACCAGAAAACAAAAATCACCAGCTACTGAAAATTTACAAGCTCTCTGTCAAACCGCTATCAGGTCAAAGGGGTTATTCATAAATCAATATTGCAGAATATCTAAAAACGAGCAATAAAGGCTGGGCACAGTGGCTCATGCCTGTAATCCCAGCACTTTGGGAGGTCAAGGTGGGTAGATCACTTAAGGTCAGAAGTTCGAGACCAGCCTAGCCAACATGATGAAACCCCATTTCTACTAAAAAAAAAAAAAAAAAAAATACAAAAATTAGTCGGGACTGGTGACACATGCCTGTAATCCCAGCTATTCGGGAGGCTGAGGCAGGAGAATCACTTGACCCCAGGAGGTGGAGGTTGCAGTGAGCCTAGATAGCACCTCTGCACTCTATCCTAGCTGACAAAGCAAGACCCTGTCAAAAAAAAAACAAAACAAAAAACTAGTAGTCAAAACCCTACATATAAGAACTTACGTGATTCGGTGAAAGCAGCAATGATCAGTGAAGTCATACTTACTTATATTACGAAACAAGAAGAAATTCAATGAACTGAGTATCCAACTCCTAAAATTAAAAGCAGATCAATGACATAAACATATGAAATCAGAAAATAAGTAAATACTTACAGCGAAAGTTAATAAATTAGAACATAGAATGTACAGAACTCACATAAATCCAAAAGATGATATTTTTTAAAAGTAACAACACATCCACATACAATAATTAAACTGTTATTAATATAGTCAAGAAAGGATGGGGGACACAAACATAGAAAATAAGAAATAATCACAGATAAGCAACTTTAAGTAACCATATCAGATGTCTTCGATCAACAACTTCTCAAATTAATTTGAAAATTTGGTTGAGATAGATAATTTTCGAGGAAAATGTAACTTATTAAAGCTAACTTCAGAAGAGAGAAAAAAAATCTAAACTGACCAATTGTTATAAAAGAACAACCTGTTCTTGTTTAAATTAATTTGTTAAATAGCTTCATTTCCCCACCACCTCCAAAAAAAAGCCCATGGCTCAGTTGGTTTCACAGGGAGCGTTCTAACAAACCTTTAGAGAATACCTAATTCTCATGTTATTTCAAACTGTTTCCAACCATAGAAAAGGAAAGAAGCTTCCACTTCTTTTAATGTAGTAATAAAAACATGGATGCAGAAATCCAAAAAAGAAAACTACAAACCAATCAGATTTATAAATATAATATAAATAAGTCCCATATATATATAATTTTATTATAGAGAACCAGGAGGCATGTTAAAAACAACATACCATGACCAAGTGGAGTTTAATTTAAAAATGCAAGCTTGGTTTTTTATTTGGAAATCTATGACTGTAATTCACTATTTTAGTAAGACCTAAGAAGGGAGGCCGGGTGTGGTGGCTCATGCCTGTAATCCCAGCACTTTGGGAGGCTGAGGCAAGCAGATCACGAGGTCAGGAGTTCGAGACCAGTCTGGCCAACATGGTGAAACCCCGTCTCTACTAAAAATGCATAAAAAAAAAAAATTAGCCGGGCGTGGTGGCAGGCACCTGTAATCCCAGCTACTTGGGAGGCTGAGACAGGAGAATCCCTTGCAACCAGGAGGCAGAGGTTGCAGTGAGCCGAGATGGTGCCACTGCACTCCAGCCTGGGTGATAGAGCAAGACTTCGTCTCAGAAAAAAAAAGAAGGGAAATCACAATCATTACCAAACATGTTAAAATAAGTGTATGATAAAATTCAATATCCATTTTCAAGAGATACTCTTAATAAACTAAAAAGATATGAAAAAATATATGGCCTCTTTGCTTCCACCTTTTTTTCAAATGTCATGTTAGTGAGGTCTTTCAGATCTTTTTAACATTTGAACTTTCGCATCATATCCCTCTTGGTTGCTTGCTTTTTTTCCGTTGCACCAATAACCTTCATTCTATATAATGTTCTTATTTATTTATTTTTCATTGTCTGCTCCCATTGGAATGTAAGTTTCATAAGGTTAGATATTTTTGTTCATTTTGCTTTCTGTTCTGTTCATTGATGGCCTGGTGTATAATAAACACCTACTATATATACGTTGGGCAAATGGATGAATGGATAAATTAATGATGTATTATGCAAAAGTGTGAAAATGCTCTTTATATATAGTTATGGGTGAATTTCTAAGATATGTTTCTAAGCAAAAAAATGTATGATACAGTAGAATATGTAAAACATGCTACTATTTTGTGTAGAAGAATGAGACAGAGGAGAGGAGCGGAAAGAGGAGCAGGGTAGTGAAGAGGAAGAGAGGGAGAGAAAATAAACACCTATTTGTACAGGCATAAATTATTCCTAGAAGTCTGTATAAGGAATAGCTAAGACTTGATGCCTTTGGGTAGGACAAGTAAGGGGGTGAGGAGCAGAGACAGGAAGGAGACTCTTTATCATACAACCTTTTGTTTCTTTTGAATGTTAAGTATGAGAACATTTCAATGATACCTTCTTCAAAAATAAAAATAATCCACATAACCAAACAAAACTTTATAGGGAGAGATAGTTTAATAGCAATTAAACTCACACACATATACACACACACACAAACATACAAAAATATATTAAATTGAGTAAAATAACATCTTGTCTTTTCTAATTTCTGGAATTGGAGAAAATGACTCCAGAAGGTATTTGTATGTTATATAATTTAATACATATTTCAGTATTTTGAGATAGCTTTAGTGGATTTATGAGTTTAAAATCTCTGAAACAGTACTTCAAGTTAGCTTTAGTGGACTTAAGAATTTTTGGTTATGTTGGGGATTTCGTTTCATTTCTCTGCTCAGTGTCCATTCCCCTTCCGTGGTACATCTTTGATTTTTACTTGGAGGAACCAGCCTTCCCATCTTTTTCATGCTGAGTGTGAGTGATGGTGCACATGATGCAAGTGTAACCAATTAGTGCACTCCAACCCCCTTACCACAGTTACTGATTCAGACACAAACCAATCAATGACAACAACATTTAGCCCAGCACTTTTGGTTCATATGTTGAAAGTGACTCTCTTTTATACTGGTCAGATATCGTATGAAAGTCTGAAGTAGACAGTGGTCACTAATGGGAACTGAGGATATACTCAATCATTGAAAGCACAACTGAGAAAGGGATCTTTGTGACAACATTGAAGCCCTGGATCAAACCACACCTGAAAGTAGACAGTTCCACTCATGAATTTTTCAGCTCATAATAGCTAACAACTTTTTTTTCCTTATGCCATCTTGAGTAAGGTTATATGTTATAATACCTTTAGCTGAAGAGTCTTGATATATATAGTAGCCATTATTCTCCTGCCCTGTAAACTCTAGAATAGCAAAATATTGACAAGTTAGAAATGTTGCCCAGGGTTACAAAGCTAGAATTGTTGAAACCAGGATTTGAATTTAGAATTATCTGGCTCCGAAGCTCTCATTCTTCTGGCAACACCTTGAGAAAAAGCGAGAGAGACAGCCCGCTCGTGACAGTGAGTGTAATATTGATAACAACATCACATATGAGAAGAGATCAGTAACTAAGAGGGGAAAAATCCCTGAACCAACTTGATTAAACCATTAGATAGAATAGTTACAGTGTTAACGACCTAAGGGTTATTTCATATGCCCGGCAGCACTCTAACTGCTGAATGCATTTAAATAATCTTTTAGAATGGTTGAAGCCATCTTTTGGAGTTTCTCTTATAGAATGTGACCAATGACTTTTGTATATGAGAAAAAGGGTGAAATTCATTGACGTTTCCTTCATGCTTTCCCCAAGCCCCTGAACAATAGGAACATAAGAGATAAGCTAATGAAATATAGTTAATAATTTAAGTTAGGATTTATTCTTTACAGCCAGTATTTCTTTTGACATTTTCTAAAAAGAAAAAGAAGTGAACAAAAAACTTGCCCCAGGATTTTAAACTGCAGGTGGCATCAAAGGAACTAAAACCAAGAGAAAGTTCCATTCATCAGCTTCCCGCTGGCCAACAATTTCTTCCGATAAGAGCCTGTGGAAGATCACTGTAAGACACGGTCATCCACTTTTTCATACTGTTTTCCCTGGTGACCAAAGAATTGAGTTTCTGAAACATATTCTTAGAGCTTTGTACACTAAGACGTGCCAGACAAACAAAAGGTATAATACTCATAGTTGCTCTCGTTATGAAAAAAATGCGATTTAGAGAAATGAGTCTCAAGTGGGGGTAATTTTTGCCCTCCAACAGACACCTGGCAATGTCTGGAGACATTTTTGGTTGTCACAATTGCAGGATGGGGGGCTGTGGGGATACTAGCATCTGCTGTATAGAGACCAAGAATGCTGTTGTGGGAGGATCCCCTAGAATTAATTGAAACCAGGATTTGAATTTAAGATTATTGGACTCCAAAATCCTCATTCTTTCTACAATACCTTGATACCATTGAGATATCATTGATAGAGACAGAGAGAGACAGAGAGAGAGAGAGAGAGAGAGAACATATTGTTGGACAACAACATCGCATATGAGAAAAATCCAGTAACTAAAGGGGCAAAAATATCTAAACGAAGCTGAAATACACAAGACAACCTCCCACATCCAAGAATTTATGGCCCAAAATGTTAATAATGACAAGGTTGAAAAACCCTGGTTTAGAGGGAGTGCAGCATTTGTTTCGTGTTGCCACAGTGATATGATGTCATTGTGCGTGCGTGTGTGTGTGTGTGTGTGTGTGTGTGTGTGTAGAGGAAGGGGGATTCGTGGATTTAGTATATCTCCTCAGGCACCTACTGGAAATTCAGGTTTTTGAGGCTGAACTCATCAGCATATCTGAGGTCACCATTTTGCCAATCAAGTCATTATCACCCTAAGGCAATTTCAGGATGCCCCTACAGAAGGAAAACCAGATGTTCATGCAGAAAAGATGGTTTCAGTAGCATATATAAGATTAGCCTCAAATCCGAGTCATTAAAATATCTCCAGGTGGTCTTTTTGGTTGCTGCGGCTTGGGGCAACCTCTTTTCATCATTTTGGAAGCATTGTCACATCTCTGGGATATGTTTTTGTCCTATCCCCAATTTCAGCACCTGTTTATCTGACAAGAATGAAAATTACTCTCTTCAAGCCTACATTGCTATGTGCTAATTTCCTAAGACTGTCTGTCTCTCTCATACATTATGTCTCCACTCATCACCACTAATAGGTAAGAAATCTTCCAAAACACCTGTGGCCACACTTCAATACACCTTGAGAGGCTCTTAGAAAATGCATTTTAAATAAACTCATTAGAGAAATGCATATAATCAAATAACATGCTTAACGGAAACAGAAATCCTAAATAAAGAGTGGGTCCACTAGCGAAACCTTCCCCCTTTCTCACAAACCTGAAAGCTCCTTCCTACATAATTGGAGGGTAATGGTGAGAAAATTTCTCATAGTTTCTGTCCCTCACGGAGACTCCACTGAGGGAAAAGATCATTCTGAAAATAAATTAATGAATATTCATTACTTCCTAGTCAAGTCTGAATGTTTTGGCTTAGTGAGATAGTTTAGTGATAAATGTGATTCAGACTTACTGTTTTAAAAAATTAACAATTCAGAAGAACAGAGTTTAAAAAAAAAAAAAAAAAAGAGCTTCCTTTACCCAGCTTCTGTAGTTTCTGCCTTCATTAAAAGGAATCAAGTTAATAGTCTATTGTGAATCCTCCCATATCCATATCAATTTCATTGTCTTTCACTCAGCAAATGTCTGTGGAGTACCTACTATGTATGTGGTTCGGGGGTTATAATAGTGGACAGAACAGACATGATTTCTGCCTTTAGGTACCTTATAATTTAGTGAAGAAAGGAAATTGAGAAAAATAATTTCAGATTAACATACAAATGAAACAATTATGAATTGTGGTCTGCCCAAGGAAGGAAACAAACACAAAGCTGAAACAGAGAATATTTTTTGGGGCCCACACACTAGCTAAAGGGCTCAGAAAGTGCTCTAGAGAAGCTTAACCCTAAAGGATAAGAAAAGGCAAGTGTAGAAGGGAGAGAAAAGTTCTGTAACACTTTTTTTCACTTAATATATAATAGATATATTTCTTTTAATTCATAAAGGTCTATTATTTCTTTTAATTAATAATCACTGGAATCCCTGTCTATGGGTCAGTCCTATGCCCTGAGGATAAAATTGTGAGCAATAGCTTTGCCTTCATTGAACTTACAATCTAATGGTAGAATTTAGATACATCAGATTGATGTTAATGAATGCACAATATTCCATATTGTAATGAACTAATATTCCATAATGTAATGCACTAAATATTTACTTAGTCATGCATCTATGGATAGGTGTTTTGGTTGTTCCCAGTTTTTCACTCTTAAGCATTTTTCAATGCTTCTAAAGACACCTTTGTTCATATACGATGCAGATTTTTGTAGACACTTTAACAACATGTTTACTTTGTGACAGTACAATTGTTAATGTGTCATTCATAGAATTGTCATATTCTTATTTTAATGTACGTAAAGTTTTCATCCCCATTTTATAAATGTGGAGCCAATAACACAGATATGTTGAGAAACTTATCCAAGGCTATAAGATAGTAAATGACAAAGGATAAGTATCTGAATATAAAAATAAATAGCTTAGTATCTGCTATACCTCCTCCCAAGGGCTAGAGCCCTAGATTTTGTTTTCTGATTACAAAAAATAATATGTGCTTACTATTTCAAATTTGATAAATACAAATAATACCAGCATTTTTTTAAAAAATGCTTTTTTTTTTTTTTAGACATAGGGTCTCACTTTGTTGCCCAGGCTGGGAGGCAGTGGTGCCATCATAGCTTACTGCAGCCTCTAGCTCCTGGGCTCAAGCAATCCTCCTGCCTCAGCCTCTCAAGTAGCTAGGACTGCAGACACAAGCCAGTATGCTGGGTTAATTTTAAAATTATTTTGTAGAGACAGGGTCTTGCCATCTTGCCCAGGCTGGTCTTGAACTTCTAGGCTTAAGTGATCCTCTGCTTTGGACTCCCAAATTGCTGGGATTATAGGCATGAGCTACTGTGCCTGGCCAAACTTGACTTTTTCCACAGTAATATGCAATAAAAAGATCCTTTGTCACTGAAGCCATTCAGAAAGAAAAAAAAATAACTAAAAGCAATGTCATGTTCATAAAAGAGCCTGATTAGTGCATTCAACAAAAAGAAGTTCCTGAAAAGTATTCCTGTCTTCTACAATCTTGACCACTCCCTGGACAGAAACTGGTAGACCAGTTGTATATGGAACTCCACAAGCTCCCTATAACAAAGGGGTAGTTAGGGTTTGGGGATTTCTGCCCTCTTTACAAATGGTGTTCCAGCTGCACCACTCAGAGACTGTAAGCTTGTTCCACATTCCCCAGGAAGCACCACAAGCAAAAATAATGGTCTCTTGAATCCTTTCAGAATGTAGATCAGTATCCAAAGTGCTCAGAATCCAGGGCATGACCTGGAAGTTCTGGTGCACTGCAGGTAGCAGCACAGAATAGAGGTTGAGGACCTCTGGAATCAGACAGCTCTGGTGTCAGATAGCCTACATTCAAAGATGTGTGACTTTGGTCAAATGACTTAATCTTTCTGTGTGTTGGTTTTCTCATTTGTGAAAGGGGGATAATATTAGGACTTATTCAAAGTTGTTAGCAGTAATTGTAAGTAGTATATTATTTAATATCTTTTTTTTTTTTTTTTTTTTTTTTTTGAGACAGAATCTCACTCTGTGATCCAGGCTAGAGTGCAGTGGTGCGATTTCAGCTAACTGCAACTTCCTCCTCCCAGGCTCAAATGATTCTCGTGCCTCAGCCTCCCAAGTAGCTGGAACTACAGGCATGCACCACCACACCCGGCTAATTTTTGTATTTTTAGTAGAGACAGGGATTCACCATGTTGCCCAGGCTGGTCTTGAACTCCTATCCTCAAGTGATCCACCTGCCTCAGCCTCCCAAAATGCTGGGATTACAATCATGAGCCACCATGCCCAGCCATTATTTAATATCTTTAAAGCACTTAAGACAGTGCTGCCAGAGTTAGCACTTAATAAATGTTATTAATTATTGTATTATAAAGTTACTTTCAAGTTTCTCTAAGATTTCTTTTTTAGTTTCAAGATAAATATTTGAAGATACTACCAGCAGATAAACATAAATGAACATAAGAGAAAACCTCAAAGAGCTAGTTACCAATGGTTTCCTACATTAGAAAACCAATTAGAGTGATATTTTTCTTTTTTCCTTTTGATTTCCTGTGTTTTCTAAATTGTCTTTAATGAATGTGTTATTTTTTAAATATCAGAAAAAAACACATTAATTTATTTTTAAACAGTTTTTACCAGCTCAACTAGATGACAGAAAATTGAATGTTCAAGCCCATATTCTAGAAATAAATGTTAGAAATGTATTCATGGTAACAATTCTTAGTTACTTAACCTCTCTTGACTGTTAGCTATTGTCACTGTGATTGTGAACATCATTATCGTCATCCTTAACACCAAATCTTTTTACTGGCATTGATACCTCAGGTAAGCAAGGCAATTCTAATATTAATTATATGTGTTTATACTCAATTTCCTCATCTATCACATGGGGCTGATAATATCTGCTCCACCAATATCAACACTTTGTAAAACAACAAAATAATATGAAATATTACAAAGAAGTAATGAGATTGACATTGAGACATGTATTAGGAAAACATAATCATGACTTTTATTATTACATTTTAAATTATTTTATTCTGACAAAGTAAAAAAGAATTCTTACCCCACTTGAGAAATAAGAAAATGAAGGCACAGAGCATTTGCAATAGTTTATCAACTCACACATTGCATAGCAGTCGAGACTAACCTAAAATTCAGTGTCTTGATGCCCAATCAGTTCTCAGCAGTCTCTTAGAGCATTTATTTACCTTATTCCAAATGGATCCTCCTCCAGCAACTGACAGTTTCTATACCTCTACTGATTGCAGTTCTAGTCCACAGCAAGTCTTGGAACCCTGGGGAATTTTTAGAACCATTTAGACATGAAGTAAAGTCTCAATGACCTTTTTAGTTCAACAATGCTAAAAGACAAACTGACAAGGTTTAGAGAACGTGGTGAGAAACAAGGCATTGCCTATAAATGTTTATTGTTTCCCTGGTAACTCCACCCGTCAATGTTCTTTGAAATATCAAGGTTCTAACTGTTATAGAGACTTCTGATATAGGTTCAAAAGTAAAATAGGATATAAAACTGAAGACAGAAAAATAAATAGGTAGATAGAGTGAAAGACATAGACATAGTGAAATCTCAATATTGTACCTTTGATTAAAAGAAGATACCCCAAATCTTCATGGTTAGTTGACTTTGGCTAGTCATAATTTCCAGAAAGTGAGATTATGAGTGATTTTAAAAATTACCTTTTTTTTTTTTTTCTTTTTGAGATAAAGTCTCACTGTATCACCCAGGTTGGAGCGCAGAGGCACAATCTCAGCTCACTGTGATCCACCTCCCAAGCTCAAGCGATTCTTGTGCCTCAGCCTCTGAATTGCTGGGGTTACAGGCATACGCCACCACACTCAGCTAATTTTTGTATTTTTAGTAGAGACAGGGTTTCACCATGTTGGCCAGGCTGGTCTCAAACTCCTGACTTCAAGAGATCCACCCACCTCGGCCTCCCAAAGTGCTGGGATTACAGGCATGAGCCACTGTACCTGGCAAAAATTACTCTTAGAGACATTTTTCAAATTTTCTACAATGAGCATGAATTACTTTTATGATCATTAAAAGTTGGAGGTGTATAGATAGCCATGGAAGTTGCAGTTGTTTATCTTGAAACTACGGCACAGTGTTGAGAGTGGGTGGGGAGAGGGTGGAGTTAGAGTTGGAGTCTTGGAGTTGGAGTTCTTCCTCCAACTCCAGCACAGGCCCTGATGGTTTACTAACCAGAGCAGAGGTTGTTAGAAGCAGCCAGGCCACAACTTGAGTGCTTTGCTGCTTAGAAATTTCTTGTGCCAGATATCCTAAGTCATCACTCTGAAGTTTAAACTTTCACAGATCCCTAGGACATGGACTCACCATTGAACCTATTGTTAAGCTTATGGTTTAACCCATCTCCCTGCCTACTTGTCAGATAAACTCACGCTTGAGGAATTCAACCTATGCAGTGATTCCAGCCAGAGGTATTGGTCCAAATGAAGCATGGGAGAGTTTTCTGGAAGCTTCTGGGGAAGAAGATGATCTATCCTTCTGAGAGAGCCAGGATTTTCTCTTTCGATCAGATACGATACATAAACGCCTAATACCGCCAATGCATCCTGCGACCATATGAGAAATAAGCCTTAAGAAGAAGCTAACAATATAGAAAGATGGAAAAGAAAGAAAGACCTTTATGACATGAATGAACAGCCAAATCAAACTAACCCTGAAACTGACTGACACACTCTTAGACTTTCCAATCACAGAAGCCATCATTGAAACCAGTTTACGTTTTCTGTTTCTTGGGGTTAGACATTTGGGTATATAACATCTACATAACTATATAGTGAGAGGCCCCCCTTCATTAGTACCTCCAGTTTGTAAGTCAATGCTCTATTAAGAGTAATTTCCCGGTTGAATTTTTTCTGCAATATTTTCTTTTGACAAAATAAATAGGGATTGGATGAGATAATCTCTATAACAACCTCCCAGATCTAAAAACTTACACTTCTTTGAAAATTCAAACTATAATTACAGGAGATTTTTGAATTTTAGATACTTCAAACTTAAGCTTCAGGTATTTTGTGAAGCTATTTGCTGTATGACAAACTCCCCCAATTTGAGAAAATTCTGCCAGTTGTGATTTTATGCATATTTGTAGCCTTCAAAAGTGGAAAAAATAAACCGTAATTCTAGCAAGAGGGCTGGAAAATGTAGACAAAGCTCATTAGCCTTGTCAGACATTTGATAAATAATTATAAACTGCAACTGTAGTAAGATGTGTGCATAAAGCCCAACTTTGATCTCTTTGGAAAACAAATGTTTCTGTAACAATTTAAAACTTTAATCACACTTAACGTATCTTCAAGTATAGAACATATAAATATTCTTTTGATTCTGCCTGAGTCTGGATTATTTTCCACGTTTGTTAGTTAAGAAGACTTACCATAGACTGCATTTAAATAATAAGCTAAGTAGTTGGGGACTAATAAACAAAATGTTTGTCATACACTAAATGTAATCTTTTCCACATTAACACTGTTGTTAGACTGTAGAAAGATTAAGGAAACCAAAGAAATACACTTATTAGCCTTTAATGATTGTAACAGACTGATACCGGAGTTTTAAATTGCTTTTCAAAGTCTAGATTCTATTTTTATAATCAATGTTCTAACTAAGCATTCATCATTATGAAGACAAATCCTGTAAGTCATACACATATCTCTGTCTCCCTCTGACAGACATTGATTTAGAAAGGAAAGACTAGATTCAACCTCCAGGAAACAGCTGTTCTCCTTAGATAAGGAAATCATTGAACTGGCTTTTAATGTTGTAAGAGAAAGGGAGAGAAAAAGGAAAAGAGAGAGATTTACTACAGGAGCAAACAACAAAAATCCGAACTACCTAGATGACACAACACAATTTATAATTCACAGAACATAACTTAATTATCACATTTCTTGATAGCTGACTTTAAACTACAGGTTATGTTTTCTCCCAAAGCAAAATGGCCAGCCTTGCCATTGATAGCAAAACAAAACATTCTGAGAAAACTTGGGTGGCACGAAAAGGTTAAAAGAGAACAGCTGAAATCTTGAGACCTAATGAAGCTGCAACACCTGACAGGCCACTCTTGAGAGCACAGGTAGCTTGAAGAACGCTAAATACCAAGGAAAATGTTTCATTTCCCTCTTAAACTATCAAGTTCACATTGAAGAATAATTTAATGCATACACATGCACAAGACTACCGGAATTCATGCAAATTTCCCAAGGTATTCAGTGCTGGAGTACTATATGCCCAAACTTCAGAAATTTTAGAAATGAAGGTACACTTTAATTTGGTTGCCAGGAATGTTCTGCCTTTAAGAAATTTAAATTAGATTCTCCTTTTCCCTGTTGCTTCAGTCAAAGTCTCTACTGGAACCTTCGTAATGTCAACATTAAAAGAAAAAATCATATCTCAGATCCTTGTTCTGATACTGAAAAAAAATTAAAGCATATCTTTTTTTTATATTTGGAACTAAATACTGCCTTAAAAATGAAAATATGCATTAAGGAAAGACTATGTCAAGTCTCTCAGCTGTGTTTTAGCAATATATTTCCTTGGTCAACAATTTTTTTTAGAACTGGAGAACATAGAAGTGACTTCACTTTCTCAAACCTACAAAAATACTTCGAGGCTCTGTGAAGAGAGGTGTCCACGGAGTAAATGAAAGAAGATGCTTAGAAATTTTTAATTAGCTTGTTCCTCATGCTGCATGAACTACCAGAGCAGGTACTTATATTGTATGTCATGCTATTCAATCTCAGTATACGTTTTTTTTTTCTTATAACCAAAAGTGGTTTTAGGTAATGTATTCATAGGATTAAATAAATCAACTGCTAATTTTCAATAAAACAACTCCCTTATTGAGGCGTTCACCAGCATGGAGAATACAAACCTAAAGACAATCCCCAAATCCTTGTTTGGGGGGATTAAAATGCTTTATATGATTTAAAAGAAGAGATTTAACTTTCTAATAGTATTTACTCTGCCCTAATACTAAAATGAGTTTGCTTTTCCAGGCCACACATCAATGGTAGCCTGGTATTTAAAAAATAATAATAAATGTTATAAATAGATACAAACTGGCTAATACTGATTTTTGGAGAGAATTATAAATGTGCAACCTACCATTACATTTTATTGCAAACACATATAACATTAAAATGGATGATTAGTGATAGAGTAGTAATGAAATAATCCATAATCCGGCCATGCAAATATAATTACTATATTTGCATTCAAAATTACAGATCAGGCTGGGTGCAGTGGCTCACGTCTGTAATCCCAGCACTTTGGGAGGCCAAGGAAGGAGGATTACTTGAGGCCAGAAGTTTAATACCAGCCTGGGAAATATAACGAGATCCCTGTCTCTACAAATATAAAAATAAAAATAAAAACATTAGCTGGGAGTGATGGCACATGCCTGTAGTCCTAGCTCTTTGAGAGGCTGAGTCAGAATTGCTTGAGCCCAGGAGTTTGAGGCTGCAGGGAGCCAGGATCACGCTGCTGCACTCCAGCCTGGGCACAAAGTGAGACCCCATCTCAAAAAAAATTAAAGTAAATAAATAAAATACATTGCAAGCGTCTTCCATGTGCATTCTTAATTCTTATACTTGCTCTCTTTTTGGAAGAGAAACCCAGAGACAGAGCAGAAGGAGTTGGGGTGGATAATAAGGGGAAGAAAAAATGAAAAAGGAGCCACAGATGATGAAAGAGAGATGAGATACAGAAGGAAGGAGTTGAAAGAGAAGGAAAAATGAAGAGATTGAGTAGAAAGAAGAGAGACCAAGAGGAAACAATAAGCAAGGGAGATCTCCAAAAACAGGCTAAAAAAGGCTTCTATTGGACATGTTTTAAAAGTCTGGAGGTAGACAGACCAGAGTTGATATGGGGGCTCTTAGCTTTCTACTCCACCATCCCAGCACATGGCTTCAACAGCAAGATCTTGTCATCTTTTGATCGTGCCAACAATCACATACAAGTCGTAAGCCTGCAGGAGGAGGAAAAGCAGGACAGAGAGGAGTTACCTCCTAGTGATTGGCTCCCTTTAAACTGTTTTCCTGGGATTCCCATGCAACACTTTATCTTGTATCCCACTGGCCAGCACAGAGTCAAAGGCACACAGGGCTATAAAGGCACACTGTAAAGCAGGCTGGGGAGGTAGTCCAAAACTGAGCAGTACCCCAGTGAACTTTGGGATACTGCTACTATACAAAAAGGGGAAAATTGAGCAGTGGTTTCCACTACACTCCAAATTCTTTAATTAGCAGTAGTGTTGTGTGCACTAGAAAACAGCAAGCTGGATCCAGATTGTCTCTGATGAAATCCTGGCTTAGCCCCTTATGAGCCCTGTGACCTTGCACAAGATTCTGTGTTCAGTTGTTATAAGGCTTACGTGAATTAACACATGTAAAGCACTTGGAATGGTGCCTGGCACACAGTAAATACTCAAGATATGCTAATTAGTGCCAGTTTATTTTCTAATGTTAGTTTATTCTCAAAACAATGCTTTGGTGCTTCCTGGAATTCTGTGCATTCAAGTATGTGTGAAGAAATAACTTAGATTTTAGAAAATTTCTTTAAGATCTTAGCTGTGTTGGTCTATTTGCTAAGAATCTTCTAAAAGTTCCTTGTTATTTAAAATTTGGCAGGTTTTTAAATTCCTGCCGGTGGTAACATTGTGCGATTCTGTGATTGCTTTATAGTTGTTACTTGAGAGATTAGGTAAGGCTGCATCACTCCTTAATGCCCGAGGGTTATGTAACATTTGAAAATTGTGTTTATATCATGTTGCTGATACTTTTTAAAAAACGTCAAGTCCGCTTTTTTTGTAATTGAGTTTGGGTCTAGTGGGAATGACACTCTTGAGGGCTGAGAGAGAGAGAAAGAGAGAGAGAGAGAGAGCGTGTTAAGGAAAAATCCTTCAGAAATAAAAAGGTTAACCCCTGTTACCAACTCATGAACTATTCTTATGAACTGTGAGCCACTGACCAATAGGCCTGCTGTGGTCCTTGGCCTCTGGCTGGGCAGGAACACTCTTCATCTAAGGATGCAGCAATAACACCAGCGATTTGCTTAGCACGTTTCTGTGTATTTTTTCCCACCCATAGCTCAATGAGTGCATTATTCCCAATTCAACCATGAGAAAATCCAAAGCTCAGGAAGCCTAGACCGCCAGCCTGAAATCTCAAAGCCGTGAGAGGCTAAGTCAGACACGAATTCCATACAGCCTCTTCAAATATACCCCCACCCCATGTAGAACTTTACTGATTTCATTCAACTCCTAAAAATGGATTTGAAAGGATTGAGTAGTTTCAGAAAGAGGCACGCAGCCAGTGGAGGGCAACCTTATCTCTAACTATAGGATGTGAGTTCTGTCTTTTCCAAGGGTTTGAAGAGACAGGTGAGTCTCTCCGTCTGCAGAACTGGTTTGCCAATGATGTCAACGTGTATCTGCTATCGCATGTAGATATGCAGAGGGGAGTGGAGGGTGTGTTTTTAGGAGGGAAGGGGATTGTTTTGTTTTGGTTCAAGGAAGAGGACTGGATTGTTGTTTCATGTTTGTGTTGTGCATAAGTGTGCATATGTGCATGTATGTGTGTGGGAGGGGGTGGTTTGGAGTATCCAAGAGAGATAAATGAAGCAGATGGCAGAGAGGTTGGCATGACATCTAAGGGTTACTAGCTGAAGCGAGCACTTTTAAGTTTTCCTGACAGAAGGTGTAATCAGGTCTAGAGGCTACAGAGCCAGAGACAGCAAAACTAAAGGCACCAGCAATGCTGCTTTTAGGAGATATATACTGAGCATACTGTTCTAATCAAATCTCCAAGAGGAAGGATTCTATTGATTAGGAAGTGTGGATCCATGATGATATATTCAACAGGTTTGTTGAGGACCTACCATGTTACACCAAGGTGTGAGACACTGCCAGCTGAGTTTGGCATTAGATTTTCAAAAAATGCTAGACTTGGGAATATCAGTGTTCTGGGTCTAGGTTTAGGCATTGTTCCTGTACTTCAGTCACTTAAAAAGAAGACACTAACAACACACTTGAAATTCTCTGTAGGAAAAAGGCATAACCATAAGTGATATTTAGATATAATTGGAGCTACAGTGATCAGTACCACCCATTATAATTGCTCTAAACAAACAAGTATGTGGAAGAGGGAAAACAGAGGGGTTAGTAAGGACAATCTGTCAGCAGAGCTCCCCTGCCTTTTGAGTAACAATAAAAATGTAATAACAATAATCAATCATTCAGTGAATGCTTTTTATATATGCTTACAGTGTCAGTGCCTGTTCTCAGTGCTCTGTGTGCCTTGACTCATTTAATCCTCACAACGTCCCTTTGAATGATGAACTATTAGGCAGCCACCATTATGAACCCGACTGGACAGATAAGGACACATGACACACAGCAGTTAAGTAACTTGTCCAAGGTCACACAACTTGTAAGGGGGGAACTGGTATTTGAACCAATCACAAACAATATTGGGTTAAATCACATGTCACGTGTGGTGGGACAGCCTCATCCCTACTGATCTCTCCAGAAATTCTGGAGACAGAATGGCAGTTTATGTATTTCCTCATCACCTCTAGCTCCAATTTCATGCTTTTGCTGAATGATTTCAGTTCATAGCTTGTCTTATAATCCCCTACATATATTCCTTGTTCTGTACCACAATACACAGATGTGCTACACAACTCCATTGAAAAAATTTTCCATATACATATGTATATATATTCACTCACAAAATTCATATGAGTCCCAGAATTAGCAGAACAATTGTGAAGGAATTATAAGACAAAAATTAGATTTATGAAAAAAATTAGTTTTTCAACCCCATTATGCTTGAGATTAGGAATTATAATTACAAAACAGCATTACCAATCTGGTAATAAACACGTATTATGTTTAGCTAGCATAGCTTTTAAAAACATAAATTTGAATACCTTCAGAATGGTCAAGCACTCTTTAATTCAACCCAAACCCTACCTCTCTGTACTGTTTCAGGCCGACCAGCTTCATTAGTTTACATTATTATCCTGGACTGTGAAAGCATTTTTATTTGCCATCCTGATAACAACTTACATGCACCAAGAAAGTTCGATGCATAGGTTGTCTGTCAGCTTTCAGAGTCCAAAGTTAAAAACCAGGAGGCAGGATGTGGGATTTGATGTATTGAGAGTCTAGTGTGAATCTCCTCCATATTCTAGAGCTGGAAAAATATCACTGCTCAAGTGAGGCTAAATAATAATATTAATAAATAAGAACAGAAAAAAATTTATTCCTAATTAAATTAGCAATATCTACAAATCCATAAGCCTTTTGTCAACTGAAGAATGATGAGGTTCATGAATTTGGAAAGGAGAGCTTTATTTCTCATAAAGGGTTGCAGCTGGTAGGGTGGCCATTCTGCCAGGCTGGGAAATATAGCCTCCTGTCAGAAGCCAGAAACAGATACTTTGAGGGTTGGTAGAATAAGACAGGAATTTATGCTGGACTGGGTGGTGAAATACACATATTCAATAAGTGATAGAAGGAGTCCTGAATATTTATGAAAGGACAAATGTATGCATGTGCAATTGAGTTTCATGCCCCTTCACGGGTCCTATGTACAAAAATTGGCAGCATTAGCATGATCAAAGGGTAGAGTTTTGGGCCCTTTGATATCAAAAGGTGAAGCAGAAGACACAAAGACTCTTACTGTGCATTCTCTGTAGACTGGCCAGAACCACTCCATGATTGGTGATCTCTTATCAGGCAAAAAAGGAGGGTCTGCATCAGGCAGTTGGTTGATATCAGCAGGGGAGCCTCTTTAAAGGGCTGGTTTCTATTTAGCCCTTAAGGAAGAAAGCCTAATGGTGGTTAGCAAGGAAGGGGTTCTGACCTCCCCATCCTGTCATGGCCCAGAGCTCAGCTTTCAAGGTTATACTGAGGTTCCCTTGGCCAAGAGGGGATCTGCTCAGTCAGTTGAGGGACTTAGGATTTCATTTTTATTTCTCATCCTCATAAAACAGAACAGTATGCAATGTAGTTCATGCACCTGGACTAGGGAGAGAGACCATGGGTTTATGTAAGTAAAAGCTAGGTTACTGGGAAACAGAAAACTGGGAAAAGGGAGGCCTACTAGAACTTTAAAGTAACTGGAACCTTTGGATGATACCAGCCAGTGGATTTAAATAAGATCACATTAGGCAGGCTAACAGGCTCCTCTGGGTCTATCCCAATTTTGCTGAAAGCCTTAAGGATAGCGGTAGCTCTCATTCAATCATTTATTCATTCTTTCAAAAATATTTATCAGCATCCATTCTGAGTCACACACTACCCTAGATCCTTGTACCATGAAACAAAATGGACAAAATCTCCTCATTTGGTAAGAAAAGCCAGACCATAAACAAACATAAATTATATAAAAGTTTCTGGGCCGGGCGCGGTGGCTCACGCTTGTAATCCCAGCACTTTGGGAGGCCGAGGCGGGCGGATCACAAGGTCAGGAGATCGAGACCACGGTGAAACCCCGTCTCTATTAAGAATACAAAAAGTTAGCCGGGCGTGGTGGCGGGCGCCTGTAGTCCCAGCTACTTGGAGAGGCTGAGGCAGGAGAATGGCGTGAACCCGGGAGGCGGAGCTTGCAGTGAGCCGAGATTGCGCCACTGCACTCCAACCTGGGCGACAGAGCCAGACTCCGTCTCAAAAAAAAAAAAAATTAAAAAAAAAAAAAAGTTTCTGAAAGTATAAGTGCTCTAAAAAGGGAAGGGTGAAAGAGCCACTTTAGACTTTATGAAAGGTTTTGAGTGAGGGAGCTTATATTACAGAAAAACACTCAAAATTCAACATTCAGCTTTCTGTTCTTAAAATGATCATAATTTCTGCTGTTCAGAGCCCACCTCCTCACCAGTGTCTTAGCTTTCCTTTCCTCCTGTTCTCCTCCCCTTTATTGGTTTCTTTTGCAGACGTCCCATTCCTATTTATTATGTAGTCAAACTAGTTGAGTTCTCTTTTATTTTCACTCTCCTACCAACCTAGGCTCTCAAAAGTTACCTTCCACCCCATGGTAAATATCAAGTTATTTTTTCCCAGCCAAGACATGTATAGTAAATTACCAATCATCCTGAATCTACAACTCATCTTTATTCTCTTTGTATTCACCCCCTTTCCAACTTGGTTCCTAAGTGTCTGTGCTGAGCCATTGTATTCTACCTGGAAAGCAAGCTGCAACAAAGCCATTACTTTGTGTGGTACTATTTGCACAGTGACTTTTTTTTCACTCAAGCAGCAAGAACTTTGCTTGCTGATATTTTATATGAAATGTAAGAAAGATTTCCACATTCAATTTTTGCCGAGGACATAATATGTATTGTAGAAAAAAATATATTTGCTGTTATCTGAAGAAAAATGACTTTTCTTTTACAAAACAAGTTTCATTTTAGGAAGAACCATTAGCAAATAGAACCATTCGTTAAGAGTTGTAACAAGTAATTTTAGTCACGGGTGCTAAAGATAATGAACCGCCTCTCTTTTGCTTATTACTGGAAATGGCCAAATCATTATGGATCTCGGTAGTAACTAATGGTCTAAAACAACAGGGTTTGGCAAATGAGTATTTTATAGCTCAGTGACTCTTTGAATGAAGGCTAGACCATTCAGGTATTTAAGTGTTATCCAAGGCCTCTTCAATTGAGCAAATGGGTCTATAATAATTAAAATACTGTAAACACAGTGCCACAGTTCCTGAGTTTTCAGGGAGATCCTCTTTATTCCTAAGGGAAGGAAATGAGGTGTAGCCTTGTTAGGAATGCACTGTTTATTTACATCTAGAAACACCTTGACAAGCTGGTGGAAGAGCCTCATTTGGGAACCCCCAGCCCTCAGCTACCCACCTCTGCAGTTCCCCAGAAGTGTCTGTGATGGGGGCAGCAAAGGCCACAGCAGCCGAGCACTCTCTAATGAGCTTTTCTGGTGCTTTCCATCTCGATGAGCAGCCTTCACCCTTCCTGAGTCAGATTTCACCAACATATCCCTCTCTACACAAGAACTCAACACATCAGGGAAATAAATCGTAGTTTCTATTTTCAAAACGATTGGAGGCACTCTACGTATAGGAATGTCTTCCTTCTCCTCATCCTTTGGCAAATATTCCATTTTGACCAGAGAAAATGTTATTACAATCTCTTCTGGGGAAAGGAAGTGTCAAATTGTTAGAAGTATTTGAACCAGAGCAACTCCATCTTGAATAGGGGCTGGGTAAAATGAAGCTGAGACCTGGGCTGCGTTCCCAGACAGTTAAGGCGTTCTAAGTCACAGGATGAGATAGGTTGGCACAAGATACAGGTCATAAAGACCTTGCTGATAAAACAGCATGTGGTCAAGAAGCCAGCCAAAAGCCACCAAAATCAAGATGGCGATGAGCATGACCTCTGATCGTCTTCAATGCTGTAATCCCATCAGTGCCAAGACAGTTTACAAATGCCATGGCAATGTCAGGCAGTTACCCTATATGGTCTAAAAAGGGAAGGCATGAATAATCCACCCCTTGTTTAAAGCATATAATCAAGAAATAATCACAAAAATGGGCAAACTGCTGCCCTCAGGGCTGCTCTGTCTATGGAGTAGTCATTCTTTTGTTCCTTTACTTTCCTAATCAACTTGCTTTCACTTTACTCTATGGACTCACCTGGAATTCTTTCTTTCGCGAGAGCCAAGAAAGAATTGGGGTCTGGATTGGGACCCCTTTCCTGTAACAAAATGAAGTAATCCTAATACATAACAATTTTAACTGTGGGCAGCAAATAGTCACTGGGGGGAGATTACCATTGCTTCAAAAATTTTCTAAAGAATGAAAGCTATATTATTAATTATAGTTCTGAAATATTTTGTTGACCTTCTGCTAAGGGTATATGAGAACACTGAAACAAAATATAACAAAAGGCACTGAAGGAGGTCAGGCAGTGAGGTCAGGTACTAACATGTTGAAGTTTAATTAGTTGTAGCTCTGAGGTCTGAAAGAAACTACCTGAGTAACCACAATAAATTGGCTTGCAGGGAATAGAAAAAAAAAATCCTTCCAGGGACACTTTCAAGAAGATATGACCTAAAAAAAGATGAGGTTGATTTTTGATTGACTATTTGGGGAATGTCATCTCCTACAGGACAGAGTTCATGTCTTGTTTCATTAATTCCAGAATGCAACTAGCCCAGGGCACTTACCAGATAAGATTTAAGTCATTCATAGAATTAGGAATTGAAGGAAGCTCAAGAGGCCACAAGTTCCCTGCCTATAGGAAAAACTCGATTCAAAAAAAATTGTATTTTTTAAAAGGGAGACTCTTGTCTTATTTTTCCTCGGAAGAATCCAGAACAAAATATTTCAAAAATTTTATTAAGGCTAGAAGTTTTGCTTAATATTCCTTTAGAATTTCTCTTAACCTGTCAAACGCAAGAGCAGACAACAGCTGCTTAACATCTTTCAAACAGCCTTGCTTCATTCCCATCAAGATGGTGATTAAGGTCTTCCTCTTCCCAGGGTTCTAAGCTCAGGGAGAGAAACCTAGGTCTTTAACATTTCTTCTCAAGACTGTTCCCCAAATTATTAATAACATTTTAAAAGGAATGTCTTAGCGGTCTCTTCCAAGTTCTCAACACCCTTCCATTATAAGATTTATGCATCTGCAAGCAGTTGCTTTTAACATCCTTCTCTTCCTATTTTAAGCAAAATCTTTATTTTTAAAGCACTATTCTTCTTGTCCTATGTACTATAGAGTGACCAAATGTCCCAGTTTGCTAGGGACTGAGGGAACTCCCGGGACACAGGGCTTTCAGTGCTAAAACCAGAAAAGTCCCAAGCTAACTGGAATGAGTTGGTCATCCTATGAATTAAAGTCCAGCCTCCTCTGACTGGTGGTGAGAGTGGTGAGAGGCCCACTTCTTGCCACCTGGAGTGGTTCCTGACCACTTTACAGAGCTCCTAAGTCTCTAAGGAACCCAGACTGAAAATCATGCTCTAAGGAATATTTGGAAGAGTGCTAAGAATATTGCAGAGTTTTCCAGCAGGCCCACTATTGCGTTTTCAGGCAGGATAATTCTTTGTTGTGGGATAATTCTTCATAGCTGTCCTATGTATTCTAGAATGTTTTATAAAATCTCTGGCCTCTATCCACCAGTTTCCAGGGGCGCCCTCCCAATTGTGACGTCCTTCAAACATTTCTGGATATTATCAAATCTCCTTAACCCCTGTCCTCTTGAGAACCACTGGTACAGAGTGATAATTATCTCATCGTTTCCAGGTTGCAACCTACTAGGTAGGTCATAAAACCAATGCAGCAGGGCATGCCAACGTTGAAAGAAAATAAAAAAGAATGAAGGCAAAAAGGAGAGGGTAGGATAGGACAGAATAGGATGGGATGGGATGGAATGGAATAGAATAGAATAGAATTAGAAATAGAGTCTCATATGTAAAGATAAGTATTATCCTGCAAACTTTTGTTTCATATTTATATATATATGTGAGGGTACATATTCTAGGTCACAGTGTAAAATTATTTTTTACTATGAGTCATGGTCAAAAAAGTTTGAAAACACATATGCTAGTCCTGGTCCATCCTATTTGCACATATTATTCCACAATAGGACATTTCTACACTCTGCTTTCACCTGCTCACTCCACCTAGCCTGATACTTAGTTATCACTCTTTTGCAAAATCAATCCCATCAATAATTCATATTTACAAAGTTTGAATTCTCCTACATGAATTACCACTGAAACCTCTGCTTGTTTGTATGTGTCCACTTCTCCAAGTTTTCAGCGTCACCTTGAACTTAAGTGCACTAAAGCAAGTGTCACTGACAAATTTGGTATAAATATATTTTACCCCATGATGTGAGTAGCTCACTGTAATTGTGTAGGCTCTCAGAGAAATACTCTTAAGGTGGAAGTTTCTCCTACTGGGTAGCAGCATTCATCTCTGTCCCCTCAGGCTCTGTGAATATAGGAGGTGCTCAAATCCAAGCCATTTCTCACTTTGAGCTTCATTTCACTGCCTTTCTTGAGCCCACTACTATTTGGGGAAGTCAGTCCATCCACGGTGTTTTGCTTCAAATCAACGTTGTTCAGCATGCAGCTGACTTTTTCAGATTATGCACAGACCACACCTCACGGACATAGCAATAATAAAAATCAGACCCGGGGGACCCTGACGGAGTGCCTAGTAAAGAAAATAGCTGACATTTTAGTCTTCCTGAAGCCATAAGAACTCAGGGCCTGGTAGATTTGTAGGCCTTCATCAGGGATCAGTTGGGCCATTAGAAAGGAATTACGGTGGGTTTGATTTTTAGTAGAAATAAACCTTGCCAGTAGTCCATCAAAGATCATTTGTCTTGGTCTTCCATTCACCTAGGTCAGGAAGTAAAAGTCAGTGAAATGGAAGGATTTGTGTTTTTCGAATTACGCTGAGTATAATCAGCCCAGGCTGGTGTGACCTCAAGGCCAGGGAACAGGGAGGCTCACGAGCTGTCTCTCTACAGTAGTTCTGATCTAACCCCAGGAGGGCATGGGATGACAATGAGGGGCGTTCAGGGCCCCCCAGATTCTTCTTCTCTTTTGCACTCTCATTGTGGGTATTCTGGGTTGAACTGCATTCCCCACAAATTCATATTTTGGAGCCCTAACCCCCGATACCTCAGAATGTGACCTTTTTTGGAGATAGGGTCTTTACAGAGGTAATCAAGTTAACATGAAGCCATTAGGGTGGGCCCTAATCCAACATGACTGATGTCTTTATAAAAATGGGAAAATCTGGAGGTACAGAAGCCCACAGGAAGAACACCATGGGAGGACTGAGTTATGCTGCCACGAGCCGAGGAACTGCCGTGAGCTGAGAGGCCTGAAACGGGCCTTTCCTTGGCACCTGCTGAGACAGCATGGCCCTGCCGACACCCTGACTTTGGACATCCAGCCTCTGGAAATGCGAGAGAATAAATGTCTTTGTTTTAAGCCACCTAGTTTGGGTACTTTGTTATGGCAACACTAGCAAACTAATACAGTGGAAAATGGAATTATTCATTTCCCATTATTATGCACAAAAATACACATACCACATACACACACACCCGACAAATACTACTACATGTATAATACATACCACATACGTATACACACTGCATATAACACACACACACGCACCCTGACATTTTCATTTTTCTTAATTATCTTTCTCTTCACTTTTGTTACTAAAAGATCTCTTTAAAATGAAATAGAATCCTCAAAAATAAGATTAGACCAATTCCCTCTCTTTTTCTTCCTCTCTCTCTCTCTCTCGCTCTTGCTTTCACTCTTTCCTGTGAAGTAATGAGTAGAGAAAGTTTAAAGCACATGTCCTAGGTGGCATTTTGCTAATAGCAATTTTTAAAACACAACCTAGATTTTCTGATTCAGGGTGAATATTCTTCACAGAAGCCCATCTCCAGCTTTCGTATGTTTATGCATGGAGAAGGTTAAAATGTCGACTCCGATTGGTGGCTGGGGCCTGAGGTTCTGCATGTAACACACCCCAGGTGAGGCCAGCGCTGCTGCTCTGTGGCCACATTCCATGCAGGGAGCTTTAAAGAAAAATGGTGCTTCTCAAAGCTGACCCATCATCAGACTGACTGAAAACAAAATTTCTACCAACTGGGCCCAGGAACTTAAAAAAAAAAAAAAAAAAGTCCCTAGGTGATTAAGATTATCACTGAGGTGTGAGAACCACTGCTCCACATCCCACTGCTTTTTTATTGGATTTTCACATTATGGAAACAAGGAGGAGAGAATGCAATTCCAGAATTAGGCAGCACAGGCACAGACAACACGGAGGCAAGGCCACAGGAGAATTCCTGACCTAACTGAGTGCGGGAGTCAATCACCATACGGCAAAGTTGGGTGAGCATTTTGAGCTCTGTTTTGAGGAGGAGGGTGGCATTAGGAAGAAAAGAAGGAAAAGGAGGAGGAGGTGGAAGTGTAGACACTAAATCCAGTTAGAAACCTATGATGTCTCTGACATACGGCCACCTTTGAGTTTCTAGAGGCACAATCCTGATCACTAATAGAGTGAGATTTCCACTTAATGTTGGGAATTGAAGAACTCAAAAGTGATAATTCAATACTCACACCAGGACCAGGAGACATCACAGATGTGGGCTTTCCAGGATATGGGCGAATTTCCATGCCAACGTGGTGAATACTACCACAGCAACAGTGGTATAATATCCGATTTAATGTCAGCTTCTGGATTAAGGGTAAAGCTACGTTTGTCAGTACGAAGCTCTTAACCACACTTAAATCTCCTACCCATACAGCTGAGTTGTGAGAAGTTACTGTTTATGCCTGGAGTACCGTTGAAAGTGATGTGCCCCGTGGATCCTTGATAAATACTTGTTAACTATCTGAACCCTGCCATGAAAGCTGAGCACCTCTGTATTTTCTACATTGGATACATCAGAATCAAAGAAGTGCCAGGGTGGGAGATTCCTCCCACCTCTATTTCTCTGCAAGAACTCCCTGCACTGCTTATAAATATGCTGATTAAAACCTGCATCAAAGAGAAAACACATTTCCATATTCCCAGCTTCCTTTATGATCAGAGAATGGATCAAAGAGAAAACACATCTCCACATTCCTGTTATTCTTTTTATTCCTAATTTAGAGGTCAGAGAGACCACATGTGGGACTAGAACAAGAGATGCCAAGTCTGTTTAGGGGTAGAACCCCATATAAGCTCAAGCTATAAGTATTTTCAAATTCTTTCTCCACATGCACTTATAGGGATGGAAAAATGTCTTAATTCTTTTACCAGATATATTCTATTTTACTAAAAGATGATAACCAGTTTTATGCTTTGATATTTGAAATAAGAAGAATCATTGTAAGCCTTAATATAGTGTGTAATGGTCTATTAAATTTTAGTCACAATGCCTAATTTAAAAAATAATATTTAGGCTTTCAATTTTACCTTAGCTATAACTAAGAGATGAAAATGAATTTGCCCCTTTTAACTGAAAATGTTCTAAGACACATCTCAAAACTGACTCACTTCTTTGGTTATTTAACTGATGATGACTAGGTTAAGTTTGAAAATTATAATTGTTGACTTTTCTTTCAATATTGTCACGTCATTTCTTTTTGTTTTAGTTTTGCAGACCCAGAAGTAAGAACCCATGCTGTGAACATGAGTAATTTTTCTAACAATTTAGTGTGAATTGGGAAATTAAAGTGTGCTGCTGTATTTGTTTGAATAGCTTATTTAAGATTATAATATTAATCATTTTGCTTTCCTTTTGTGAAGGTGCTATTGACCCTAAAACAATCTTATTACACATTTTAAAGCAAGTGCCTATACAGAATACAAATCAGCATTTTATTTCACAGTTCCAATTAGATAAACAATTCAGAATACATTTCAATATAGTAAATAATTTGAGTCCAATAACAATTTATTTACTATAGTGAACTAAAATAAATATAATTTCTTAATATCTAAAAAGTAATTATTCACCCTGTTATTAAAACGGTTGCTAAATACACTTCACAATTTGAAAAAGAAAGGAAGGGAGGGAGGGAGAGGACTGAGGTATTGGAGGGGGGAAGGGAGGAAGGAAGGAAAGGAGGGAGGAAGGAAGGAAAGGAGGGAGGAAGAAAGGAAAGGAGGGAGGAAGAAAGGAAAGAATGGAGGGAGGGAGAGAGGGAGAGAGAGAGGTAAGGAAGGAAAGAAGGAAAGGAGAAAGGGAGGGAATCTTAAAAAGCAAATTGCTACTGAGTTCTTTGTTTGTTTGTTTGTTTGTTTATTTTGAGATGGAGTGTCATTCTCATCACCCAGGCTGGAGTGCAATGGCACGATCTCGGCTCACTGCAACCTCCACCTCCCGGGTTCAAGCGATTCTCCTGTCTCAGCCTCCTGAGTAGCTGGGATTACAGGCGCCCACCACAATGCCCGGCTAATTTTTGTATTTTAGTAGAGACAGGGTTTCACCATGTTGGCCAGGCTGGTCTCAAACTCCTGACCTCAGGTTATCCGCTCTCCTTGGCCTCCCAAAGTACTGGGATTATAGGCATGAGCCACTGTGCCTAGTGTTGCTACTGAGTTCTAAGTTCTCTTCAGCTTTACGTGACCCAGCTGTGTCACTGTGACTGCATCATAACTTCCTGAAACTCAGCTTCTAGAAAATGAAGTTATTCAATCAGACAGCATCTGAAATCTTTTTTAGTTCTGCATTCTATGATTTTTTGCAATAAAATCAGTCTCGAACTATTCATAAAAGTTTTTTTATAGATATTTGGTACTATAAGTTTTACTTTAGAAAGCCAGAATTTCTAGAGCTCTCCCACATTCTTTTCCAGTGCTAAAAAAATAAATTCCTCCAACTTCCACAAGGAGATTTTACAACTCTCTTCATGGGCCCAGAGCAGAAAGTTGCACAGTCTGCAGCACTATCAGTTGTCCTTTTAACTTTAAAGAGAACTCTCCAACTGGAAGTTGCTTCACAGTCCACCTTGCAGAGAATTATCACTAAAGGGCCCCAGTGAAGCTCCCTTGAGCCTCCTCTTCTTCCCCACACAGCCCAAAAAGCACTGCTACCCCACTTCCTTAGCCCAAGCAGAGGTGCCATCATCTTTCTGGTCTCTTGAGTCCCAGAGTCCCCCCCTTTTCTCTATGCCATTAATCAATGACAAATGTCTTGCTTGAATGTGATTTCATAGCTATTGATATCATCACCTCATCATTGCTAAGTAAGTTTCATTAGAACCAACCCCCACACACACACACGCAGACATAGATATACTTTTGCTTTTTTATTGACATAGAACTTCCATATGGTAAAGTACATGGCTTGATGAATTTTAACTAACATACTGTAAAGTGCAGAGACTCATAAATGAGCATATGGATTCACCAATGTAACCACCACCCAGTTCAATACAGAGAACACTTCTAGTACCCCAGAAGGGTTCCTAACATTACCTCCCAGCCCTGTGACTCAGTTTTCCTAATTCCAAACATCCACACGTGTAGAAAGAAAGCATCTTCTCCACCTGATATTTAGTCATATCATGGCCTCCTAAGATTGTCTTGGTTTTCCAGAAGTCCTTCTTCATCTTGCTGTCTTCCAAATAGCTCAGTGATTCTTAGCCTGCTCCAACACTCTCATTTCATTCTGAGCAGAGCAGACCCTGTGCTTAAGCATTATAACAACAGCAAACACCACCATACATGTATCAAATCTCTATCTACTCAAAACTGGCTCCTCCAGAAAGCCTTTCTGATAACAACGTCTGTCACTTATTGAACCCCAGCCTACAAGGTCACCTGGAGAAGAATGGAAGTGATTACTAGTCTCACTTCTACAATTCAGGAAGAGGCGACACATACAAGAAAAATTCTAGACAGTAATGAACAGAGATATTCCTCATTTGACAGATAATGTTCACAGAAGATATTGTGCCTGGGATTACACAAAAAGTAAATGTAATCAGAGATTACGACAGAGATGCATCAGTGAAGAAGACACTAAAAACAGTGAAGAAATCTCTGTTCTCCAAGAACTTACATTTTGAGAGAAGGCAGCAAAAATACATAAGTAAGTAAAATATATAGTATTATCAGATATTTGATGTGTTGGAGAAAATTAAAGGGAGAGAAGCGCAGGCATTGAGATTGGCAGATGTTACAGTTTTAAACAGAGTGGCCAAAATAGGCCTCACTGGGAAGGATAGGAGAGGGCCAGCCATATGGTTATTTATGGGAATAGCACGCCATGAGGAGGTAACAGCACAGGCAAAAGTCCTGAGGGAGAAACAGTCAGTTGGCCAATGTGGCTGGCATGGGGTGAGAGGGGTGAGAGAGGGAAAGAGCAATAGGAAGTGAAGTTAGAGGCACGGGGGGTGGGAGTGGAGGATGGTGTCCAGGTTACACATGGCTGTGTAGATTACTGGGATGATTTTGTCTCTACCATATAATTGTGGCTACAGAAGAATGCACTCTCTGTGTGGGGGGCTATATTGTTAGAAACCCAGATTTTTAGAAATATTTATATGGACCATTTCCCAAGTATGAGCTTCTTAAGAACAGAGAACATTTGTTATATTTCTTCGTTATTTCTCTGAGATTCCAAAATACCATACCAAAGAAAGCAAATATACTATCGCTTCCCACCTCTTACATCCATACAGTTCATGGCATCAATATATTCTGCTAAATACTGGCATGGCCTCAGAATTCTAAAAAACTAATTACACTTCAAAATGTTTCTGCATATCTATTACCACTTTTCAGCTGCATTCACAGTGGTAATCATTCATACCTACATCAGAAACCATTAAAGCCTAGTATTCTTCTCCATAGAATATTTCTAGCTACATTTTATCAACAACTGTGTGCATTATATTATAAGAAACACATATCAACAAGGATGGTGATATTGTAATTGTGTGATGCAATTTACAAAACATACTACCAGAAATAAGAGAGCAATATAATGTTTCATTTTTCAACAGCCACTAACGGTATGACTATAGATTGTGAGAACACATCACACTAATTGCCAACACACTGTGCCAGTGCAAACATGAAACAAAATGCACCCTGGATGCAAGCATCTAAATCAGAAATTCTTTTTTGTTGAGACAGAGTGTCGCTTTGTCACCCAGGCTGGAGTGCAGTGGCGTAATCTCTGCTCACTGCAACCTCCGCTTCCCAGGTTCAAGCAATTCTTCTGCCTCAGCCTCCCAAGTTGCTGGGATTACAGACACCTGCCACTAAACCTGGCTAATTCTTTTTGTATTTTTAGTAGAGACGGGGTTTCACCATGTTGGCCAGGCTGGTCTCAAACTCCTGACCTCAGGTGGTCCTCCTGCCTCAGCCTCCTGAAGTACTAGGATATAGGCATGTGCCACTGTGCCTGGCCTCAGAAATTCCTAAGTGTAATCCAGGAAACACAAGCTATTCATTCATTTATTTAATAAATATTTATTAAGACCATACCATGTGCCAGAATTAGAAACTCAATGGTGAGTAAAAATAGACATAGGCAGTGCCATGATAGAGCTTCCATTAATCAAATTGTCATACAGGTGCCACCATAATGAACAAAAGGTGTATGTGCTGTGACAGCCTATTGGAGGGGAATGTGACTACGGAGTTGAAGACCTACCTGAGAAAGTAAAACTGGAGCTGCAATCTGAAGAATTAACGGGTAATTAACTAGGAAAAATGGGAGGTAACAGTGTTCCAGAGAGATGGAATGACCCGTGCAAAGGCCCTGTGGTAGGAGGAGCATGGCAAGGGCATAAAGGTTGCTCGTGTTGCCTCCACAATCTTCCCATGGGAAATGGGTGTAGAAAAACTTAGAACAGAAAGTGTAAATCCCACATGGGAGATCCAGAAAGTGGCTGCTGGAATGAAATCTGATGGAAGCAGTAACGGGGTGGCTTGTCCACAATGTTTTCTCTATCACCTCTTCCCAAACTGGCCCTTCCATGTCTGCAGCCCAAGTGGCTCGTTTTATTTAACACTGCAAACAGTATAGTGGCTGCCTCATTTCTCCAGAGACAGGTACAATGAGGTTCAAGAAATGAACAAATGACAACATACATCTTAAAGAGTATGTGAGTTATAAAGATGAGAGGAGAGAAAGAGAAAAGGTGGGGTATGGAACATGGATTCTATAACAGCAAGAAAGAGTAGTAAGAAAAAGATTCCCTTTCTTAATACTATACTTGAACACCAAGATACTACAGTGTCTATTGTGTTCTTGAGAGTTGGCAAAACATTAGTTCTTTTGGAAAGCATATAATCAGGTCTATTATTATAACTATTTCTTACAGCTAAAATTAATATTTTCTGAAAAATGGCAGTGATTTAAACGAAAAGCCTATGCTGAAGGAGTTTTTATACACCTTATGGAGTCCTGGATTATTTGAATATTTCTACTTTTTTTGCTAATGGACAATCACTCTGATTTAGCTTACAAAACATGGAGCAATCAGTGTGAGAACTAGTTCGTTATCCTAGTCTTGAAGTTTTTCTGTGTGATGAATCTGAGACCCTGATGATATTTATTCATTATATTTTTAATGATATATCAGGTTACCATAGCAATTCTTGTTCCCTGGAAACTTCTTCCTTGAAACGCACATTTATTGCATGCTGCATTAACAGCCTGATCCTATTGTTCGAGCTGTCTCATTAGCTTGAGTAATCTGAAGCTATTTCAAAATGTTAACCAGTAACAATATATAGAAAATATGCTTATTTAAGAATAGTATGTACTTAAGGAAAAAGCTCACCTTCAAATCACCCTTTGTCCATGAAGCTTTTCTTGACCCTGCAAGCCATAATTTGTATCGCCTTAGCATACCTAAGGGTTTATGTCACTCAGTGTAATGATTAAATATATACTCTTTTATATTATTCATCAGTTTTTTATGTTAGTGTCATGTCTGCATCTAGATTATGGTTTCTATAAATAGGAAGCTGTTATGAGTGGAACTGTGTTTCCCAAGGGGATGTTGATGTCCTAACCCCAACTACCCGTGAATATCACCTTATTTGGAAATAGGGTCTCTGCAGGTGATAGGGCCAAGTTAAGATGAGGTTATTAAGATGGGCCCTAATCCAATATTATCATATCCTTATTAAAAGGGGGAAATTTGGACACAAGAGACGGATGTGTACAGAGGGAAAATGGCAGAAAGAAGAAAGAAGCAAAGCACTATTGGTGTTCGGGGAAGGAACATATGATGATCGGGTAAATCAGATAAAACTTAAATGGAGGAGTTTACCTTTGAAATAGACAATGCTGGACAGGATTTGCAAAGGCAGAGAAAAATATTTTAGATTTAGAAAATAACAGAAACCTAGAGGCTTCCCTCATTATAGATTTTTTTTCAGGAACATGGAATAAATATTCAAAAGAGTCTAGAATAATATGCTAAGACCAGATATGAAGAGTTTTTATGCAATGCACTTGGATTTATTTGGTAGGAAACAGGAAGACAGTAAAATAATTTAAGCACCGGATTTCTTTAGGAAGATTGATTGGGATGCATATGGAAGTAAAGAACCATTTAGGGGATCATCATAATAGTCAAGAGATAGTCAGATTAAACCAGAATGAGAGATCTAAAAATGCAGCAGAGAAACTAGAAAAGTTGACTAGGGAGGAATATAGATAGAGCTTGATAAGTGAGAAGACCATGATGTTTTAGTGTGGTTGGTGTGGCAGCAATGCTATTACCCGAAAAAGGGAAATCAAGAAGATAAGCTGGCTTTTGAAAGGCCCCAAAGTTGGAAATGTTGACAAGGCATTTGGAAAAGTAGAATTTGGAGATGGAACAGATTGGAATTAATGATACTAATTACAAAGTAAAATGCATTAATGCAATTGTTGAAGCCATTATTGTAAACAAGACCACCATGGAAAAGAGTGGAGAGATAGAAGAGTGGATGGGAAAGAAAACACGATTAAATTCTCATTAACTCACACAATTCCTGGCATGCAGGAAACATCAACAAATATCTGTTATTGAATTAATATGGATGAGAAGGAGGAAGAGAAAACTAATGGATAATGAAAGAGGCAGCGAAATGAGCAGGGCATGGAAATGTCAAGAAAGAGACAATTTCACAACCTAGAGGTTGGTCAATAATGTCGAATACTGTGAACAAATCAAAGCACCTAAAGCCGAGAAAAGCTTTGGGTGATTCAGAAGAGAAAGAATGATTAGAATTTGGCGAAGGAGAAGTAGACTAAGAACGCAAGAGCAAAAGGAATAGTAGATAGGCGGGTTATCATAGTTGAAAACAAATAAAACCAGGATGTTAGAAGCCATCAACACAGATGTTGCCATCATGAGGGTGCTAATATGGAACAGAGTGAAGAAGGAACTTAGGTACTGAAGTTTCTGGGCAAGGTTGGTATGTCCTAGATGGTTGGGTCCTCTCCAAAAGACTGTATCCATTTTCAAGAGGAAGCATTTTGCTAAGAGATAGTGGCAAAACAAAGATATAGGAGTATCAGTCGAAAGTAAGAGTTGGCTCATCCCTCTTCCTAAACAACTGACTCAAAGTGAACAACAGGATTTCTTTCAATGGAGGCAATTTCTAAGGAAATGAAGCTGTCACAGAAAAAGACATTTTAATTAGGGGAAAGTGGAAGAAGCCTTTGAAGCAAAGGTGGGGGTGAGATTTCTTTCTGAATAAATAAGTATTCCATTGATTATAATGGAAGGGGCCAGCAGAGGGGCAGGAGCTGCAGAGTGAGGTTGGTAAGGATCCCTACCACATTCCCGGGAAGACCCTCTTCCACAGAAGTATGAGAATTATAAGGCCATCAGTGAAATCTTATATCCTGGAATTAACATATGGTTAGTGGGCACTGATTAGTACCACACGCTAAGCTTTGGTAAATAATGACAACATAAGAATAATGTAATTTTTTCTCTCTGGTTGCAAGCTTATGGTCCTCTTCATAAAATCCTACATTTCTTTTTTCTTTTCATTGCCAGTGATGCTTTATTTCCATTGCTGGCTTTTCTTTTTAAGCCCTGGCGACGATCTTCAGAGTTCGTACTGAGTCCAATTGAATGGAACTTGCTTTGATTAACATAAATAGAATCTGAGGTACACTATACACCGGCCTCCCTTCTCTCTTTCTGCTACTCTTTTCATATGGGCATGTATAAAAGATTTGAAAGAAAATAAATGTTTCTGATACAAACATTTGATGATTGATGACGTTTGATGATAAGACGAAAAGTATTGGTCCCACTTTCTGGCCTAACATCAAAGAGATAAATATGATAACACAAGCCTATGAATTTACCAGGAGGAAGAAAATAACAAGACAGTTAACGATCACAGAGTAATAAGAGGACACAAACCCAAGTTTGATGCCTACATAGAAAAGATCTTAGAAGGGTACCTTAAAAACATACTGACTGTAAGCCCTGATGGCTGAAGAAAACTCTGATATCCAGCTCTCTAGGATACAATTCAGTCGACCCATCCTTGGGACACAGGAGAAAAGATGGAACCAGAATCCTACATATCCCTCCTGTGAAGCACAGAAAAATAGATTATTACAGAACAGGTTTGGGATTTGGGTGTATTTAATTTCAAAGATTCTAAACATTGATATTTGAGATTGGAAAGTATACCTCACTCACTGCTGGAGTTTTGAATGAATTAAGAGACAAAAGAGTCAGGCAGTGGAGACTAAAGTGTCAGCTTTATTAGCCTTTTGGAAAACCTAGCTTAGACATGTGACAACAATGGGTTTCCTAATTTCAAAGCCAGTGATTACAAAGACCTACTCACGGGGTCACAGACAGCACTGCTACTGCAGACATCCCACTTAAAACACGGAAAAGCAGAGCAGAATGGGTTCTTGGCTTAGAAAGGAAAGAGAAAAGATGGCACTCAGCTACATGTACTATTCCTGTTTCCATGTTTCCACTCAGACAATTCACTGCTTCACCTCTGGGAAGAAATGAGTGAAGAAGCAGAAAGGAAAAGATGACACTCTTTCTTTCACGTCCCTTCCATGGAAACATGAAGCTGAGGGAAAAATTTCTACCTGAATTCCCCACCACTCAACTCTGAGTACAATCTCAACTGCCCTGAAGTTGACCCAGGAAAGCCCTGAACTCTATTGTTTTGGTGGCCCTCCTTAGAGGAGGTGACTAAAACTCAAGCAACAGTGAGAACCAATCCCCCAGGGATGCGGGTGGGGGGCAGCGGGGAGATAACAACAGGAAGGGCGGCATCATTTCTATGGGTGTGCA
Organism: Hylobates moloch; assembly: GCF_009828535.3. Classification (NCBI taxonomy): domain Eukaryota; kingdom Metazoa; phylum Chordata; class Mammalia; order Primates; family Hylobatidae; genus Hylobates; species Hylobates moloch. Next base: position 97,282,909 of record NW_026652287.1, on the reverse strand, counting down.
AAAAGGCACTGTAGGCCCTTTCTACCCACTACTCTATTTTTTTTCCTTCAAAGAGTTTTAAAAAGTAATTGAATTTGATGCCAAAATTTTAAAATCAGGATATTGCACTTAAAATTTTGGGTTACTGTCTTCTGTTGAAATACTGGGTGGTCTGGCACCCCTCAGCCTATATCCTAGCAAGACGACATCCAGCCAGGTGTATTGTTCTTGCGCCTTTGTCCCAGCCATGAGCTGCTTGCCTGATCATTTGTGTTCTTCCGGCCCTTGGAGGGGCTTGGGTTAGTAATTCTTCTCTATGTGAAACATAGATTGATTGTTTTGCCTTTGTACTCCTATAGAAAAGTATTAAACAAGAAAGCTCAGCCTGGCACGGTGGCTCACCCCTGTAATCCTAGCATTTTGAGAGGCCGAGGCAGGCAGATCACTTGAGTCCAGGAGTTTGAGACCAGCCTGGCCAACATAGCAAAACCCAGTCTCTACTAAAAATACAAAAATTAGCCGAGCATGGTGATGCATGTCTGTAGTCACAGCTACTAGGGAGGCTGAGGCATCAGAATCACTTGAACCCAGGAGGTGAGGCTGCAGCGAGCCGAGATCGCACCACGGTACTCCAGCCTGAACAACAGAATGAGACACTGTCTCAAAAAGAAAACAAGAAATGTAGGGGAAAAAAAATTGAAATGGAAAGAAAAATTTCCCATATGCAAATTAGAAACTGGCACACTTAGAGAGGCAAGGGAAGAAGTAGCAATGGAGAGGAAAAGGCAAATGGCAGCTGAATCATCAAGAACCTCATTCTGGGGCAAGAGAATCAAGAATATAGAACTATAATGTAAGTGACAAAAGGCAGCCAGCTGTGAAAACCAAAACACTGCATTTAACCAAGAAAAATGTTACTTTGAAAGTCACTAACCTTCTTGCCAGTTAGTTTTTACAAAAGACAATGTTCTATATAACCAATTGTAGGTTAAAAGTATTACTGTGATTGAAGCCAATTCAGATGGACAAAGTGCAAGCTAAGGAAAGCAGTGGGCTTGGATTCTGGCAGAAATTCACCTCCAATTCGAGACATGGGTAGTCGCATGCCCCTCCTGCCAAGCCCATTCTTTCTGTTAGTAGGAAACTGAACTATTATGAATAAATTAAATACGCAGAACATCCCCAAATTCAGCTCTCTGATTTAACTGCTTCTCTTTTATTTGTCAGGCAACAAAATGTAATAGAATAGTTATCACTGGATGACTTTGACATCTGCGAAGCCTGGTCAAAATGGCCATTATACAAAAGGTTATTTACCCAGGAACTTGGGCCTGCACTTCAGTTAACTTCCACCAGATGGTGATGGGTTCGTGCAGCAGGGCTCACACTTAGCTGCAAATCCTGGAGGCTGGAGGTGGAAAGAAGAGTTTAAAAGTAGATATTCTGGGCCCCACCTTAAAACATGCTGATTCCATAGGACTAAATAGGTTAGAGTTGGAGCCCAATATTCGTATGTTTTTAAAAACTCTTCCCCCAGGGAATCCTGACCTGCAGCCAATCAAGGGAATCACCGATATTGACCACAGCTTTACAGATCTGACTTCCTCAGAAAATATTAATAACTTCAAAGTTAGAGATAAACATTAAGAAATACATTTTGAAAAGCAAACTAAATAAAACCAGTATATTATTTCAAATAGTAATCTAGACTAAACTCTTCAAGAAATGTGTAGGAATTGGTAAACCACGCAATGCAAAACTAACAAAAATAGCTTCCTAGGCACATGAAGTTGCTTTCAAAGTAACTTCCTTGAATGAATCTAACCTAAATACCCCCAATGTACCATTGGCTCATCCCATCAAGGATTTTCACTGGCTTCATATGCAGCATAGGACCCTTTGTATAGTAGAAGGTCAATCTGGTCTTATGAAATTAATTATTGAATTTAGTAAAACCAAAATATCACAGCATCTAACACCTTTTTCACTATGAGCATATCTATGAATTAGATAAGGCATTTAACTTCTCTGGGTCCTGATTTGTCAGATGAGACAATAAGAGGATTTGACCAAAGTGCTAAATTACCAATGAGAACCATTTCATGTCTAATAACAATAGCCAACATGTATATAGTGCCAAACACTTATATATGCCAGGCACAATGCTAAATAATATAAATGTAAACATGAGTGTATATACAAAATGACTATATTGAAATATATCTCCATAACAGTCTTCATAGCAACCTGTGAGCTAGATCCTATTATTATCATCCACACTTTATTAATGAAGAATTTAGATACAAAAAAATTGAGTGACTTATCCCAAAGGTAAGTAGCATTTGCCAGAGTGGCAAATAAACAAAAAAGTCAGGATTTTTTTTTTTTTTTTTGAGACAGAGTCTCACTCTGTCACCCAGGCTGGAGTGCAGTGGTACAATCTCGGCTCACTGCAACCTCCACCTCCCGGGTTCAAGCTATTCTCCTGCCTCAGCCTCCTGAATAGCTGGTATTACAGGCACACACCACCATGCTGAGCTAATTTTTGTACTTTTAGTAGAGACAGAGTTTCAACATGTAGGCAAGGCTAGTCTCAAACTCCTGACCTCAGGTGATCCACCCACCTCGGCCTCCCAAAGTGCTGGGATTATAGGTGTGAGCCATCCCGGCCGCCCCCAAAAGTCAGGATTTCAATCCTGAATGTTTGGGTACACTGACGCTTAGAACCAATGACTGCATTCTTTTCCACTGTCTTGATTAGTTTATAAAGTCTGCCGCATAAAATATACAAATATGTCTTTATCTCTTTTAATGTCTAAGAATACTAGGTATATTACTAAAAGCTTAGAATTTTAGCTAGTCTAAATTGGATAGGCCATTATCTAAAATAGAACTTAGGTATGAATTGCCTGACTAAATAAAATAACCATCATTATGGAGGATGTCCCAGTCTATCTCTCTTTTTTTTTCTTTTTTTTTTTTTTTTTGAGACAGGGTCTTGCTCTGTCACCCAGGCTGGAGTGCAGTGGCATGAGGATGGCTCATTGCAGCCTCGACCTCCTGGGCTCGAGATCCTCTCACCTCAGCCTCCCAAGTAGCTGAAACTACAGGCACATGCCACCACATCCAGCTAATTTTTGTATTTTTTGTAGAGACAGGGTTTTGCCATGTTGCCCAGGCTGGTCTTGAACTCCAGGACTCAAGCAATCCACTCACCTTGGCCTCCCAAAGTGCTGGGATTATAGGCATGAGGCGTGAGCTACCATGCCTGGCCACCACAGTCTATCTTAATAAACATTTATTGAGCACTTGTATGTGCCAAGCTTTGTGCTAGGGGTGGGGACAGATTAGACAGAGGCCTGAACTCAAATGCCTCACATGCTAAAGAAGAGATGGGAGAGATGGGGACCATGTTTGCTGACATTTAAGTCACACAGATGTCAACATTATGTTTTAACTTTACCAAGAAAAAATTTGGGGGGAAAAAAATAAACCATGTAGGTATTTTCATCAGATACATTTTGACAGTGATTTTTAGAGAGTAATATATGGAAAATACATCTTTAAACATAAAATATGCTGCATACTAAAATCTAGTAAGATAATTAATGGATATCCATTATTAGTCTGCTAGCTGAACAAAATTTCTCATAGATAAAATAGAAAAATACTAACATTAATAAACACTGGCACCAATCAGGGTGGTAGAGATAATAAATTTAAATCTCAAATGATTGGAGAATGACAGAAAATCTGATCAGTTTTGTAATCTGTGCCTTATCATCTTCATTAAGAAAACTTCCAGTAGGACATGAAAGCTTAATCTTTGTTAAATGCTTTGTTTTGGCTCACTTCCCACAATGTACATCTTCCACTGGGTAATGCATGCCTATTGGCTAAGCTGATATTTGGAAAGGCTGTTTGGGGAGCTGGAGAGGAACATTAATATAAACTAGCAATTATGGTATTAGCCAACTATTATAATATAGTTGAGAAGTGTCATAATTAATAGTCAATGGTTGTGTGAAATCAGGTGAAAGATATACAATTGTCAGTAAGAAATACATGGAGAATTGGGAGCAGAAAATACAGATTTGCAAGTTAGCATACAAGAGAAAAGTAGAAGTGGAAGAGAGAAGGGATTGCCCCTAGAGAAAATGTAGAATGAGAAGAAAATATTCAGGACAGGTTTAAAGAGTCTCTCCTTTCCTCTTTCTCTTTTATCAGAATTCGTAATGTTGGTCTCATGGCTGTTTTGGCCTTGTGAGAACTGGAGTTCAATCTTAATGATAAATGTACATCCCAGAGCAATCAATCAAACCAATGAACTATTGCAGAACGCCTGCACTATAGGCTCTGATAAAGTCTGCACTAATGTAAAAGGACTTAAAGTTAAGATAAAATTAGGATAGAGGCCCTCTTATACAAAACGATTTGGAAATTTCATTTGAAAAGGTCAATTGATACAAAGGATTGTAAGAATGATATATATCTAACCTCAGTGTTTTATTTTAACCAAACTTTTTATGTAAAGTCAAAGCTTTTTTGTTAAGTGTGGTTCTGCTGAATGGAGGGGTTTTTTTTTTTTCCTTTACTTTTTCTTCCAAAAAATATTTTTTGAGACAGGGTCTTGCTCTATATCCCAGGCTGGAATACAGTGGCACAATCACAGCTCACTGCAGCCTTGAACTCCTAAGCTCAACAGATCCTCCCACCTTAGCCTTGTGAGTAGCTGAGATCACAGGTACATGCCATCACACCCAGCTAATTTTTTAATTTTTTATAGACAAGAAGTCTTGCTGTGTTTCCCAGGCTGGTCTCAAACTCCTGGGCTCAAGCAATCCTCCCACTTCAGCCTCCCAACGTGTTGAGACTACAGGTGTGAGCCACCGCACCCAGCCTTCCCAAGATTGTTATCTTCTTTTTCATCTACTTCCAATTTAACAGCAATTTTTAAATGACTGATATGGTTAGGCTTTGTGTCCCCACCCAAATCTCATCTTCAATTATAATCATCATAATCCCCGTAATCCCTATGTGTCAAGGGAGAGACCAGGTGGAGATAATTGGATCATGGGGGTGGTTCCCCCAAGCTGTTTTTGAGATAGTGAGTTCTCACAAGATCTGATGGTTTCATAAGTGTCTGACAGTTCCTCCTACACACACCCAGTCTCTCTAGCCTCCTGCCATGTAAGACATGCCTCTTCTCCTTCCATCATGATTGTAAGTTTCCTGAGGCTTCCCCAGCCATGTGGATTGTGTCAATTAAACCTCTTTCCTTTATAAATTACCCAGTCTCAGGCAGTTCTTTATGATAGTGTGAAAATGGACTAATACAATGACCCATCTTTAGCCTTTCTAAAATAATTTTTTTTTTTTTGAAACAGAGTCTCACTCTGTCACCCAAGCTGGAGTGCAGTGGCATGATCTCAGCTCACTGCACCCTCCACCTCCTGGATTCAGGATTCAAGCAATTCTCCTGCCTCAGCCTCCTGAGTCGCTGGGATTACAGGCACCCACCACCATGCCCAGCTAATTTTGCATTTTTAGTAGAGATGGGGTATCACCATATTGGTCAGGCTGGTCTGGGACTCCTGACCTCAAGTGACCCACCTGCCTTGGCCTCCCAAAGTACTGGGATTACAGGTGTCAGCCACTGTGCCAGGCCTACAATTTAATTTTTATATAAATAAAAACTCCTGTGACTCTTGGTAAACACAGGGACTGACCAGTGTGAATGGAAGGGCCCAGGCAAACTGGGGAGTCCATCAAGAGGGCTTCCATTGGCCAGAACTGCCCATTCACATAAAATATCTGAAACACGTTTAAGTAGAAAAAGAAATGCACCATTTCAAAAAGAGAAATAATAAGTAAGTATATTACTTATTATATATAACTTTACTCCAAGTTAAAAATTTCACTTTGAAAGTCAATAGTTACAAGAGACCTAATACTTGGTTGAAACTTCTCAGTTACTTTGGAAGTCTATTTGAAGTGCCAGCCTCTCTGTGAACCTTCCTTGATGTTCTAAATCGGCAGTGCCCTCTCGTTAGGAGACCCCTTAGCAATGTTTTTAGACCTCATTAATGGTACATATTTCATTTTACTGTCAGTGCAGACATTTATAAATTGATCTTACCTATTTTTTATGGGGTATATATGATACTACTTGATCCAATAGACTATGTCTTTCTCACATACTTTGCAAAGTCAATGTGCTTTGCACATAGTGGGACTTTGTATATGTTAAATTGCAATGAGTGTGTGTGTATATGTATGTGTGTGTGTGTGTGTGTGTGTGCATTTGTGTGTCTGTATGTGGTGAGGCAGGAGGCAGGGGAAATAGAGGGAAAACACTTAACCTCATTCCTTGTTCATAAATGCCCATCCTCATGTGAGATAAAAAAAAAAAAATCCCAGAAGTTCCCACTCATTTCTTTTCATATTTCTCTATATGTTGTTATATTACAATGTTTAAAGCCAGGAACCGTGGCTTATACCTGTAATCATAGCACTTTGGGAGGCCGAGGTAGGTGGATCAGTTGAGGCCAGGAGTTTCAGACCAGCCTGGCCAACATGGCAAAATTGTCTCTATTAAAAATACAAAAATTAGCTGGGTGTCGTGGCATGCGCCTGTAGTCCCAGATACTCGGAAGGCTGAAGTGTGAGAATCACTTGAACCTGGGAGGCAAGGCTGCAGTGAGCTGAGATCGAGCCACTGCACTCCAGCCTGTGCAACAGAGTGGGACCCTGTCTCAAAAAAAAAAAAAAAAAAAAAAAAAAAGTTGACCTTGCTACCTCTTCAGCAAATATCTCAGCACTACACACAACATTTTAGTTATCTTTATAACCCACTTTATTGACTCAATATTTTTTAAATAAATAAATGCACAAAAGACTGAACTGGAATGTCTCCTAAAGATTGAAAGAGGGTCAGAAATGGAGAAGGTATAGAATCATCACTAAAGAAAGTCCATTTGACCCTACTTTGACTATCTAAAGTATATTCGACTGTCTAATGCTTTTTTGTCCAGGAAAGTATATATAATGTTATTAAATTTTAGAGCCAGAGAGGTCATTAGAGTTTAGCCCATTTCGTTTTAAAAATGAGTTAACAGATTGGCTCAGCGTGACACAGCTAGTCATTAAGATAAAACCAAAGCAACAGTAAGTCATTTTGGTGACATCAACTCCAATTACCTTCTGAAAAAAAGTGGATCGAACTCTATAAATAAAAGTTCTTTGGCAATGAGAATGACTGATGGGAGTTGAAGTGGGCTATGTGGCAGAAAAGGATGGGAAAAGGAGAGAGGCCAGAATGGGGTTTCCAACTTAGGTATGTCTGCTTGCCACGTTGCCCCAATGACGGTGATATGCTCTCTCTCTCTCACTAGAAAGCAGCAAAGGTCGGACTCAGCTCAGGTCTCCTGATCTCTGTATCGGAGTTCTAGCATCTTAAACAAACATACAAATGCCACTTGTTCAAAAATATATATTTAGAAAGCTTTAGAAATCAATTAAATAAAAAGAAATCCTCCACAAAATAGTCAACATCACTTTCATTTGTTGTAAATATTTCTGCAACACAATCGTAAACCTTAAACAACTCATAAAAGATACAATATCAAAGATATTTAAAGAAATAAGAAATAGGATATTTAAAAGAGTTGAACAGTTTTCCCAAAGTCCAGAAACTCAAACATTTATTTGGGGAGTGGAGGGATGAAATCGCTTTTTTTCTTTTAAACTATAGTTCAACAAACATAATGGGGGAAATGATGATAAAACCCATAAAAATCTAGTTTTCACTTTGACTTTTTTTTGTTGTTGTTGTTGTTTTTGTCTGGTTTTTTTTTTTTTTTTTGAGACGGGATCTTACTCTGTTGCCCAGGTTGAGTGCAAAGGCACGATCATGACTCACTGCAGCCTCCACCTCCCAGGTTCAAGCTATCCTTCCATCTCAGCCTCCCAAGTGGCTGAGACTATAGGTATGAACCACCATGCTAGGCTAATTTTTTTATTTTATTATTTTTGTTGTTTTTTTAAGAGACAGGGTCTCTCTATGTTGCCCATGCTGGTCTTGAACTCCTGGGCTCAAGCAATCCTCCCACCTCAACCTCCCAAAGTGCTGGGATTACAGGCATGAGCCACTGTGCCCAGTCATTCCACTTTGAACTTTTACAGTCATCCTTCGGAACTGAGAAAAAGAATGTCTTTGGGGGAGGGGGAGATATGTGGCTTTTGAAGAAGCCAAAACATTTCAGTTTTAGCTTACAACAACAAAAAAAGCCATTTATTTTATTTTATTTATCTTTATTCTTAAAATTTCAGCTTTTATTTTAGATTCAGGGGATACGTGTACAGGTGTGTTACTAAGGTATATTGTGTGATGTTGAGGTTCGGGGTATGATTAAACTTGTCAGTCAGGTAGTGAGCATAGTACCCAGTTTTTCCACCCTTGCCCCTCTCACTTCCTCCTCCCTCTTGTATTTCCCAGTGACTATTGTTCCCATCCAAAAAGCTGTTTTAAAATGGTGAAATATTAAAAGCCCCACCCCTATATTTTGTGGTTTTTTAAGGATTTTAAGCTCCTTTTGTAATATTTTTCTGCTATGCAGAGATTAATTCAGCTGGCTGGTTTCTAGCCCATCAGGCAAGGAAGTGTCCACCACATGTAGGCACTATAAATACTTGTCAACTAAACAAACAAACAAATATCACACTCCAGAAAATGCTTGTAATTTGGAGGGTGAATTTTGCTTCTTCAGGTTGGGGGGACGTTTACCTGCTGCTCTTATCAGGAGAAATCTTCATTAAGATGAGATTGTGAACTCTGGGAATTCTCTCTTAGCTGGATATTTATAGCTAATGCTGGAGGCTTAACTCTTTCTTAAACAGACCCGTCATTTGACTCCACTTTCTATCCCAAGCCCCATGCTGACATTCACTCTCCAAGGCAAATGCAAGCACACAGCTAAACAGCAGCCCAAAGGGCCACCGCAGATGCAGAAGAATAAAAGGAGGAATGCCCTGCATAGGAAGGGGAGGGGGAAGTCACAGTGAGAAGAAATTCAGTTCAAGAACCACTCTCTGAGAGTGATCAACATGCCATGGACAATATTCGGCACTGGGAAAATAATGAGTCCCAGAACCAAAGGAGTCTACAATTTAGGGAGGGAGGGCAAATGCACACTCAGATTTAATATAACATCACATGTTTTATTACAGAGACTCTGCAATTAACAAGGGCTGAGAAGAGAGGAATTGAGACAGGTGTAGGGGAAGTTTCTAGAGTGAAGTGGAAGCCACATAAAAATGCATGCAGGCCTGGTGTGGTGGCTCACGCCTTTAATCCCAGCACTTTGGGAGGCCTAGGCGGGAGGATCACGAGGTCAGGAGTTTGAGACCAGCCTGGCTAATATGGTAAAACCCCATCTCTACTAAAAATACAAAAATTAGCCGGGTGTGGTGGCAGGTGCCTGTAGTCCCAGCTACTTGGGAGGCTGAGGCAGAAGAATTGCTTGAACCTAGGGGGCGGAGGTTGCAGTAAGCCAAGATCGTGCCACTGCACTCCAGCCTGGATGACAAAGCGAGACTTAGTCTCAAAAAAAAAAAAAAAAAAAAAAAAATTCTTGCAAACATCGGAGTGGAAGGCACTTTTTTTTTGGGGGGGGGAGGGGTGCGGTTATTACAATTTAACATTTCCAGGTCATGTGAAAATGTTTACTTAACCAAAGACCAGTACAAACCTGGAGCCTGCTGTTTTATGGTGAAATATCTATAGCAAATATATAATGTGGAATTGTACAATAAAAGTACAGACCCATTTAATGAAAAAGGTAGATCTTGCATGAGGGATGATGAACTGTCCCAATCTCATAGATTTTCTTTGTTACAGAGTCCCACTCTGTCGCCCAGGCTGGAATGCAGTGGCACCATCCTGGCTCATTGTAACTCCACCTATTGAGCTCAAGTGATCCTCCCACACCCAGCTAATTTTTGTATTTTTTTTAATAGAGATGAGGTCTGGCTAGGTTACCCAGGCTGGTCTGAAACTGCTGGGATCAAGTGATCCACCCACCTCGGCCTCTCAAAGTGCTGGGATTACAGGCATGAGCCGCTATGCCCAGCTTCCAATCTCATATAGATTTTCTTGAGTCTTTACCTCACTCTGCAGAGCAGGGGTCCCCTACCCTGGGCTACAGACCAGTAGTGGCCCATGGCCTGTTAGGAACCAGGCTGCACAGCAGGAGGTGAGTAGAGGACAAGTGAGAAAAGCTTCATCTGTATTTATAGCCACTCCCCATTGCTCGAATTACTGTGTGAACTCCTCCTTCTGTCAGATCAGTGGCAGCATTAGATTCTGATAGGAGTGTGAACCCTGTTGTGAACTGTGCATGTGAGGGATCTAGGTTGCATGCTCCTTATAAGAATCTACTGCCTGATGATCTGTCATTGTCTCCCATCACCCCCAGATGGGACCATCTAGTTGCAGGAAAACAAGCTCAGGGCTCCCACTGATTCTACGTTATGGTGAGTTGTATAATCATTTCATTATATATTACAATGTATTAACAATATAAATAAAGTATGCAATAAATGTAATACATCCCAAAACTACCCCCCAACCAACCCCAGTTCATGCAAAAATTGTCTTCCATGAAACTGGTCCCTGGTGCCAAAAAGATTGGGGACCACTGCTCTAGAAGAATCTATTCTATTTTGTTTATTTAAAATGATCTTGTGTCGTTACAGACACAAGGCATTTTAAACCATTCATTCAGTGAGTCATTCATTCATCTAAAGTTTACTGGAAACTTCTATGTCCAAACTGTTAGCTTCCTACACAAATAAACAGGTTTAACCAGTCAGGAAGGTAGACTGAAGTTTAACCCTGCAAGAGTGAATGAAGTAGAGAACTGCGGAATCCCTATTAATATTAATAAAGGCTAGAAGCCCCTGTGAATGCAGGGTTGTCACAGTAATTGAGGCAGCCTCTGAGCTGCCTGGGAGTAGGATACCCCAGAGTTGGGCCAGATCTCAGAAATTAGCACATATGAGTTGGCTCTACTTTTCTCTCCTTTTTTCCCCTTCTATTTTGGAAGAAGGAAAAGTCAAGACTAGTTCCTGCCAGGGAGAGAGGTGACTCTGACAGATTGGAAGGCAGTCCCATAGAAGGGTGTTGCTAGGTATTGGATCAGCTTCACATTTAAGGTTTGATGCCTAGAGGGAAGGGGCAGTAAAGTAGGGGGTTTTCAGGAATGAAGCCACAAGCCCAGAGGTGCCAGGCTTCAGAGACTCAAAAGCGTTCAAACTGCTTGAGGCCATTTAGAGCCAAAGCTGCTAGTGGCTGCAGGGCTGTTTGAATCCTGGAGTCCTGGAGTGAATACAATGCCAGGGGCTCCAGACACGGAAGGGAAGGGAACAGAGCCATATCATAACAAGGCTGGAGTTTTTGAGGCTGAAGGGGCTGTGTGTACCCTAGGGCAAGTACAATGCCAGGTTCCCAACTCTGAAGTGGAAGGAAAAATGGGTAAGCTGGTGACAACACTTAGACTCCAGAGGTTTCCTTCAAAAGTAGGGACTGTGCAATAAATTCTTTTCCTAGACCTTCACATTGAAATTCAACAAGCAATTACTGAACATCTAAAAATTTCACGGGACTGTGTTATGTGCTTCACAGACAAACTTACATCTGCTCTTCTGTTGGTGCTCCAAATTGAATATTCTTCCTGGCTAAGTTATAGTGACAATGTATATGTATATTATTGAGTTATATTTTGCCAATAAAACTTTTAATTGGCTTAAGGAGGTAGCTTCCATTCTGGAGTTCTCCAGAGACACATTCACTAAAAGAGAAACAGGCTGCTCTGGGGTTAAGCTTCCATGGATGCTGGCAAGCCGTCTTGTGATAATGTGAGCAAACTGCAAGCACTTAATAATACAGAAGGGAAGAGAGTGGGCCGGGGGAGGTATGCACCTGCTGTAGAGTTCGTATAGAAGAAAATAAACTTAAAAGTGGGTGGGAACTTAGATTCATTCAGTTTATTTAACTCACTTATTCTACAGGCAAGGTTTTTGAGAACCTGAGAGGTTGGGCAATTGTCCCAAATTATATATGTAGGTGCCCCTTTCTTAACAAACATTTGCCTTACATATTTGAGGTTATTTTTTCAGAAGAGTACCATGTACGTCTATTAACAATTCTCAAATGCTTTTTCACAATAACAAAGAAATAGAATCCCAACTGAATCTGGGCCTTCTCTTTCACCATGCCACCCAGCTGCCCCAGCACCAAAGCCCAGTGTCTGTCACTCACAAAAGGAAACCTTCTCCCCTTTGTGTTAGCTCGAATGCACAGGCCAGGTCTTCCTCTGGTGAAGTGTCATATATGACTATTGACCCAGGAGGACTCCCCGCTGCAGTGGGCTGAATGGTGGTCCCCTAAAAGATATGCCCATGTTCTAATTCCTAGAACCTGTGGATGTGACTTTATTTGGAGAAAGGATCTTTGCAGACGTCGTTAAGGATCTTGAGATGGGGAAAGTTGGGGAAACTATCCTGGATTATCTGGGTGAGCCCTAAACACAACAGCAAGTGTCCTTATAAGACACACACAGAGGAGAAGACAGATACAGTAGATCGAAGAAGGCAACGTGAACACAGAGCCAGTGATTGGAGTGATGCAGCCACAAGTCAAAGAAGGCTGGAAGAGGCAAGGAGCAAGTTCTGCTCAAGCCTTTTGAAGGAGCACGGCCCTGTCTGCAACTTGATTTCAAACTTTCAGCCTTCAGAATTCAGAGAGAATAAATTCCTCTTCTTCTAAGCCACCAATTTGTAGTGATGTGTTACTGCAGCCATGGGAAACAAGTACAGCCTCCAATGACACGTCCTGATCCTTCTACCACATCCATTTCTCCTTCTCTGAAACGTCTATGAAACTGGTCACTTCAACACTGGGACAGGACTCAGACACCATGGAAATCAGCAGCAATACTTTTAATATGTTTTTTTTAAAGATTTCTTTTTCTTAAACAAATTAAGCTTATTAAGATGAGGATGAATGTTCCAGCTTTGTATCAAATGAAAGATAAAAGTTTCCCGACTGCAGAGTTTCCTTCAGATTTACCAGTTGCTTCCTATATTCAGTGTCCTGTAAAATTCAACACAGGAATAGATACAATAAGGCAGAAAATTAGCCTAACATAGCTCCTTGCAACATAAAGCAGCTGCCTAGTCCAGGTGTCATTATTTTCTGCCTTGATTATAGATATAGCCTGTCTTGCTGTCTCTGTTTCTCCCAACTAATCCAGTGCTTCTTAAATGGTATCTTAAGCTGTTTTTGTCCATGACACTGTAAGAAATACATCATGTGTCAGTGCACAAATATGTAAAAAATAGAGCAATGCATGCTGCCTTTTAAAATTCTCTTTCATTCTCTGCCTTTCTCTGTCTTAAAGTATGGGCCATGTCCCAAACTGCTATAATCCATACTCTAAAGCTGTCAGGCTGCATCCATACTGACGCTGTGGCCACCTTTCTAAAATAGGCATCTCATCGTTTCTTTCCCTTAATTAAAATCCTCCCATGGCTCCCACCACCTCCATTCATTACAATAATACTTTTCCACTGAGAACCCATAGGACCACATTGAAATAACTGAGGGTTAAAAAGATAAAAATACATAATTCATGCCCCAACAGAGCATAATATATATAAATATATAAACAACATATACAAGTCCCCGAAGTTTTCAAACCGTGCCCTTGCATTACTCTCTCGAGCAGCTGAACTCTCAGACCAGGTATAGTATTCTCATGTGCTTAGCTATCTACTCACTTATTTTTTAAGATTAAATTGTCTCAGTTCTTCCTTCTTTCTTTCTCCTCTCATCCCTTATGCAACCATCCAGTACTGAAGCTCCTTCAATGCCTGAGCGATACTAGCTACTCAGTGCTAGGAATGTCAGGAGCCCTCATGGAACATACGGTCTAGCTCAAAACTCCTTCCCAGACCCTCTCGTTTGTCCTCCTTGCATGACCCAGGGAGAAGATCTCTAATGACAGAGGACTTATCATCTGTTTCACAATCCTGCCTGTCTCTGACTGTAAGCTTTGAAGTCACTTATTTTCTCTGCCAATTACTGATAAAGTCTCATATAGTTCATGTGTCTATTTCTCCTTGCAGTTCTGTCATCTGTTTGCTTCACAGCCTCACTTCTAACACTGTTCCTGGCCACTAGTAAGACTTGAGGACGAAATGAAGAAAGGAAAGTTGGAGAAAAAATTTTTTTAAAAAAAGGATCTGAATACGGGGGAAAAAATCCTAGCTTCTATTACAATATGAAATAACAAAAATTGGAAAGAAAATTGCAATGCCAGTAGGGAGAGATTTAAAAATAAAGAAGGCTGCGGAGGGGGAAAAAAAACTTCCAAACCCTTTCAAACCTAGACTAGAGGTAAATCCAGAAAGAATTCCAATTTGTATGAAGCAACAGACCATTCAAATCCCTACCCCACAATCCAAAGCCTTAACCAGGCACCATGAAATGTGCTTTCTTTTTTTTGGAAGCCATGCTTATAAATTCACCTCTTCTCAGTCTCATTCCATTGAAACAATTTTTGCCCCCACCTGATAGAATCAAGAGCCGAAACCATGTAGAAACTCAGCTGAAAGTAATTTTCAGAGTTTTAAAGTGCATAATGACATCCTGTGCCATGCTCTGACTCTAGGAAGTGCCACATTAGCACTTCAGGAAAGAAAAGATCCACACTCTGCTTAAATCTTGCCGGTGACATAAAGAATACTTAATGCCTTATAATACAGACTTCTGTTTCACAGAAAAATTTTTCATTTGTTTTGCACTGGAAAACTGCAAATGGACACCCCTAATCATGCAGTTGGGGGAAGTCACTTCAGAACAGGGAGGTGGCCTTATTGAGGCCTAATATGAGGGACCCAATTCAAGTGGTCCTTGGATGATAAGGAATAGTGATCTCTGCATTCTACCAACAAGCCTATTAGTGAGCTGAAGGCAGAAGAGTTAATGAAACAGCACCTGAATCTATGGGCTCCTACTATAAGTTACATGAAAACACCTCCATAAAGTGTTGCCTGTCTTTTGCTTCTGCCTCTAAATTAACAATCACTGTTAATTTTATGCCTTATAGTTGTGATTCTCCTCAAAGACCAGGTTATCTGGTCTTTTTTTTTTTTTTTTTTTTAAAATAAAAAAAAAAAAAAAAAAAAGCATGTCAGTAGACCACCTATCTGCCAGTGAGGCCTACCAGATGACCTTCTCCATGGCTTTGGTTGTTAAATTCATTTTACTGTGCGGAGATGTGACATTCTAATGCCTCTGAAAATGCTTGGGAGCAAATCTGGTCAAATTCAAGGTAAGAGACAAGGGCTTAAGGACATTCATCTTGCCAAGGTACAAACCACTCTATAGTTATCAGCAGAGCAAAAGGACAACCCTTTTTAGAAAAATTATGTAATGGGTTTGGCCTGCCCAAAGAAAAGAAAAACATCCATTTGTGTAAGTATATGTGGATATGCCTTTTCAGGTGAAATAATGCTGGAGTTAACTTACCATTTCTGACTTGAAACATCTTAGTTCCTTCAAGGTCATAGTGACCTCCCTATCGTTAGACATTGGCTCAAATTGGCTCTCATCAGTTAATATTTTTCTATCCAGGTTACTTATTTCTGAATTTAACTTTCATTCTAAATTTTAGTCTGTAATCCTTAAAATATGACTCTCTTCCCTACCTAATTTTTTTGTGTAATAGTAAAATAGTGAGAAATCACTGGGGGCAGGTGCTTTTCCCCCAAAGAGAAAGAGAATGAAATAACAAATCTGCTCCTTGCCCTTGGGAAATACTGAAAGAGACATGAAACCCACCATGTGTGATAGAAGTGAGAAATAGTGTTGGTCCAAGACACAAAGATGACCTCAAATTAAGAGAGAAAAATGCTAGAAATTGTGTACGACTTTGATGGATTTGAATACAACAATACATGAAGAGGCTATATAAAAATATTCAAGGACTGCTTCCTAGAAAAAGCAAGAATTGCTAAATATGTTTTAGTTTAGGGTATTTTGTGGGGGAGGTGTAATTGCATCTCTCATTTGTTTCCTTTATTTGTCAAATGCACACTAATTTTATTTATCTTGACATTTATTCCCCTCCATTTGCAATCAGAAATCTTAACCTTAAAAGAGAAATAAAAAATACCTTATTTTCCATCTGCTTTGTCTTTTCTATTTCCTATTATATTTGTATCATTTTAACTATTTAATCTTATGATCTATTACTGCTACATATTCATATTTTAGTCTCAGTATGTTATTCATTCCCGCCTAAACGTACTTACATCTTTCTAAGATTCACTCTTCTTCTTTCCTCCACCAGGCTCCTCAAGTTAATTCACTACCTCCCATCTTGATCTCTGTAATTTGCCCATGTTGGTCTTCTGACATCCTTTCTCAAAACACTATTGAAACCCTATTTAAAACCTTGAATTTCAAATGATTTATTCCCCCACTCCATCAACCCCACTGATTACCAGTTCATCTCTTGCTCACATTTAAATGGCTGATTCTAATTTCCCCACAAGCACTTTATAAAGCTTTAACTAACATTATCTATTTCTTCCACAAAATGACATGTATTTTCATCCCTTTGTGAAGCCTGTTTTCTAATTGGTTTCGTTTATTTAGCTTATCTCTCCAATTTTCTTCTTTTATAGTCGTTTTTCACAACTCTCCTTATTGTGCACTTTTAATCATGGAAATGCACCTTGGTTTAAATGGCCTGAAGATAAATATTGAAAACGCATATACGAATAGTCTAAACTTGATTACCTAATGGTTTGTGTGAGGATAAAAGGAACATGAAGATAAATTGTTACTAGCCAGATTTAAATACATAACAGGCCTTGGCATTTACACTCCCATATCCAACGCCTACAATGTCCTCTCACCATCTATCTTTCTCAAGGTTAGAAAGAGGAAAGTAATCTGAGATGCATTTTTCTCCCTGGTCCAAATGTTAGTTTTCATTTGTAGAAGCCAGTCTCTTCACACATGGGCCAGACCATTTATAAATCAGAAGTTGTTTTGAGCAAAGACAAAGGAAGTTGAAGAATCACTTAATAGTTTCACCAATTCCCTTTCACATTGTACAATTTTCAAATCACTTCCATGATCAATACTTTCTTTAATCCATTGATGCTCAATAAAAGGGGTTAACAAGATCAAAAGCAAAAAAAAAAAAAAAGGTGGTTGATGACATTTTGTGCATAATTTATTAACATCTCTTCTTAAAATCCTAAATAACGTTTTTCTACAATTGAGCCGATCTTAATTAGTAATTTGCAACATGATTCTCTTCAGAACATGGTGCCATGATTAAGGCTGAAATCCTCCTAATCCAAAATCTGCCTTATAACAGAGTAGGCAAAATTAAAGTACGAGAACCATTTTTCTTCATTTAAATAGTTCGCAGATCTTTTAATTTCTTTGGAGGAAGAGACTCTTATAAGAAGGACACATCATATTCACAGAAAACAGATATTCTTGCATCTGGTTCTGGGTTGTTTATAAATCAGCATTTAAGTCCCTCCTTGTCTCTAAACTAAACACATTCCAGTCCAGTCCTTTAGGCCTCCCTCTACACGTTAACCTCTATTAACGTTTACACCATTTGCCCTTTCAAGGCTCACAGAACCTCAACTCAATCCAATGCTCAATTACACACATGCGTTCTTTACCTGTGGGCTTCACTAGGATTTTACTAGTGGCCATTGCCGTTTGAATGGAATAGAAGGATCATTGGGAATTTGCATAAACTGTATTAAAACCTGCATGCATTTGCCTAAATCATGATCTCTAATCAAATGCAGTTTTAAAATTGAAATTGAATTCTGGTTATCTCCTGGGGTGCTATATTCCTAAAAGGGGTTATCAACTCAAATGACTGGGGAGAGGATACAGACATCTAACGTAAAGGAGTGGAACAGGCCAGAAACCAAGTATGAAAAAAATAAGATAGGTGGAGACCGTAGTGGACAAGGACAGGGCCTTAGCAATAATTACTGAGCCACAGAAAATACATCTCTGAGTGACAGGCAGCTAGAGGGTACAGGTCTACAGCTCTTATAGCTATCTGAGCAGAAATTGCTTCTGAACTCCTCCCACAAACACAATGACCCATTTATTTATCAGGCACCCATCCTTCCCTTATGCTAAGTCATCATATCTACTACAAATACCTAAGCCACTTAGATTTCGACCAGTTTGGAAAAGCAAGTAGCTTTGACCCCAATTTGGGTGGGAGATAGAAACTAAGTGTTAAGTTATAAAAAGGAACTCTTTCCTTTGAGATCCCAGACTGGCCAAGATTTATGGAATGAACTCTTCCATAGCAGCCATGTCTCCCAGGGAGAGGATTGCAAGATAAAATATAAGACACCCTGTTAAATCTGAATTTATGTGCTGTAGATAACACATAATTTGTTAGTGTAAGTATGTCCCAAATATTGCATGGGTTATACTTGTAGTAAACTATCTTTGTTTATCTGAAATTCAAAATGAAGTAGGCATCCTGTATTTTTATTTGCTAAATCTGGCAACCCTGCCTGGGACCAGAACTTCCTTGGGGGTTGCCTTCAGTTCCAGGTCCTCTTGTCTCACATGACAGTAATGGGTAGACAGGGAAGTCACTGGCAGAGTAGTGGAAGGGGTAGTACCTGGATTCTAGAATCAACTCAACTGCTTGGGTTCAAAACCTAGCTTTACAACCTCAAGGAAACGTGGTTAATTCCTATACATCTATGTTAGTTCCCCAGTCTACAAAATCAGGATGATAATAAACACCTTATTGTATGCAGCTAGTGCTAAGAAGAGATGGGACAACCCATATCTAAGTGTGAGGGCACCATGTTTGGCACACTGTAGGCACTCGGTAAATGCTAGCTACCATGATTAAGCCAAAAGGACCTCCTATAGTTTGCCTTGTCTGGTACAGAAGGCAATCTATCTGCTAATTAGGATGGCTTTCTAGCAAACATTTAAAATTATCTTACTGATATGATAAATATTTATTTATCATTTCTCATGTGTCCCCTTTGTTGGGGAAAAATTTAATTTAAAATTCAAATTTGGAAAAAAATATATGGTTTTAAATTTAAATACAGGGTTCTAGAAATTCTTAAGGAAGGTTACATTAAACTCACAGGATAGACTGTCAGTTCTTCATTCGTATCTCAGTCCTATTTGTTTCTTTTGTCTTCCCATCTCTCTTCTTTATCCTATCAGAAGGCAAATGTAAGAGCAGCAGATTGTTACTTGTTTTACCCATGACACAGAGCAGGATGCTTTCTCCATGACAAATGATTTACTTGCCCTCCAGACACCAACCCTCCCAACACACACACACACTCATCCACCTGTCTTACCTCTACCCCCTACCCTGGAACTGTGTGTGTCTTAGGGAATTATTGTTCTCCTCTTAACTTAATAATCTGGAAATGCAGACAGAGCAGTTAAGAACCTGCTCAAGGGGGCACACAGGAAGCCAGCTGGAGAGCTGAAATGAGACCAGCCCAGTTCTTGGCTCCCTGCCCAGTGCTCTGTCCAAGACACCATAGTGGAAACCTGGGTCTGCTGAATAGGGGCCCTGTGGTTGCTAGGGCACAGGATGAAGCCAAAGTTGGAAAACTCTTACGACACTCCCCATGGCGATTAATCTGTTTGAAGGTCTGGGCTCTGAACCTTGGATTCCAGGTCTGCATTCCTTCATAAAACCTCCTGTTTTGAAAGCCACAGTCAATGACCCCGTGGATTTAACTAGATGCATTCTTACAAAGCAGAGTCATAAAGGAAAGCTCCTAAGTGATTGGAATCTGCCAACATGCTGTCTTGTGCTCCTGGCTCCCAGTATGGGGGCCCGGGAGAGGAGAATCCCACGCCAAGTCAATTTTCACTGCTTGGGCTACCAGTGTGGAATGCTGGGCTTCCTTAGAGGCATGGCTGTCATTTTGGATGCTCTTCTTAATGAAGGCTTAGGCAATAATCTAAAAGGTCAGTGCTTGCTCACACTGCAGTGCTGGTGGCCATGCTGAAATCGCATATCCACGGTTGGTAGGGTAGGGTCTGTTTCAGGCAAGATGAAACTTACATCTCTTTAACCTGATAAATTGAAATCTATATGCATTTTGCTTTTAAAAGCTTCAAAGTCTTTATCCAGTTCAGTGAACAAGCTAAAGGAAAGGTAAAGTCAAGTGTCACAGCATCCTAGAAAGGAATCTGTAACACTCCCCACCCCACCCCCTGCTCTCATTAACTCTTTTCATGAGAACCAAAGAAAAACAAGAACAAATCATCAAATGATTCTGGTTTAGAAAATGGTCTCCATCTTGTTTGAGGATCTTCAGAAAGGTCCTCCCCGGAAAGTTTGGTATACTTATCCTATTGAAATAAGTTCCTTTTGGTTGTTCAACCTTATTTATTGATCTGCCTCATACCAGCTATATGCCCATGGCTGAGATAGCACCACTACTTAGAGGGCCATTGGAACCATAACTCTATGATGATAAGCCCATCTATTTCAGATATCTGTGCTTAATTATGTGTAACATAATTTGGAACTTTATGAAATAAAGCCCAACTAGTAGACTCATGGTTTTTACCAGCCTAGTCTGCATTTCACTGTAGCCTGATAACAACATTTCAATTTTCCTTTTGGAAAGTGTGCTTCCTCCCTTATTCTCAGTCTGTGTGGTTAAGATGAGGTTGATCCCCCATCTGCATTGAGGCACATAACCTCAGCTTAGGTGATCACCAAACTAGAGTCAGCCCTAGAATTTTTCTAGAACCATAAGGAAGGTGGCACTCTCTTCCCACTGGGCTTGCAAGGCTAGAAGATCATATGTGCCCCACCCAAAGGGAAAGTAAGCCTGAGTAAAAATAAAGAAAGTCAGAGAGTATCTGAGCTGAGCAATGTAGACACTGATTTCTATTGATATTGCCCACACACTTACAGCCAACTTTACAGCAAGTCAGTAATACTCCTGGTGTTTTCAGGAACAAGAGCCAAGGCACCTTGCCTTTTTGCTTAAGCTAATTTTGATTGGGTTTTCATTACTTGCACTGGAACGACTGTTGATAATGGTGTTAAAAAAGGTTTTGTTGAGAATTCCCAGGTTCAAACTGTATAATGAGAATTATATGTACCAGGGACTATACATACTCATATGTACAAGCAACTACAAAGATGTGCATGGATTCTGTTATAGTCTCTGCTTCCTTCTCACCAAAGTGTAAGAACAGCTACTACCTTTTCTCCCACCCCCTTAACCAAAACAGCTCAGCAAATAATTTTTATCCCTCTTCACTGTCTTCTTCATTGACATGGTCATAGGCAACTCTAACAGGTAGCTGAAATTTTGTTTGTTTTGGTGGAGGAAGTTGGTTTAATTTTTTACTTTAGTTTTTTTTTTTTTGACTTCTTATTATTAATTTATGTCAGGGATCAGAAGACTATGGCCCATTTCTTATTGTTGTAAATAAAGTTTTTATTGAAACACAGCTACCCTCAATGTATAGATTGTCTGTGTCTGCTTTAGTACTACCAGGGCAGAGTTGAGTACACAGAGGTACTCATTATATTTTGCTTCACTTTTTTGCACTTTGCAGATACGGTGATTTTTTACAAATTGAAGGATTGTGGTGATCCTGCACTGAGCAAATCTATGAGCACCATTTTTCCAACATTGTGCTCACTTCATGTCTCTGTGCCACATTTTGGTAATTCTTGCAATGTTTCAATTTTTTATTATTATATCTGTTATGGCAATCTATGATCAATGATCTTTGATGTTGATATTGCAATTGTTTTGGAGTGCCATGAACCATGTCCATACAAGACAGCAAACTTAATCATAAATGCTGTGTACGTGTCTGACTACTCCCCTGACCAGCTATTTTCCCACATCTCTCTCCCTTTCCTCAGGCCTCCTTATTCCCTGAGACACAACGATATTGAAATTAGGCCAATTAATAACCCCACAATGTCCTCTTAGTGTTTAAGTAAATGGAAGAATTTCACCTCTCTCATTTTAAATTAAAAGCCAAGATAGGCCAAAAGCTAGGTCTCTTGTGCCAAACAGGTAGCCAAGTTGTGAATGCAAAGGAAAAGTACTTGAAGTAAATTTAAAATACTATTCCAGTGAGTATATAAATAAGAAAGAGAAATGGCCTTATTACTGATATAGAGAAAGTTTTTGTGGTCTGGACAGAAGATCAAACCAGCTACAATGTTCCCTTAAGTCAAAGTCTAATCTAGGGCAAGGTCCTAACTCTCTTCAATCCTGTAAGGGTTGAGAGAGTTGAGGAAGCTGCAAAAGAAATGTTGAAGCTAGCAGAGGGTGGTTCATGAGGTTTAAGGAAAGAAGCTGTCTCTATAATATAAAACTGCAAGTTGAAGCAGCAAGTGCTGATGTGGAAGCTGCAGCAAATTGTCCAGAAGATCTAGTTAAGATCATTTATGAACATGGCTATACTAAACAACAGATTTTTAACTGTTTTTAGACTAAACAGTTTCATATTGGAAGAAGATGCCATCTAGGACTTTCATAGCTAGAGAAAAGTCAATGCCTGGCTTCAAAGCATCAAAGAAAGGCTGATTCCTTTTTCTTAGGGGTTAACACAGGTGGTGATGTTAAGTTAAGCCAATGCTCATTTGCCATTCTGAAAATCCTAGAGCCCTTAAGAATTATGCTAAATCAACTCTGTCTGTGCTCTATAAGTGCAACAACAAAGCCTGGATGTTAGCACATATGTTAACACAATGCTTAACTGAATATTTTAAGCCCACTGTTGAGACCTACTGCTTGGAAAAAAAAGATTTCTTTCAAAATATTACTGCTCACTGACAGTGTACCTAAGAGCTCCGATGAAGATATACAAAGAGATTAATGATTCCACGCCTGCTAACACAACATGCATTCTGCAGCCCACGGATGAAGGTGTGATTTTAAATTTCAAGTCATATTATTTAAGAAATACATTTTGTAAGGTTATAGCTTCCATAGATTGTGATTCTCCTGATGGATATGATTGTAGCAAATTGAAAACCTTCTGGAAAATATTTGCCGTTTTAGATGCCATTAAGAACATTCGTGATTTATGGGAGGTAAAAATATCAACATTAACATGAATCTGGAAAAAGTTGATTCCAACCATCATGGATGATTTCAGGGGGTTCAAGACGTTTGTGGAGGAAGTAACTGCAGATGTGATGTAAATAGCAAAAGAACTAGAATTAGAAGTGGAGCCTGAAGATTTGACTGAATTTCTATAATCTCATGGTAAAGCTTGAATGGATGAGAAGTTGCTTCTTATAGATAAGCAAAGAAAGTCGTTCTCGAGATGGAATCTCCTCCTGGTGAAGATGTTGTGAACGTTGTTAAATGACAATAAAAGGTTTAGAATATTAAATAAATTTAGTTGATAAAGCAACAGCTAGGTTTAAGAGGATTCCCTCCAAGTTTGAAGGAAACTCTACTGAGAGTGAAGTTCTATCAAACAGCATGACAGGCAACAGAGAACTCTTTCATGAAAGAAAAAGTAAATCAATGCAGAAAACATCATTGTTGTTTTATTTTATAAAATTGCCACAGCCACTCCAACACTCAGCAAACACCACTCTGATCAGTCAGCAGCCGTCACTATCGAGGCGAGGCCCTCAACCAGCAACAAGATTATGACTCACCAAAGGCTCAGACGATTGTCAGCAATTTTTAGCAATAAAGTATTTTTAAATGAAAGTAGGTACATTTTTAGACATAATGCTATTGCACACTTATTAGAGTATAGTAGAGTGTAAACATAACTTTTATATCCATTGAGACACAAGGAAAAATTTGTGAATCACTTTAATACAATATTTACTTTCTTGCTGTGCTCTGGATTGAACCTGCAATATCTCTGAGGTATGCCTGCAGTTGCAACTGAGACCATAGGGCCTGCAAAGTCTAAAATATTTACCATCTATCCATTTATAGGAAAAGTTTCTTGATCTCTGACCTTGATTATTAATCTGAAAGTGACTGCAGCCCTTAGAACGTTTGTTTTTTTGTGTGTTTACGATGTCGTTGCACCTTTATTTTCTTTACAGTCAGTATTCATTTGCATGATATGGTGATGAGAGGAGGAAGCTTAAACTTCGTTAGACAAGAAAAGTCACTGCCTACTTAGAATGGAAATGGAAGCCCTAAAAAAAGGATTTTCTTCTCATTTCTCTCACCACAATATGAAGAAACATAAATGCCATCTGTGCCTGATAGTCTGTTGACAATATGGCACCATACACTATACTCTCCCCTATATCTCATAGGCTAAAGGCCTGGAGACTACATTTACAAGAAGTCCTTATCAACATGTTTCCAGATTATATTGCACCAATAAAAGGAATTCCCATGATATGTAGAAGGTAGAAGAGAAACAAGGTGATATTAGTGATCTTCCAGAAGAGGCAGACAACTGTATGAGCTTTAGCCAGTGGATGAAAAGTTTTGCAGTGGTCTCTGAATATCACCTAATTTGGTGTTCCAGGCAGTCATGACATCCTGCGAACTTCAGAGGGAACTTGAGAGCTAGCAGAGCTTTTTTCTGACCTTTCGGAATGCACCTGGTTCATCAATGGTTTTATATGCCTCCAGTCCTCTATTGTAAAGCCCTTCCTGCTAGAAATACCTAGAATGTTGTTTTTTTTTTTCCTGTCTGAGCCTTGCTTAATATAAGGTGATATTCTCTGGCTGACACAATTAAATATTCCCTTTAGTCCCAGAAGCAATGGATAACTGTGCTGTGGTTTCTTAATATCTCTGCATGGTAAGTCAGTATACCAATGTTCAAACTCATTCGGTGATTAATTCTAGTGATTTACCAATCAATCCTTGCTGGTAAGTATGTAATTAATAAACGCCCATTGTTGCCATTGTTATAGTTTTTCAGGCAGTAGGTGTGGTTTGTATAAGGATGCAAAGTTGGTACTGAATGTTTGCAAGGAACAGAGGGTGGATCAGGGTCACTGAGGCATGAGTCCCGGGAGGACTGCAGAAGATGATGATAGTGGAGAACACTTTATGCTACACCAAGGTATTTAGAATTAATATGACTGCCTGTTTCCTCAGCCTCCTGGAAAGACATAAGAAAAGTAAATTAATGTACAAGCCAATTGGCATTTGTCGTATTTTCAGGAAAGTTCCAAGTGACATCAAACTAGAGATCATGGAAATGGTGAGCTGTGTGCAGAGCCTTTGCATACAGCAGTGACAAAAGCAAAATCTCTTCACTGATTTCAGGAAATGGAGTCTAGTGCAGCTGCAGCCACAGCTGGCTGAATGACCTTGGCTGAGTCATCCCTAATAAGGCCTTTGTCCTTTTCTCCACAAAATGAACCGGACAACATCAAAGGGTTTTTGTTTGGTTTGGTTTGGTTTGGTTTGGTTTGGTTTGAGGTTGTAATTCTATTATCTATGGCTTATAAGGAATGGACTCAATGGAGAGCCTCAGGAGCTAAGGGCCAATTAAAGCAACAGAAGGAGAAATTTCATCCAAAGCACAAAGTTCTTTCTACCCCTTGATACATTATCACAGAATCAGACCTGCTCAATAGACACCAGCAAAAGGCCAGGGAACCCGTCCTCCTCTTTCCCTTTTATCCTGCCATTAGGTCTACCACTAATCTCTTTCTCTTTTGTTCCTTTACCCCTTTCTCTCTTTCCCACTCTTTCTCTCTCTCTTTCCTACCATCCTTCCTTCCTTCATATACCCAGGAAGACCTGGCTATAGGTGGAGGGGGAGAAAGCTAAGCATACAGAGGAATTATTGAAAAGAAAACAGCCTTCATCGTTTCATGAGCCTCTGGTTTTCTTTCTGCCAGGTGTACACAGACACCACTGTCACTGTCAATTCTACTTTTCTGTAGAGAAGAGGAAGAGAGGGACAAGAAGAAGGATGGTAAGGATGCTGACATGCTCTGTTAGGAAAATTTTAAAATTCATCTGGAACAGAATCTGTTGGAATAGGGACATCCTCTATAAAGGAATCACATTCTCAGATACTTTCCAAACTGTGACTTTTATAAAAAAATCAAGCCATGTAAGAGGTTTTCCCATTTTATAGCCATTTACAATTGATTTATACTAAGCATTATCTCTTTTTTGGAGTGAGGTGTCAAACTGAAAAACATTATGTATTTGAGACTTCAAGCAGCCATGGAATTACCAGCAGAGATTTAACACTTGATTCCAAATCCTTCCTTCACAAAGGCAAACTAAGCTTTGGTGTTTTAAGTCAGCCAAGTCCTTTTAATTAAGAGGAAAAAAAAAGTCTGTGCTTTATCCATTCCCAATCCTGCATTTCTCTGTACAATTTATTCGTTTATTTACAAACATTATTAGTGACCATGTGTTCTGTTCTGCTTGGGAGGGCTGCATGGATGTCATCTGCTTACTGTCTCTCTAGAATTCACTGTTTTGATAAAACAGGATATTCTGCATTTATGAGCATCAAAAGGGACTTCAGCAAGGACTTAAAATTAGACTTGCCAGCTGTGTGCTCCAGGCAATAGGAACTTATAGGCCTGTCTCACTGTCCCCTGACTCTGACTGTCCTTGCCTAAGCCAGACAAATAATTTCAATATCTCAATCTCTTGCTTTTTAAACATTTGGAAAGCAGCCCTTGTGGTCATCCAGATCAGCCAAGGTTTCTAAGTGGAATCTACAATTAAGCCAAGAAAGGAAGAATATTTGCAATTAAGAACACGCTAACGGACTATTTCTAAAGGGAATACTAGGTTGTAGATCAGAAAAATGTACCACATCATCACCCTGACTACCATTTCCACTACTGTGTGCCAGACACTAGGCCTGCCAGGGATTTCATACACGTTAACTCATTTGATCTAAATCTCAGAACCAGGTACATACACCCATTTTACAGATGAGGAAAATTGGTTTCATAGAAATGAATGACTTTGCCCAAGGTCATATAGCTACTAAGAAGCTGAGTCAGAATTAGAAGCTAGATGTGAGACCAAAACTTGCCTATGCTAAGGCTTTGTGCAAATTAGACAAATGTGGCCGAGTGTACGTGGCTTGGTGCATAGACTATGCCTATGGACTAATTTAAACAAAGTGTCCCTTTCCTGCAAGTAGATGTTGCCCTAGTCCAAAGTGCATGGCTGGGTACATGGCACACTGACTATTGTACAGTGCCCACCCACTCCTCAGCATAGTGCCTTTGTGAAGAGTACAGCCTGAACAATTCTTCATGGCAGGCCAGATGTGTCTAACATCAGTGCAATGATTAATGCTATGTGTCAACTTAGCTGGGTCGCTATCTTAGTTAGCCTGGGCCACCATAACAAAATACCATACACTGAGAGGCTTAAACAACAGAAATTTATTTCTCGCAGTTCTACAGGTTGGGAAGTCCAAGATCAGAGTCCTCCCATGCTTCCCTCTGGTGAGGGCTCTCATCCTGGCTTGCAGATAGCTGCATTCTCATTGTGTCCTCATACAGTGAGGTGAGGAAGGACAGCTTTTGTCACTTCAATCTTCTTATATGGACACTAATTCCATCATAGGGCCTTATCTCATGACCGTATCTAAACCTGATTATTTCCCAAAGGCCCTACCTCCAAATACCATTAGCTTGGGGGTTAGAATTTTAACATATGAATTTTGAGGTGGACACATACATTCAGTCCATAGCAGCCATGGTGCCCAGATATTCTACCAAACACTCTTCTGGATGTTTATGGGGTTTCTTTGGGGCGGAGGTATGTGTTAAACATATAAATCAGTGGACTTTCAGTAAAGCAGATTATCCTGCATAATGGGGGAGGTGGTTAGTTGGGGGGCTCAGTCATCCAGTGAGTTGAAAGCCTGAATAGAATAAAGACTGACCTCCCCCAAGCAAGAAGGAATTCTGCCAGTAGGTGGCCTTTGCACTCAACCTGCAACTCTTTCCTGCATCTCAAGCCTGCCCATCTACCCCAGATTTTGGACTTACCAAGCCTACGCAATCACATAAACCAATAAAAATAAAACAAAACAAAACTCTCTCTCTCTCTCTCTCTCTCTCTCTCTACACACAAACACATACAAAACACCTGTTGCTTCTGTTTCTCTGGAGAACCCTGACTAATACATCTAGAATCTAGGCTCTTCTTATAACTTCAGAGTATTTCTTGACAGCCACGTGAGAAGATGACCAGAGTGCAAATAAGAAAATTTTTAGCTGGTTGAAACCTTTTACTGAAAGAGGACCAATTAGTGAAACGAGGTCAATGCAGAAGGAAGTCTTCATGACATGTTTCAGGGCTCCATACCTGGTTCTGTCCTATTCAACACTTCTGTCAGTGGCTTATAATGTAGGATCATGCAAATGCAATTTGGGGATGAAATGAAGCCAGGAGGGATAACTAAAATGACAGAGGACAGGATCAAGATTTTGACAGGTTAGGTTACTGTGCTAAAACTAATAAGAAGGATAATGGTAAAACCCTACATTTTAGATTTTAAAAAATCAATAGGTATAGCACGGCTATAGGTATATTTTAAAGGGTGTAGCTGAATTTTGTTTTCTCTCAAGTTCAAAATGAGTTAAGAATGTCACATTGCTCCTTTAATATGTTCATAGTATTGAAAACAAAAGATGAAAATATTACTGCATCCCAGGTGTCAGTCCTTCTGTAATGTGCATAGGTCTAAAAAAACATCAGAAATATCACTACCAATTCTAAGAGGGACGTGGTACAATAAAGCACTGAAGGTAATATGGTTTGGCTGTGTCCCCACCCAAATCTCATCTTGAATTGTAGCTCCCATAATTCCCACATGTTGTGGGAGGGACCCAGTGGGAGGTAATTGAATCATGGGGGTGGGTCTATCCCATGCTGTTCTCATTATAGTGAGTAAGTCTCACCAGATCTGATGGTTTTATAAATGGAAATTCCCCTGCACAGGCTCTCTCTTTGCCTACCACCATGTAAGATATCCCACCCTTTGTTCTTCCTTCGTCTTTCACCATGATTGTGAGGCCTCCCAAGCCATGTGGAACTGTAAGTCAATTAAACCTTTTTCCTTTATAAATTACCCAGTCTGGGGTATGCCTTTATTAGCAGCATGAGAACAGACTAATACAGAAGGGAAGACATTAGACATGTTTAGAAATCATTTTAAATGAACAGCAATGTGAGGAACTAAGGATTGAGATAACAGAGGAGAAAATATCTGAAGGAAGACGAAGAGGAAACTTAATCTTCAACTACTAAAGGAAAGAACCTTTTTTTGTGTACTTCCAAACCAACCTTTTTTTGTGCACTTCCAAACAGTAGAACTAAAACACCAGTATAGAAATTTCAGGTCCGGATAAGGAAAGGCTTTCTAAACATTGGATGTAGCTGATAAGAAACCTGGGATACTCTGTAAAAGGGGGAGATTCTCCTGGCTCAAAAGTATCCAAGTCAGGCTATACGATCTCTTTATCCTGTGCCTTTCTAAAACCAACAGACCATGTCAACAGCGTCCCCCTATTCCCTCTGTTTTATAAAACTAACAAAAGGGATAGAAAGTGAATTTGGCATGACCTGTTCTTGGTGAGCCCTTACTGATCTCAGGAATCACCTACTTCTTTTCTAAGTGATTGCAGTTTGGTTAAGAATTTTCCTAGGGCATTGAGGTCAATTTTACCAATTATTATTTTGTAATTAAATATTTGTGTTTTTAAAGTATTATTTCCCAATCATCAAAAGCATGAATAAGTACCACTATTATTTTCACCATCATTTTTATTACTACGCTAGTCATTTTGATGGTTTAAATACTTAATCTCATTTAAACCTTGCAACAACCATCTGACACCCAGAGACCTTGGGTTGTCTCTAATCACCAGGATGCTGGTTTGCAAAAAAGCAAAGCTAAGAGTTAAACCCAAATCCATCTGATTTCAAAGTCCCTGCTCTGAACTGCTATATTCTGCCTAACCCCACAAATGCCAAATTTATCCTTATTCTCCACTGTGCTTTCTTAACATTGTTACCTGTGGGGCCTTTCTGCCTTTGCTCTGTGCACCCTATAAAATCCAGCTCTGAAATAAAGTCTGCTCACCTTAATTAGCTTAGCCTACAATGACCTTTTCTTTCTGTATTAGATATTTTTAGTTTCTGTTACAAGCAACGGAAACTTGAATTGAGCTAGTTTATGCAAAAAGAGAATGTATTAGCACAGAAGAACAAATAGCAGAAAAGAAAGGGGTAAATCCACTCTTGGAATACAAAAGGAACCAGAGACCAGAGCCCACAAACTTGCCCTCATCTTTACCTCTGTGTATCTCAGCTTCCTTCTCTCAGCCTGGCCTTCCCCACGAGGCTGGCTGCCCCAGGCAGTTTGTATCCTTAGTTTCAATTCCAGAGCACAAGGTTTTGTTTTGTTTTTAAAGTAACTATATTGAGATATAGGGCGCTTAACATGCACCCATTATAAGTGTACATTTCAGTCAGCATTGACAAATTTATACATCCATGCATAACCACTATTGCAACCTTTTTTTTTTTTTTTTTTTTGCAACCTTAATATAGAATGTTTCCATCACCCCAGCTCAAGTTTCAAAAAAAAAAAAAAAAAAAAAAAAAAAAAAAAACCAGACAGCTCTGGGCTGATGCTTTCTCTATGAACAAATCCCGAGGAGGTTGGGAACCACAGTGAATGGCCCCCACTAAAATCAAGTGGTTAGATTGAAGGAAAGGGAAAGGAGTGCAGTCTGTAGCTCAGCCATGGCCTCTGGGGAAATCACTATGAATCTGGGGGGTTTTGGGGGACACCACATGAGTCTTGGTCCAATCAGGAGACCAAAGTTATACAGTAATTTTAACAGGAAAATATTAACAAAAAGAAGTATTAACCATAGCAGGGGATTGTAGTAAGAAGTGATTGGCTAATAAGAAGTAGAGAACTCAAGGCCAGGTGCAGTGGCTCATGAGCTTACAATCCCTGCATTTTGGGAGGCTGAGGTGGGCGGATCACCTGAGGTCAGGAGTTCAAGACCAGCCTGACCAACATGGTGAAACCCCGTCTCTATTAAATACAAAAAATTAGTCAGGCATGCATGCCTGTAATCCCAGCTACTTGGGAGGCTGAGGAAGTAGAATCAGTTGAACCTGGGAGGTGGAGGTTGCAGTGAACTGAGATTGCACCATTGCACTCCAGCCTGGGCAATAGAGTGGGACTCCATCAAAAAGAAAGAAAGAGAGGGAGGAAGGAAGGAAGGAAGGAAGGAAGGAAGGAAGGAAGGAAGGAAGGAAGGAAAAGAAAGAAAGAAAGAAAGAAAGAAAGAAAGAAAGAAAGAAAGAAAGAACTCTAAAGAATGTCAAAGTAGCTATAGACCTTTCAGAGTGTGACTATTAATGGGGTGAGGTTACTTAATTACTTATCACACATGCAGATGTGTAAAGAAAATGTAGCCCCATTGTTTATTTATTTAATTTTATTTTTTTCGATATATCATCCTTTCCTCTGAGCTCCCTCTTGCTAGGTGGAAACTTTAATCAGACAGGTAAAGCTAATCTAATAGAATAATTTAAGCCGTCCCTTTCACTAAACACTGGGTTTTGGTATTTCAGCTTTTCAGCATTGTCATGCTCCTTCCAAGGGGTGACTGGATGTGGAGAACTGAGAGAGGGAGTATTTTACATGAACTGTCCTGGATACACACTGTGTCCCCCAGGATGGATGCTTCTTGATCTGTTGCAGAGTGGCTGGACAAGGCTGCACTCTGCTCCCTGGACCATCGACAGCATTTGACATGATTGATGACCCTCTCGTCCTTTGAGAACTTCCCTTATGTGGCATCTAGCCATCCTTTGCAGTTCTCCTCACTTGCCTACCCTCCTCAGTCTCTTTGCCCGGCTGCTGCTAATCTCACATGCTCCCTAGCTGGTCTTACCAACTTCTACATGCAATCACTCTCAAACTTATATCTACAGACCAGACCTCTCCTTTGAATTCCAGACACATTTGTTCAATATCCTACTAGACAATTTTAATTAGATGACTAAGTCTCATCTCAGACTCAACATGTCCAATCCTAAATTATTGATCGTCCACCCAAATTCCTATATCCTTGCCATAGCATTTATCTTTCATTCTGGGAGCCCAGGCCATAAACCTTGACATCATTCTCAATCCCTTTCTTTCTCTCTGATCCCACCTCTACTGGTAAGTAAATCCTATTGGCTCTGCCTTCAAATGTACTGAGAACCCCACTAATTCCTATCTGCTCTTCCACCTGGTCCAAACCCCCATTCTTCCTTATCTGGATTAACCAAAGGCTCATACTTGGCCTTCCTGCCTTGACTCTTGCCCTTCAGTCTATTTACAATTTTTTAAAATTGCAAATAACGTTATTTCTGATGTTCATGCCTCTGCTCAAATGCTCCAATGGCTTTCCATCTTACTCAAAGTAAAAGTCTTTAAGTCCTTATCATCTCTGGTCCCCTACAATCTCTCTGATCTCCTATTACTTTCTTTATGTTGATTCAGGTCAAACTAATCTCCTAACTCTTCTACAAAAATGACAAGCAAAATTCTGTCCCAAGGACTTTGCACTTGCTGCTTTAGCCCTAAAGTAAGATAGCTCCTTAACACAGCTATAAGAAATACTCCTTTATATTTTTCAGGTCTTTGCTTAAGTATCACCTCATGTGTGAGTTCTTCCCAGACCACTCTGCATATAATACTAATTCTTCTATTCTGATACTCCCTTTTACCTTTCCTTGCTTTATTTTCTCTATAGTATCTATCATCATCTGACATATTTCCTATGTACTTATTTATTTGTTTGTCATTTCTTCTCTCCCTCATCAGGACTTTTTGTGGGTTTTTTTTTCTTTTTCTTTTTTCTTTTTTTTTTTTTTTTTTTTTTGAGACAGAGTTTTGCTCTTGTCACCCAGGCTGGAGTGCAGCAGCCTGATCTCGGCTCACTGCAACCTCCGCCTCCCAGGTTTAAGCAATTCTCCTCCGTCAGCCTCCCCAGTAGCTGGGATTACAGGTGTGCACCATCAAGCCTGGCTAATTTTTGTATGTTTAGTAGAGACGGGGTTTCACCGTGTTGGCCAGGCTGGTCTCAAACTCCTGACTTCAGTTGATCTGCCCACCTCGGCCTCCCAAAGTGCTGGGATTATAGGTGTGAGCCACCATGCCCAGGCAAGACTTTTTGAATATCTATTTTGTTGACTACTGTATCCTTAGAACCTAGAGCACTGTTTAGCACATAGTAGCTGCTCAAGAAATAGTTATTGAATGAATGAGTGAATGGACAAGTGATCCCTGAGAACTGCTTGATCCTTAGCTCTTGAACATCATGCTAACACCCACTGCTGGGGCCTTTCATTCTAAGCCTTAGCCTTTTGCTCCCAGTTTCATTGACACTCCTGATGGCCTCTTCAGCCTGACCCCAGATCTCTGTCACTCACAGGCAACTTCAGCACCTCCTTGTCTCCATCCTGGGGCACTGAAAAATTCTGTATAACAAGCACATCACACTCAAAGCATGATGCTCCAGGAGCACTGCCTTACAGCACTCTATCTACCCATTTCCTGGGGCTAGGAACACCCACAACTTATATCATGCTGAAACCACTGTGCAAGTCTCTTGTCCTAATGACCCGCAGCCTTCCCCCGGTAACAGGGGAAAGCATGCTCTTAGAATGAGTGCTCTGTAGCACCCCATACCTAACTGAGCATTTAAAAAAGATGTTCTCTTATGAAAATTTTAAATACGTATCAAAGTTGGAAGAATTTTACATTGAATATCTATATACCCACCAGTCAGTTACTGCCATCGACATTTAAGAATACTTTCATTTTATCATATAATCTATCCTATTCAACTCATTGTCTATCCATCAATCTCTTATTTTGATGTATTTCAAAAAGTAAATTGCAGATACCTGTATACCACTTCCTGAATGCTTCAGCATACTTTTCATTAACTAGCTATATTTGTTTACATTTTTATGTAAGAAATTATATGCAATTAAATATTCAAATCTAAAGCATACATTTATGGTTGCTGACAAATGCTCACATGTACATACCTTTCTGTTACCCAAATTTCTATCAATCAAGATACCAGAACATTATGACCACCCCAGGAAGTTCCCTCACGTCCCCTCCTACTCAATCCCCAGCTCCAGCTCCCCAGAGGCAACCAATGTTTTCATTTTTATCCAACCTAGATTAGTTGTGCCTTCTCTAGAACTTCATTTGAAATAATACTCTATGTGTTCTTTTTTTTGAGATGAAGATTCGCTCTTGTTGCCCAGGCTGGAGTGCAATGGCGCGATCTTGGCTCACTGCAACCTCCGCCTCCTGGGTTCAAGTGATTCTCCTGCCTCAGCCTCCCGAGTAGCTGGGATTACAGGCACACGTCACCATGCCCAGCTAATTTTTGTATTTTTAGTAGAGACGGGGTTTCTCCATGTTAGTCAGGATGGTCTCGAACTCCCGACCTCAGGTGATCGGCCCGCCTTGGCCTCCCAAAGTGCTGGGATTACAATTACAGGCGTGAGCCACCGTGCCTGGCTCTATGTGTTCTTTTTCATAAGCTTTCTTTCACATAATGAAGAATAAATCGGACTAATCATGAGTATGCCAAACTATTCAGGGGGAAGTATACTTAAATCTGTAATTTACTTTGAAATACATCAAAAACAAGATGAGAGAACGGAGGGGGGATGGGTAGATGTGTGTGAGATTTCTCCATGTTGTTGCATGTATTAAGAATCTATCCCCTTTTATTACTAAAGAGCGTTTAAGTGTATGAACATCCCACCTTTTGTTAATATTCCTACTGATGGCCACCTGGGCTATTTCTCGGTTAGGCTGATTATGAAAAAGCTCCTCCAAACGTTCCTAGACAAACCTTTTTGTGGACATGTTTTCATTTCTCTCTGGGTGAATTCCTGGGTCATAGAATATTCGTATTTGTAGTTTCATTAAAAAAAAAAAAAAAAAAATGCCAGACTTTTGTCCAGGAGTTTTTGCCATGACACACTCGACGATATTGTATGAGAGTTCCAATTATTCATATTGACCAAGCAGATTGATGGCCCAAACCTGTCCCCCGGTTTTTGCCCTGGGAGAAAGGAGAAAAGAAATGATCACCTCCCTTTACCTCCATTTCCCTTCTTCCTCCCTTGCCTTTCTATGTATCTGATTTACCCACTTGTTCACCAGGAGGAGGGAAGGCAGTCTCCAGCTTGTCCGTTTTCTCTCTTTAAAAAAAAAAATTATTTTTAATTTGTGTGGGTACATAGTAGGTGTATATGTTTATAGGGTACCTCAGTTATTTTGGTACATACATGCATGCAAGGCTTAATAATTACATCATGAAAAATTGGGTATCTAACCATCCCCTCAAGCATTTATCCTTTATGTTACAAACAATCCAATTATACTCTTCCAGTCATTTTTAAATGTACAATTATTATTACTATAGTCCTCCCAGTGTGCTATCAAATACTGGTCGTATTCATTTTTTCTAACTATTTTTTTGGTACCCATTAACCATCCCCACCTCCCCACCATCGCTTCCGCCTTACTACCCTTCTGAGCCTCTGGTAACCATCCTTCTATTTTCTATCTGCATGACTTCAATTGTTTCAATTTTTAGATCCCAGAAATAAATGAGAACATGTGATGTTTGTCTTTCTGTGTCAAGGCCTAAATTTATAATCACTCATGTAATTTTAAAAATCCAAGAGTACTTCTTGGCTTTGGCTATAGTTTGAGGCAGGGGATGAAATGATGTCACAAGAACCCTGTTTTTTTCCCTGGGTTTAAGAGCACTGCTTCTTCTGGGTTGGTTCCATTCTCAGACAGGCTTTCTCCCATCATGGCAAGGAGGTTGCACTCATTAGCCTCACAACCCTAGATCCGACCACAAGAGATTCTTTTTTTTTTTTTTAACAGTTTTCATAAAGGACCTGAGATTCACTAAGAATCACTAAGAGGATATGCATTTCACCTTCTCCTCCTGTGTCTTGCTAGAATGTGGATATGATGGCTGATGTCTAAGCAGCAATTTTAAGGTAAAAGCCACTTGTAGAACACAGCAGAGCAACCATATAGACAGAGCCTAGCAACACAGAGCTGCCCTATTAGTCCTGGAGGGATCAACTTTATACTTCTTTTTATATGAAAGGGAAAAAATTTTCATCTTGTTTAAACCAGTTATTTTTGTTTGTTCTGTAACTCACAGCCTCATCGAATCATTTTTAAAAAATTATTTCCATAGATTATTGGAGGAACAGGTAGTGTTTGGTTACATGAGTAATTTCTTTAGCGGTGATTTGTGAGACCTTGCTGTACCCATCACCCGAGCAGTATACACTGCACCCCATTTGTGGTCATTTATCTCTCACCCATTTCCCATCCTTTCCCCCTGAGTCCCCAGAATCCATTGTGTCATTCTTACTGTTTTCTCTATATCATGTCCGTAGCAATCTGGTTCAATCAGGAGATGGAAACCACACAGTAGGTTAAGCAGGAAATTAAATGTAAGAATTCGTATCTATGATTAAATAACTATAAAAGAAAACTCTGTATGATACCCTAGTGCTGAGGGAGACTACCCAAGGAATGACAAACTTGGAAGGGGTTCAGATTTCATTGGAGAACGTGTGCTTCTGTGCCTGCCTAGCAGAGAAGCTTGCTGGCTTAGCCAGGCCAGAGCTGGTCTGGAGCCGCTGGGCAAACACCAGGCAATGCTGTAGAAAGCGGAGCAGACGATCAGCAACCAGAAACATGGATGCGCAGTGGGAGTCCGGGTGCTGGAGGGACAGGGGCAGAGGCTTTCAGGGTGTATTGGCTGCACAGGGTGGTGACAGGAGTGGTTGCTTGCAGAAGGAATAACAGCTCAGTCTGTGACTCTCCAGGCCCCCTATGCAGTTTTTTGCGGATTGTGTTAAGTTTCTGGTTTCCATATAAAGAGGGCTGAGGAAAAATTATTACCAGGCCAAGAAGGCAAAGTAACAGAGCAAGTGTGTTCTAGACCTGTGGTTAGTACAGGATCTATGGAGTGTCCTTATACACACACTGCTGACCTCCGGGCTCGGTAGAAATTGCAGGAAGCCTCTGTCCCATGCAGCGTCCCTCCAGTGCCCTCTGCTGAGAAAGCTTACCATCCTGCTCACTTTCAGAAGAAATGCTTAAAGGAATTTCACTGGTTATCACAGAACATATATACAGAAGAGTGCATTTACAGGCGAGAGGCAACAAGTTGATAGTTCACACAATGTCCTTCTCTACTCCAGGCCTAGGCTCAGCCTTAATGATCAATGGAGCATGCTGAAGAAAAGATTGTTTCCCAATCTTCCCAATTATGGCAGATTGTTTGCAAAACTAGCCACAATAATTCTTCTCCTCTCTCCATTCATGTCCCTTTGTAATGTGACTTTGCAATGCTTGCCATCAAGAGGGACAATGTCTTTCTCCATTCCTTGAATCTGGGTTGGCCATGTGCCTTACTTTGGCCAAGAGGACATTGGCAAATATGATATAAGCAGAGACTTGGAAAGTGCTTGCTTATTGGAGTTTGCTCTCTCTTGCTACCCAGAACCTTCCTGCCACCATGTGAAGGAGCCTGGATTAGCCTTCTGGAGGATGACAGAGCATGCAGACATAGGGTCCACTACTTTCAGAATTCCCAGTGAGACCATCCTAGACCATCCAGCCCCAGCCAAACCAGCGCAGACCAAAAGAACCTCCCAGCCAATCCATGGAATAGAGAGAAATAATAAGTGTTTGTTATTTTAAGTCACCACGCTTGGGTTTTGTGATAGAACAAAAGTAACACACACACACACAAAATAAAGTTATTTCAAAAAAAGTGTACTAATATAGTAACATTATATTATACTAATATAAACAACTGAATTAGCAGGAAACAAAGCTTTGTTTGCCCCGAAGAACAGATATGTTTGTTCCTCGTAGATCATTTGTCTTAAAGAACTAATCTTGCTTCCCTTTTTCATTGGGACACCAAGACAGGTAGGGCCAATTTGTGGCTTATCTTTGGCCACTGTGTACCCTTCTTTATGTTCAAACTCTTGCCTAAGTTTTAAATTTCTATTTCTATGGTTCCCTGTTTCTGAAAAAATTACTCATTTGTCATTTGCCTGTTTTGGTTTATTATTCATATAAGCTGTCTTAGTGATTTTTTTGGAATGAGGTTAGAGATAAGCATATGAAACAAATGTCACTATTTATGAATATAATTCTCAAGCCATAAAATACACAGCATTTGCTTTTGTAATAAAGCTACTATGCTCCATTGTATGAAGCTGGCTTTTTGCAAAAGATCAAAATAAAATTTGTGAGCTCTGTATTAGACAATAATTATCTTAAACTAAAAAGCAAACAAAAAATTTCCATCTTTATAAAACTTCAAATTTTTATACAATTGAGAAAAATGTCTCTTTTTATGTAATTGGCATAAGTTAACTTATTAGTTCAAAACAAAACAAAAAGTAGTTTTATTGTCTTTAGGCACAAAGTAAGACAACCCTGTAGTTTCCAAATATTGCCAGTGTTCCTCATAACTGTGAATTTAAACTTTAAAGAACTTATTTGCTTCTGTTTTTCTTTTAAATAGATAATTTTTAACTAGACCTTTGGATAATGTTAGACCATTTTGCTGTGTTGATCCATTCCTCTACCAATCAAATGGCTCTTGAAAGAACTGTGATAAAGTTAATAGACCAAAACAAGTTACAGATCTCGAATTAACCAGAAATGATGTTTTTAAAATGACAAGATTGCCCCTTTTTTGGAGACAGAGTCTCACTGTTACGCAGGCTGGATTGCAGTGGCACAATCTCTGCTCACTGCAACCTCCGCCTCCCGGATTTAAGTGATTCTCCTGCCTCAGCCTTCTCAGTAGCTCGGATTACAGGCGCACGCCACCATGCCCAGCTAATTTTTGTATTTTTGGTAGAGACAGGGTTTCACCGTGTTGGCCAGGCTGGTCTTGAACTCCTGACTTCAAGCAGTCAGTCCACCTCGGCCTCCCAAAGTGCTGGGATTACAGACGGGAGCCACTGCATCTGGCCAAGATTGCCCTTTTATGACAACAAATGTGGATCTACTATTTGAAAGTGGGCCAGAATCCCAGATAGGGAGGGGGAGGCCACTCAACTGTGAAATAGGTTGTCAAAAATATATGTCTAAAATATGATTCAACCTTCTTTTTAAAATCCCAGTTGTGTTGAAAAATCTAGGATGTTCATTAACTTAACAGAAAAAAATTAACTGAGCTTCCATTCCCTGCAGAGGATGTTGGAATTCCATAAATAAATAAAAAAATGTTTTCTGCAGTGACAAATCTCCCTGTAATACTTCAAAATATTAAACATATAATCCAAGAGTAATTGGAAGGCAGTCCACATTTCCATAATTAGTCCATCACTTTTATTTACCTCATGTATAATACATGACAGCCCATATCGTAAAATGAATTAACAGCTAAATGTCAAATCTCCCCTCTTATTTAGGCCATCTGCTTAGGTGTTCAGATTGACACCCACTGCCATGGGAAATTATAGAGACCAGGGAAATCTGACTATCAGAGGAGAGCTATTGCCAAATGGATCAAACATCAGAACTTGTTCTTGCTGGCTTCTTCCTCCACTACCACCACATCACGACCACCAAAACCAGCAAATTCCAGTCTCAAAGTTGCAAGTCTTGACCGCATTTCAGGGCACAGGAAACGGAATCAGATATTTTCCTACAATAATTTGATCCTCAAACTACCTTCAATTATGTCACTGAAAAGAGAATGCCTGGGGGTTCAGAGCCCATCCCTGCCTGAGTTCCATCCATGGACTCTTTGGGAAGGAGAATTCTGGAGAATCCTGACCAAGCTCCTTTTCTTCATTATAACCAGATTTTCTAGTATTCTCCCCTTTCTAAAATCAGTTCTGGAGACTCTGATTGGCATCCCCAAGATCCAGGGAAGTTGTGCAATCTCTATTAGCTCTAGGGAAGCTAGGACAAGAGCAAATTTCAAGGCCAGTACTTTTGGGTTCTGTGCTTCCTGCCCTCCCTCTCCATTCTAGGGTCCCTAATGGTAAAACTCATGAAAGCCAAGCCAAGGGATTTTTACCCCTTCTACTTTCCCATCTTCCCAAGCAAGGGTGATATTTTCATTTTACCAATTAGAAACACTCTTAGATTTCAAAAGCAAATTATAATCCAACCATATTTGCCCTCTCGAGGGGTAGAGCCTCCTTCTCCCTCATAAATTTGGAGACTTCTCTGAAATATTTTCAAACTTCTCATCAGGTTCATCCCAATAAGTGCCATCATTCCAAAAGGAAAGAAGAAAGGGGCTCAAGTGCCAGTAATGTTGCTCCCTGTGCAGAGGAGAAAGGAAAGCCAGCCGGTTAGTTCCCCTCCCATAATACCATCTTTGTGAGCAAGCTGATCGAACCCATAAGGGGGCCTGTGATACGACTAACTTCATCAGGCTAGGCTTGAATTTCAACTCTGATATAAATGCCTTTTGTGATTTGGGACAAATTACATAACCATCTCTTCCTCCTCCAAAGAATAATAAAAAATAATTTATTGTACTTGTAACACAACTTTCATCGCCATAGCTCAAATGCTTAGATTAGCTTCCTACCTACCTATCATGCTGTGATGTGAAAATTAATTAGCTAATGTCTGTAAAGTGCTTTCAAGATGAAAAGTGCCATATGAGTGCTAAGTGCCACCTATGAGTACCAATAAAGACAGTCTCATAGAGAACATAATAGATCAGCAGGGGAATGAGTGAATAGCCAACTTGAAAAAACAAGGTGACAAAAAAACAAATAAATACAATAACCATACAGAATAGACTTTCCAAGTTCCAGACTTTCTTGTCCAAGAAAAGAAACTGGCACACAAGTTTGGAAGTGCACTTTAGCAGCAGGACTAGAGCCAGTGCCATACTAACTGGAGTGTCATCAAATCCACAGTGCACTTTTGAGGGATGTGAGTATAATCTAACATTCTCAAAAGAGGCGTAATTCAATGGGATTTGGCGGACTATTTACCTGAAGACCACTGACTCCGCTTAGCACAAGTGATAAATGAATGACTATTTTGTCGTCACCTTATAATTTTCAAAGTCCTTTCCCCATAGACCATCTCTCTTTACCTGCATAATAATTCTTTGAAGTAGATAGAGTGAATAGTATTAGTCCCATTTTACAGGTGAGGCTAGAGATGGTCAGGAAAATTGATTTGATCAAAATTCTATAATCAAAGAGCAGCTTCAGCCCATCTTTCCACCACAAAACGACGGTCTTTCCACAACGCCATATTAGTTAATGGGCATTATACAATTGGAAGGCATCACCAATATATTTCAAAAGATTTCAATATGTATGCTTACTCCGCCCTAACAGTTTCACACCTAGAAGCTTATCCTAAGTAACTAAGAATATGCTAAAAAATCTAGCTACATAGATGTTCCCTGAAGCATTTTTTACAACAGTGAGAAATGGAAACAACCTAAGTGTTCAGCAAAAATAATTGAAGAAATACCAGTATATTCATAAGATCAAATATTAGAAGCCAGCCATGTAAAAATAATGTCATGGAAATATCTTTATCAAGTAAGGCTTTTTAAAATGCTTAGGCAAACTGAAACATCATCAAAATGTAAGTAAATCTGTGTAATAGGGTGAGAATATACATGCTTTTTTCTTTCTTTTCCTATGTTTAAAATGTTTGTTTTACTGTATTACTGTTATAATAAACTGTTTGTAACTTTTAAAAAAGAAATATCTCCATCAACATGAGAAGTTTTCACAATAAATTGTCAGTGTTGCACAATATCATTTTAAAACTTAATTTGTGCACATGCCATGGAATGATATCTAGAAAGATACACAAGCCAATATTAATGGTGTTTTCCCCTGGATTA
The DNA here is from genome assembly GCF_009828535.3 of Hylobates moloch. Taxonomy (NCBI): domain Eukaryota; kingdom Metazoa; phylum Chordata; class Mammalia; order Primates; family Hylobatidae; genus Hylobates; species Hylobates moloch. The sequence goes on along the minus strand of NW_026652287.1, from coordinate 97,240,874 downwards.
TGAGATTGAGGTCATTTTTATTTTCATCTACTGATTTTCGGATTTTATTTCATTTATTTTTGGATTTTATTTCATTTATTTATATAATAAAAATCATCATAAAAAGTATTTTCAGACCCATCTAAGTCACTTGAAATCCCCACAAAGGGGTTGGACTCAGGAAAGGCCAATCTCATTTAAAATGGCTCCTTACAAATGCCCTCAACAGAAGAAAGGCTGATACTAAGCATGAAGGCAGGATTGCACCATCCCTGTGCCTTTCATCTGTGGCCCACTGTTAAGTGCATGAGAAGATGTCATTGCCCCTTCTTAGACAGCAGTTCATCTAAGCATCTACCAGTTTAAACCACTGCTCGCCATCCTGCCAGGTCAGCCTCTTTTGTCTATGTCACTGAGAAAGCACTGGTTCTCTGCCACGATGAGCAACAGGCTCTAGAAATGTCCCACTGTCTCCTGGCACTAAGGAGTGCACTAAGGTAAAACTTGACTTCGGAAAATTTCAAAAGATCAGAAGAATACAGGCAGGACTGACAGCAGTGAGTTTAAATCGCAGCAAGAAAAACTAACATTCGTTACCAGGAAAGGATTGCCAGATGGAAGAGAGAGAAGCAAAGAACTTTATAGAAAAGCATTCTCTGCAGGCCTGGAAATGTAGAATGCAAGATTTTTAGAGTTAATGTGGTAGGCAAAATTCCAGAATTGTTCCCTAAGATATTCCTAATTCCTTCAGCAGCGACTGTGATGAGACATCATGCCCCTGATTGTGTTACATGACGTGGCAGAAGGCATTTCACAGATGTCATTAAGGTTACTAATCAATTGACTTTTATTTAATCAGGAAGGAAATTATCTGGGTGAGCCCAGCCTAATTACATGAGTCCTTTTAAAACACTGTGTTTTCTTGGGCTACTAACAGGATAAAAAGCTAGAGAGGTTAGAAGCATGAGAAGGATTTCACCTGCTGTGGCTGGCTTGAAGATGGAGAAGACCACAAGATAAAGGGTGTCAGTGGCCTCTAGAAGCTAAGAGTGTCCCCTAACTCGCAGCCAGCAAGATGTTAGCAACCTCAGGCCTACAACAATGAGGAACCTAATCCTTAATGGAAACAAATTATTCTCCAGAGTCTTCAGGTAAGAGGCCAACCCAGCCAACACCTTGATTTTGGTCTTAAAGGACCCTATGCAGGGAACCCAACTGGAGCCTCATGGGAATTGTTTCAAGCCATTAATCTGTGGTAATTTATAATACATAAATTATATGGAGCAGTAGAAAATGGACAGAGTTAGAAAGTGCCATGAAACTATGTTTTCCAGTTCCCTCATTTTATCAATAAAGAAACTGAGACCTAGGGACCTTGAAGGATTTGGGGGAAAGCTGTGGCAAAGCTGGGATGAGAGCACAGGTCATAGGGTCCATAATCAGTGGTCTTTCCACCATCCCACCTTCCTGCTCACAGCAAGCTTCCCAGGACTTTTTTTTTTTTTTCTGAGACGGGGTCTTGCTCTGCTGTCCAGGCTGGAGTACAGTGGCACAATCACAGCTCACAGCAGCCTTGACCTTCCAGGCTCAAGTCTCAAGCAATCTTCCCACTTCAGCCTCCCCAAGTCACTGAGACTACAGGCACATGCCACCACACCTAGCTAATTTTTGTATTTTTTGTAGATACGGGGTTTCACCATGTTGCCCAGGCTGGTCTTGAACTTTTGAGCTCAAGCAATCTACCCACCTCAGCCTCCTAAAATGCTGGGATTACAGGCAAGAGACACTGCACCCAGCCTCCAGGATCATTTTTATCTAGCATGACTTAGAGTCTAAGAGGAAAGATAAGATTGTCATTTGAGGTCCCTGTCAGCATTATGATTCTAATATATTTCTTGATTTCTAAAAATTGAGCTAGAATTGATATTGAATGTGCAGACACTTCTCTAATTTAAAAACAATCAATAATATTTATAACGTTCACCCAAGATTTAATATGCTGACAATACCATACAATCTACTGCATTCTCCAATAAGTGACAATTTCAGTTTTCAATTTAGTGAAATTCAGCAAAGTTTACTATATTTAAATTCCCTGGGAGGTTACACATGAAGGAATCTTTCAAGGCAAGAATGCCACAATGTTCCCTAACTGAAGTGACTTAAATTGTTTGAAAAAATAAGAAATTAAGAAACTTTTAGGGAGGAAAACTATCTTTAAAAGCCACCTATATTTTCACACTGGTTCCGTGACAGAATGTCAACATACTATCACACGTATTGAATTCTTGTGACTTATTCTGAAGGCAATGCCATTAGTTGCATCTTTAGCCATTGTGAAGACTCAGACGCCACCTCTTGCCACTCTTGAGATTAATTGAGTATCATTAATAAATGTGACAAATTCATGATGATGATGATATGATGGATAACTAGGAACTTACTCATAAGAAGGAGTAACCAGGAATGAGTTTGCTCACCTTCTAAGCATGATTAAATTCGGAAGCATTAAAGAAACCCCCAAATCACATTGTGTTTGAAAAGGACAGTTTTTAAAGATAAAACATATAGTTCCAGATTCATTCTGCCACAAACTACTTTTCTCTTGGATGATCCCCTGTTTTTGTTTTTGTTTTTCCTTCCATTTCAGCTTCCTGGGACCCATGGCTTTCTCTGCGAGATGCTGAGAGCAATGCTGAATGGTAATGGATAAAGCTCCCAGTTAGCCTGCCCATTTCTACCAACCATGGGATTCACTCAAGAGAAGCCAAGGACTTTAAAATGCATTTACAGGGCTCAATTTGTTCTTCTTCAATTCCTTGCTAATTGTTTTCCACCAACAGCTCTGGTACTTACTTGATTGCATAGTTGCTTTTTTTTTCCTACATTTTGCAGACCTCAGGTTCCAAATTCTAGGTTCTTTGCAAGGTTTACCCTAGAGCGGCACTGCCCAGTACAACTCTTTCTCATAGAAATGTTCTCCGTGTGTCCAACCTGGTAGCCACTACCCACATGTGGCTACTGAGCACTTGGAATGTGGCTCATGCAACTGAGAAAATGAATTTTTAATTTTATTAAATTTTCATTAAATGTAAATACCGTATGTGGCTAGTAGCTACTGCACTGGATAGTATAGTCCTGGAGATTTGGGTCAGGCTTAACAAAAGCTATTTAAGAGCCAAGCCAGGGAAGCTCTGGAAGGAGTCCACTGGTGCCATATGTGTGGGATTCTCTGGGGACACTCATTTACTCTGGTGGTCTTGTTCTGGCCCGTATTTGCCAGATAAATGTGCATATTATAACTATATTCATTTTTGCCTATAATAATAATAACAGTAATAACAACAATAACTCCTATTTATGGAGTGCCTGTTGTGGGCTGGGTATTGTGCCAGACACAATTGTATGGGATCTTCTAAGGAAGGGGTTCTGAATACAATGCTTTATTCATTTAACAAGTATTAGAATTGAAGCTAAATAAATGAATCCATTTAGCTCTGTTATTTGCAGCATTTGACATTTCCCTTCTATCCATAAATTTTACCTCACAATATACCCTAGCAATCAAAGTACAGGTAAATTACTAGCATTACATTCCCTTGCACAAAGGTAGAACATATTAGGTGTAAGATTTCATCATACAAATATCCCCCACAGCCTTTCTGCCAATACTTGCCTCTACTACTCTGTCCATTTTTCCTAGTTTCTTCAGAGCAAGGAACCAAATACAATTGGTAGTAAGAGAAAAAAAAATTATTTTAATCTGAAAGAAGGTCAGTAGTAAGTAAATTCATTCCCCTAGACATTTTGGACCAACATGCCTCCAGAAACAAATGTCTTAGTAGCTGTGAGAAAGGGCAAGTTTCTTGGCAGAAAGATGCAGGGCAGAGTGTTTGACAATCTGATGATACAGTGGCCAGGTCTAGAAAATCAGGATTACAGCATGGGGAAGACACCCAAGTCTTACATGCAAAGTCTCCTGCTAACCCCAGGGCTGTATTTTGAGAAGACCCAGAACTGAGAATTCCAAGTTCAACATCATTTTCCCTGTAGTGATGAAGAGCAACACCAGCAATCCACCAATCCTTACTACAGAGCTGTTTTCCTATTTTGTTCTGAACCTTTTATACCCAGTAAAACATTAAGGTGTTTATGATCAAGTGTAATTCAAACAAGTTAGTCAAGTACTATCTTAAAGCTGAAGACTTAATAACAATTCGGTTCAGAGACTGGCTGTCACCGGCAGGAGGAGAGCGATAGTACACAAAAACACCAGTTTGTGCGATAAAAGCTTGACAGTCTTGCCTACACACAAACCAAAGAAAATAAGATGCCTGTGACAGCTACAACAGCAGCAATTTTAAACTTCTCACTGATGAAATGCACTTTGCAGTCATAACGCTTGCATAAATCTGGATGTCACTTTTTTCATGTTATAATTTTGCGATCCAATGGATCATTGTGTAGCCCCTAAACCTGCAAATGAGCTCTATAATGCAGAATGTGCACAAATCATTGCGCTATCAGTGACATCAGGGGTTTGGCTGCTGGGGTTATTAACAGATATTTCTTCACCTACAAGTACAGACTAAAATCAATCATTCTGATAACTAGGCATGCGTGAGCTGTCTGCACTTTCATTTCAATCTGATTAATCACATATACACAGACCTTTACCTTAAAGGAGCAATTGTTCACATTTAATCACAAAGAAACATTCAAGCATACCATCAGACATTAGGAAATTTAACCACAATTTATGCTTCCTGTTTTAGCAAATATATTTATGGTAATATGACTTTCTGCATATAAACACATTGTTTCATTCATTTTACCAGCATTAAAATCGAAGCTAAGTACAATAATCTACCTTTATATCATTTATCATCTATTTGTCGCTTTTGAAGTTTCCATTATACCCATATATTTTATTGCGCAATTTATCCTGATAATCAAAATACAGCTAAATTATGAGCATTGTGTTTTCTTTAGTAAAGTAGAACATGCTAGATATCAGATTTCATCATGTTCCATGTCCTGCTTCTTGTCAAGATTTGGTTCTACCACTCTGTCAATTTCTCCTGGCTTCTGTAAGGCAGGAAAACAAATACAGTTGTGGGTGCAGAATTTTTTTTTTTTTTTTAATTTGAAATAGAACTGGGATCAAGTAAATCTCTCTTTTGATCCTCCCAACAGTGTTCCCAGGAAACATAACATTCCAGAAGGCACATCTGCCGTTACCATAACAACAGAAAGGCAGTGTCTACAGAGAATTATCTGCACTAGAGGGAAGACTGCAAACCAGCAGGATTCCTGGGTTCCTCTTCAAGGAGACAAGGGTAAATTTTGGTGAAAAGAAGCAAAGCCTGAACAGGGTTTTGGTGTATGGATAGGGCATAGAGTGCTCAGAATCTGAGGAAGGTGAAGGGCAGCCCAAGGTTTATAAACTGATTCTAGACCAAAGGTACAAAACTGCTGTCAAGGAAATCAGCTAGCAAGGCTATAGGAAAACATCTTATTGTTGGGGTATAGGCACAGAGTTAAGAACTGGTTGGGGTACTACTAGACAGACGAAAGAATCACCTTCCAGCTGTTTGACCCAAAGACAAATCACATCGCCTCCCAAGGGAGGTGAAGTCACTTGCCCAGAGGAACAACCTCCACTACGATCGCCCTGAGAGATACTGAGAATAGTCTTGGGCATGGCTATCCAGGCAAGTGCTGAGATGCTCGCTAAAGAGTTGGACATAGACATGAGTCTCCGTCAGTCTGTCTGAGATTTTGCCGCTTTCCTTGCCTTCACTTTTACTTTACTAGCTTCTTCTCAGGTTCTGGATCTCTTTGGTCTTCTTTTCCAACCTTGCTACTAAACTGATCTATATCTGGGAGTCCACCTCAGCCTGTCTGCCATTCCAAACAAAAAAACCCTGTTCATGTCACTAATCCCACTCTGCATTCCTAGTCTCTCAGTTTCAATTTCTCCTTACCTAACCTCTGGCTTTGCTTCAACATAGAGTTTTCAGACCATCCTGGATTAAACTTTGCCCCTTTTATGGTCGAAATGGCTTAATTAGCCAATTAAGTCACCATTCAGAGGAAGAGATTAATGCTAGCATAAAATAAATAAGCAGACACATAAATTAATTTCTATAAATGGTTTGAAGGAAATAAGCTAAAGTGTAGGAAAAACAGAGTGAGCTTCCTTTTGTAGGTGGTCAAGAAAGATATCTCTAAGGGAGGTGATATTTAAGTTGAGACCTAAGAAGAGAAGAAGTAGCTGGCTGCATGAAAAGCATGTGCAAAGCCCTGCAGCATGAAAGAGGTTGTGGTTGTAGAACAGAAAGACTGCTGGGATGAGGCATCTCAGTAGCAAGCTGAGGATAAGACGGTCTTGAGATGAGGGTGGGTACAGACCAGATCATGGAGAGATTTACAAGTCACGGTTAAAGAGTTTGGATTTCATTCCAAGTTTCTTAAATGGCATATTGTCACAAGACCAGAAGAGACCTTTGGGACTCATTCCATCTGTCAGGTAGGAGGTAATTCTTTTGCTTTTTATCCGTGCACCAACTTTTGTAAGTAAACTTGACTAATGTTTGTTTATAATCAGTGAGTAAGCTGCTACATTAATACCGCTACCCTGGAAGAGGCCCTTCAAGGCATGTTAAATTAACTGATGTGAATAAAAACAATGAATAAAAATACCTCTCTCCTTTAATGAGAACAGCAACTTCTGTTTCCCTGGGTTTTTTCAGTCCCATAAGACCTTTTAAAACAGAGTGAGCGTGTTCAGGTTCAAATGCTAAAAACATAATCTTGTCTCTCTCTTCTTGGATTATGTTTTGAGAAGCCATTTTAGATCAATCTTTTTGAGCACACAAGCTTCAGAAACTGTGACTAAAACATACCCAGCACTGCTGCTAGGTTGGTCATTTTTCCCTGAGGCTGTTCTCACACAGAACCAAAGGGATGTGCCCCTTCATCTGATACATGGACCCTCCAGCTCAGGGACTGCTGAAAAAGAAGCCCCAAAGTTTGTGTTCTATAAGGGCCTGCTTATCCACTCTAATCGCAGTGTAAAATGTTGGGTAAGAGTCTATGTGCTTCTCTAATTTGCCATTCCTACAGGAGTTACAAAAAGTTTACAGAGGCACTTTTGGAATCTATTCATATGTCCTGCATATACCATCTCGTAGGGATTAGATTCCATGTTTATCACGCACTCTACAAAGAGACAATGTTGTGTAATGAAAATTAGATTTTATTCCAATTGTGTAATTAATTTGTTTTATGGCCAAGTAAAAGTTATTTTCTCTCCAAGCATTTTTGTTTGTTTGTTTGTTTGTTTGTTTGCAAGATGACCCCTAGGGCTCCTTCCAGTTCTATGACTGTGAATCTCTATCAACATGGACTCAAGAACAATGCTGGTATTAGCTATGGTAAGCTAAACTGCTCTTACAAGTAGACTTCAAAGTGCAAAGGCCCAAACAAAATAGAAATCTTTTTTTTTCCGCCCAATGGCTCAGGACAGGTGTTCTAGATCAGCTGACGGCTCTGCTCCACAATTCAATTCATAGAACTCGTCTAAAGATACTTGGCCTTCAAAGTCACTCTAATAATAGCCCTTCCAGTCAGTCCATCAGAAGGAAGGCAAGCTGAAGTCCTGGATAAGAGATATCTCACAAGGTGAATGAAAGTAAATTACTCCTCTGGCAAGAGCCTAAACACAAGGTCACATCTAGCTGCAAGAGAGGCCACAAAATATAGTCCCAGTCTGGATCCAGACAGAACTCCATTACTAGGGAAGAAGATGAGAGAGAATTGGGGTGGACATAGAGCAGCCTCTGCTACGTGCCTAATTCCTATATTAGGTTTCAGACTATTAAACTTTTCAATTACTGAATTATCATCACAGTTCTAAGAGACAATTACTAGAATGTTCATTCTACAGATGTGAAAACTATGTCCCAGAGAGCTGAAGTAAAACACATGAAGTCTCACAGTTAAGAGCTGAGCTAAGCTTCAGTTTCAGGTCTGCTGGTCAGTGCTTTCTCTACCATAAGTACTAAATTGAAATAGTTGCATAGCAAATAATCATTAGCATAAATCTGCATGAATTAAAAAGAACAAGGAGGCATTATTGTGAAAGGTAAGGGGAACAGCTAAAGCATGCAGCAGATCTAGGACTGGCTCCAAGTGTTAAGAGGTCTCCAAACTGTATAGAATGTAAGAAGTGAAATTTTTCTTAAAAAAGGAAGCCGATGAACAGTTTGCGATCAAGACATTTACTCATTTTGCTCTCACTCTCTATTGGTTTACAAAGCACATGTAAAGACAGAAGGATTGCAAGAAACACTCTCATTGGAGACAAAAGTGAATTAATAAAGGGGGCCAAAATCTAAAAATACTAAAAAATATAGATATATGCAGTCATCCCGCACAGAGAGAAGTGGTTTTGCACAGGCAGACGGATCTGCAAATTGCTAGAGAGAACAATATATCCCTCCCCACTCTCACCCATCACACACACTCACACATTTGCAGTGCCGACTATTTTATACTTGCTAAGAAAATCCAAACATAAACTGCCAATAAACCAATCTTGTGCCCTTTGAAGAATAGCCAAGCAACCTCTAAACACAACTTGGAAAATCCTATCTGGGATCTTAATGTAAGCAAAATTTCTATGAAAATAAAGAATCCCTAAAGAATGTGTTAGGTATAATTATTCCTAGTTTTGTCTTCAAACAGTATTGAGATAGTAATATTTCAGCATGGTTTCCCTTCCAACCTTCTCCCTAATCACATTAATACGATTTCGCAAAAGTAAAGATTCCCTTTATTACAAATCTGTTCAAAATTGGTCATTTTTTAAAGGAATGGTAGTTTTATGGGTTACCAACTTCATATAAGAAAGGTTGTGAGGAGTCTCAGAGCTCAACCATCATTCATAAAGCATTCACGTTGAGCTCTCAGGGAAGGGACGTTGCTAAAACCCACCAACGCAGTTATAATGTGCCAGATGGGACAAGGTAATTTATTATTTCACACAGCAAGTTAATACAGTCCTACCTGTGCCCTTTTTGAGGAGGGTATGATAGCTTATCAATGGATGATTCCTCATGGAGAATTTTCAGAATTATTCCACCCTGCATCCTGCCAGAACAAAGCTCTCTGCTAGGTCTCCTGGCCCCTTTCTCCTAATTCATTTTTATATTAGACACTCAGAGGCATAACAGAGACAGCACTGGCTACCTTTCATCATCATTTAAAGAAAGCTGGGGATTCTACCAAAGTATACCACCATGGCCTTTAAAAAATCTAACTATAACCAACTTACTTGAGCAATTTTAAGTACCATTTTGCTTTTATATCCAAGTCTGTCATCACCAGAGTATATTTATGGAGCACTTTTGTGTTTACAGCATTGAATTCAGCAGATAACAGAGCCAAAAAAAGGCAGAAGTGGAGGATTTTTACAATTTAGAGAATAGGATCTAAATCTACTTCAAAAGCTAATCGCGTTTTATAAATGCTGTTCGTCCTAATGCTAATTTCTCTGGTCTTTTGTTTACACAAGAAAGCTCCAGGCTGGTTTATGGTGTCACATTTATCACCGGGTAGAATATAAGCAAATCTCATTACACCCAAATTAAACCACCCAAATGAACCAAAATGTGGATTATGGTATCACTTTATGCTACAATTTCTACTTAAAAACAGAAACGTTATTCTAATGCTCAGCAAATACAAAAGAAAAGCAACCTGGTTTTTTCATGATTCCTATTTTGATTTTCTCATCACTGTCTGAGCCCTAAGGCTCATCAGTAACTACACAGAAAGAGAAAAAACAAACAAACAAAAAACCCTTAAATCGTCATTAAGCAACCCAAAGGGATTTGAGCTGTAATCCCGAAAGACACAATCCCAAATTCTGTAATCCCAAATGTTGAAATCCTGAAAGATCAAAGTTCCTAAAGTCTAAAAATTCCAAAAATAACAATCCCAAAAGACCCAAATCCCAACTATATAATTCTGGAAAAAAATAACAACAATAATTACTTAAAAGGATTTGCTGACATTTCTAAAGAGGAGTTTATTTGAGAAATGTATAAAAACATGACTGAGGCTGGGCACGGTGGCTCATGCCTGTAATCCCAGCACTTTGGGAAGCCAAGGTGGGTGGATCACCTGAGGTCAGGAGTTCGAGACCAGCCTGACTAACATGGTAAAACACCACCTCTGCTAAATACAAAAAATTAGCTGGGCATGGTGGCACCTGCCTGTAATCCCAGCTACTCGAGAGGCTGAGGCAGGATAATCGCTTGAACCCAGGAGGCGGAGGTTGCAGTGTACCGAGATCACACCACTGCACTCCAGCCTGGGCAACAAGAGCGAAACTCCATCTCGAAAACAAACGAACAAACAAAAAAACCATGACTGAACACTTTATAGGCCACTTTACACAATAAAATAGGCAATAATAACACACACATTTTGGGAAGCACAAACACACAAACACTAAAGTATACGAACAACAGTTGCACAGTTATAACGGTTATGGGCAAGTGAGCCATACTCGAAGTAAATAGGTCAAAAAGCAAAAGTATAAACCATATCGCTATGGCCCATGATTGTGTGCATAACTTCAGTTGTCTGAAATACGGTGATGAACAACCTAGGTCTTGATGAGATAGAGCAAAAGCCATTGTGGGTCACCACCACATATGCATTTGCCCAAAGAGCTGAGATCTTGGGAACTTTTATCTTTCACAGATGCCAGTGTAGAAAAAAGACAGCTCTTCACTTACTGAAGAAGTTTCAGTGTTTTAACGTACATGCACGGTGCTCACACACATTGCCACCAAGTCAACATTGTAATAATGCACCTTTGTGGAATCGAACTTACAAAAAAATGTATAAAACAAATGAGAACTCTCTAACAGTTTTTACACAATTTGTATCTCCAGTATTGGAAATAATGTGAAAATGAAGTACACAGCACAGTGAATTGGTGCTAATGTGTGAAGTGACAGAAGTCATTCACAATTAAATAATTTTACAGGGGAGAGTTCTTATATCTTTTGCCTGCATTTCCAGTTCTATGATCTTTGAAACACTCGCTGCACTTGTATTTGGAGAGCTGTTATGGTCTACAAATTTTGTAAGTATATGCTGCTCATTTGAAAGTCTAGTTATTGCCTGGCTCTTGCAATTAAGCAATTTTCTGCTTTCGAAGCACCAATAATAATTAGCCTTTAAACTTTTATCTTTCACCATTAAGTACACTTGTACACTTAACTTATCACAGTCTTTTTGCAAGGGAACAATTTCACAGATCTCTTCCACTGTATTGTAAGAAATACAGTAAAAATGAATGATATTTGCCTTCCCCAATAGCAAATAGTATAGTCAGGATTCTCTAGAGATACAAAACCTATAGGATATGTATATAGATACATGAGAGGGGAATTGGCTCATGGGATTATGGTGGCTGAGAAGTCCCACAACAGGCTGTCTGCAAGCTGGAGACCCTGAGATGCTGATAGAGTGGCTCAGGACAAGCCTGAGGGCCCCAGAACCAGGGAAGCCAATGGTGTAGCCCTCAGTTTGAAGTGGAAAGCCTTAGAACCCAGGGGAGTGGACTCTTAGTCCTGGAATCCAAAGGCCCATGAGCCTGGAGTTCTGATGTTCAAGGTAATGAAAGAAAAATCTGTGTCCGCTCTCAGAGAGAAACTAATTGGCTCCCTGTATTTGTTCTCTCCGTGCCCCTGCTGATCAGAGGGTGCCTGCCAACATTTAGGGCAGATCTTCCTCAACTAGTCTACTCAGACTCACACACTAATCTCTGGAAACACTCTCACAGACACACCCAAAACAATACTTTACTAGGTTTCTAGGTATTCCTTGATCCAGTCAAGTTGACAACTAAAGTCCACAAATCCATCCCTTGTCAACTTAGCACTCAAATGCATCTCCTTAAGCCATACTTAATTTCCAAATAAAAATAATAAGATAATAGTTCCTCCTAACATGATGCAACTCACATGAAATAACTCACATGAAGCAACTATCCTGCACACAGCAAAAATTCACTCATCACTTTCTCAGAGTTCAGCTTTAGACAATTTCAAGGTTCTGTATTTTAATCTTTCAGGAATGTGATTTGGGGGATTTTAGACGTTAGGAATATTTGACTAGGGATTTTGATCTTTTGGGATGTCAACATTGAAGATTATGGCATTTGAAATTGTGTCTTTTGGGATGATGATTGGCACCAGACTCAAAAGTGAAAAAGCCCAGGGATGGTGTTAAGGTAACACATGGATATGGTTATCTCTGACTGTCTTTACAGCAACACCCTTCCTCAGACATTCAGACCTTTCAGCACTCTCTCAAAACTCTGCAGTTTCACAAATGTTCTCATTGTTATCTAGCTTAGAAAATGCCTCTTACTAATCGTAACATCCACTGTTTTTCACAATATGCAGGTTCTTGCTCCCTCTCTCCCTCCCAGGGATATAACTAAGGTACAAGCAAAGCCTCATCTCTGGTTTTAGGACAGACTGAGTTCTGAAGTGATGGTGTCAGGCAGAAACAGTGACCACTTTTATTATTCTCATTTTTGTTGTTGTTGTTTTTTGAGACGCAGTCTCACTCTGTCGCCCAGGTTGGAATGCAGTGGCACAATCTCGGCTCATTGCAAACTCTGCCTCCTGGGTTCAAGCAATTCTCTGCCTCAGACTCCCAAGCAGCTGGGATTACAGGTGCCTGCCACCACACTCAGCTAAGTTTTTTTTGTTTTTTGCATTTTTAGTAGAGACAGGGTTTCACCATCTTGGCCAGGCTGGTCTTGAACTCCTGACCTCGTGATCCACCTGCCTCGGCCTCCCAAAGTGCTGGGATTACAGGTGTGAGCCACCACGCTGGCCTATTATTCTCATTTTAAGAGCACTGGTCTGACAGAATGAAGCTTTCAAAGACATCGAAGACCAAGGATGTGATTTTTCCGCCTAGGAGAATCTAGGCAGTTATGTAAAAAAATATATTCACAGCAATTTCAATCAGATCTATCCTTTCAAACTTAAATGCCACCAAGTGACTATACTGGTGAATATAAAGCCTCACCCTTTATAATAAAAAAAAAATCTGGCTCTATACTACTATGCCTTTGGTGTCTTTTTCTTAATGTGTCTATCAGTTTGAGCTTTGCCTATTTGTATCTAAAATATATTACCCTTTTTGGCCGGGCACGGTGGCTCATGCTTGTAATCCCAGCACTTTGGGAGGCCGAGGCGGGCGGATCACGAGGTCAGGAGATCGAGACCAGCCTGTAGTCCCAGCTACTCGGAGAGGCTGAGGCAGGAGAATGGCGTGAACCCGGGAGGCGGAGCTTGCAGTGAGCCGAGATTGTGCCACTGCACTCCAGCCTGGGCGACAGAGCGAGACTCCGTCTCAAAAAAATAAAAAAAATAAAAATAAAAAAAATAAAATAAAATATATTACCCTTTTTATCAAATGAATGAGTTCCAAAAGTTATCAAGGTCAATCATAAGAGCACGAACCCACTTTAACATTGTCACCCAGCTACCCATTCATTCACGATTCATTACGTGAATAACAGATTAGATAGATAGATAGATAGATAGATAGATAGATAGATAGATAGATAGATAGATAGATATACAATCTTGGGGTTTGAGAGTTCTCAATCCATAGCACTTCCCATCCTTACCAAAATTCTGACCCAATTGAGAAATAAGACAAAAGTAATAATAGGCTGGGCACGGTGGCTCACACCTGTAATCCCAGCACTTTGGGAGGCCGAGGCAGGCAGATCACTTGAGGTCAAGAGTTCGAGACCAGCCTGGCCAATACAGTGAAACCCCTTCTCTATTAAAAATATAAAAATTAGCCAGGCGAGGTGGCAGGCACCTGTAATCCCAGCTACTTGGGAAGTTAAGGCAGGAGAATCACTTGAATCCAGGAGGCAGAGGTTGCAGTGAACTGAGATTGTGCCATTTGCACTCCAGCCTGGGCCTGGGTGACGGAGCGAGACACTACCTCAAAAAAAAAAAAAAAAAAAAAATAAGAGAGAGAGACACAAAGTAATAATAAATAAAGATCAAGTTATTATTTTTTTCTGTTAAAGCTGATAAAGAAAACTATGTTCTATATGTGCAAACAAGAGGACTTCTTAAAGCATAACACAAAACATAAGGAGTGCTATCATCCAGCCACAGGGGGCTCTAAACCACTATGGCCCTCTCCTGTGAGTTGCAAGGCTCACCATATGGCCAAAGACAATCAAGAACATAAACTCACAGACCAGATTCTAAGAGACAGTAAGGAAAAAGGGGCAGAACTATGCACACACACCCAGTTTCTTATGCCCAAGTCCAAAATCGAACAAATCACTCCTTTCCCCAAAGTGAGTGAGGATCTGGAACGAGGTCGCCAGTATCACACTCAGCAGCGCCTCTTCACGTGGATGGAAATATTTGGGGGGGTCGGTGTGCCGAGCATAAGTGCCTCTTTCCCTCACAACATCTCCCAGGGGTTTATTCTCTTAACCCAGTTGGCTTCACTGCTAACTGGGGATGTTAGCAGTGAAGGAAGTGATCATCACTGCCAGGACATGGGACCCTGCATGCATGGAGACCCTCCCTGTACCCAGCACACACTGCTCCTTTGCAGATACTCCTAGGACCACTTACCCCAGAAGGTTCCAAAATGGGGCACAGCCACGTAGCAGTTGAGCCCACACTTGTTGTTGCCTCAGATTTTGACATGGCTCAACCCCCTCCTCTGCTTCAGGTGTTTGCTCAAATATCACCTTTTCAGTGATGCTTTTCCTGACCACACTGTTTAAGCTGCAAAGCCCCCATCCACCTCAGCACCCCTTATTCTCTTTCCCTGCTTTATTCTTTACAAAGCACAGATTTCCACTTGACATGTCATTTGGCAATTTTAAAAAAGATAAACATACTTCTGTATTGACTGTCTCCCCAGCCGCAATATAAGTTGTAGGAGGGCCGGGCTTTTTCGTTGCTCCGTTCACTACTACATCTCCAGTGCCTGAAACAGCATTTAATAACTAGCAGACAATCACTAAATATTGGCATGGTGAAAGAACAAATAGAAGCAGTCCTGGGTGCAAAGTACCATAGGCTGCTGGGATCCTCCTCACCAAGGCCTCAATCTGTCTGTCTCAGCCACTCCACATACATATATTCTTCCCCCAAACTTAATCTTTTTGGTTTTTCCTTCAATATTATCTGCCTTTGCAACATATGTTGATTAATTCTCTGAACTTTAAAACTTTTGTCTAAAGGAGGAAGGCAGTGGCCAGGCGCGGTGGCTCACACCTGTAATTACAGCACTGTGGGAGGCCGAAGCAAGTGGATTACTGGAGCTCAGGAGTTTGAGACCAGCCTGGGCAACATGGCAAAACCCCATCTCTACAAAAAATCCAAAAACAGAAAAAAAATAGCTGGTCATGGTAGCATGTGCCTGTAGTCCCAGCTACTTGGGAGGCTGAGGTGGGAGAATCGCTTAAGCCTGGGAGGCAGAGGTTGCAGTGAGCTGAGATCATGCCACTGTACCCCAGGCCTGGGTGACAGAGCGAGTCCCTGCCTCAAAATAAATAAATAATGATATAAATAAAGGAGGAGCGCAGAATACACGGTATTTGGGGACAGGCCTTCTCAAAGAGAGAGGAGAGAGGAAGGCGTATGGCTGCACATGCTGAGTTTCTCATCCCAAATTCTCTCTGCTAAGCCATTCATTTCCCCAGCCCCCGCTTTATCCCAAGGGGTAGAGATTTCAGAATTATTACACTGACGGATTTCTCTCCACATGGAAGGAAACATTACACAGTGGAATCAGTTTCCCCACCAAAAACATTATTTATAATCTAGAAAATTTATGGTCTAGAAAAACAAAGACATAAAATATTAATAGAAAAATGTTATATAACAATATTGATATAAGGGGTTATAGGAACATAAATGATGAAGTAAGCAATTCTATTTAGTTTGTATGTATAAGTCAATGTATTATAAACCTGGGCTGGTTTTTTAACATTAAATATGTAACCACTAAAATATCTATTTGTCCTAGAATAATTCCTTAATTTTATAACATGCCTTATCCATTTGCAATATAACTTTTCACAACAATGTAACTTCTGATTAGGTATCTTTTCATTCCATCTGTGCTGCTTAACCTTGCCTCTGAAACATGGGCACAGCCACATACACATGCCTGGGCACAAATGCATATACACGCATGCACACACCACATACTCTCAGACACCAGAAGTGTCTCCCAGAGATCATTCTCCTTGCTTCAGTCAGAGCTATCACCACATGTATCTGGGTACATGGCTGCCCAGAATAAAGACTATATTTCTAGATCTTGCTTTCATCTAGAAGTGATCCCAGAATATAAGTGATATAAGTAAATACCATATGGATTAGGAAGAGTGACTTCCTTCCTTTGCTCCTTCCTACTTATGGGAATGTGGCTTTTGTGGCTGGGGTTAAAGCTGCTATCTTGGACTTTAAGGGAACTTTGAGAATGAGGCCACACGTGGCACAACAAAATGAAAGAAACACGTGCTCCTTATACCGTGAAGTGCCAAAGTAGCCCTGGGCCCAACGTTTACATGAGAAAGAAAAGAACCTCCATCTTGTTAGGCCTCTGCTATTCTGGGTCTTCCGTCCTCTCTCTCACTTTCTCTCTTTCTTTCTCCTATGTCATTGTCATCATAGAACTCTTGTGCTTCCCTTTATTTCTTGCTGATGTACTGAAGATGCCTTTCTCCTACTTACTTCTAATCTCTCTTATCTCAGCTTTAAACACTCATCTCAAATGTTACCCATCCCAAGAGTTTTCTTATTCCCATCCCTGGCCACCTTCTCTGTACTCTCAGAGCAACTTTTGCAACTTCAATAACCCTCAATAAAATTCTGGGTTGACTTACCTTCTTCTTAACAGACACATGATTCTAAACTAGTTTGCTAGATATCCTCAGGTCTAGCAAAGTGCTTGGTGCACAAACAGCCTTCAGCACATATTGATTGAGGTAGACAGGGTAAGTATTATTATTTCCATTTTAAAGATAGAAAAACTGAGCTTAGTAATTTATGTAATACCATGTAAATTAGTATTCATTCAACCTGTGTTTTTCTACTTTACCAGGATGCACTCAGCTTATAAAATAACTATGATTTCAGTCACTTGGATACATCCTTCTGTTTCAGGATGTTTCTTGTTCACAAGTAGACCTAGGTCTGAGAGAAGATACATGAAAGTCTTGTATATTCATTTCCTTCACTACTTAATTTAGAGACCAAACATATACTCCACACTCCTATAGAGTAGCTAAGGTATCCAGTAAGTTAGGGGGAAGCAATCTCAGGTTTTGTTTTGTTTTATTTTGTTTTGTTTTGAGATGGAGTCTTGCTCTGTTGCCCAGGCTGGAGTGCAGTGGCGCGATCTCTGCTCACTGCAACCTCTGCCTCCTGGGTTCAAGCAATTCTCCTGCCTCAGCCTCCAGAGTAGCTGGGATTACAGACATGTACCACCAATCCTGGCTAATTTTTGTATTTTCAGTACAGACAGCGTTTCATCATGTTGGCCAGGCTGGTCTCGAACTCCTGACCTCAAATGATCCACCCACCTTGGCCTCCCAAAGTGCTGGGATTACAGCCATGATTTACCATGCCTGGCCTGCAATCTCAGTCTTTTTAATGTTAAACTGCATTCACATTTCTTCCATCACGTTCATTTCTCTGCCTCCTAATTAAGCAATTTTGACAATTGTTTTAGGAGGTGAGTGGTAAGTGGTAAAAACTTTTATGCAAGTATAGTATTTAACTAAACAGATTTTTAACTTTTTCTACATTAGAGCCCAGCAGTCTTACCTGAAAATTGATTTAAATGTTATGCAAATGAGTTGATTACCAGAAAGTTGATTTAAATGTCATACAAATGAGGCCGGGCATGGTGGCTCACACCTGTAATCCCAGCACTTTGGGAGGTGGAGGTGGGTGGATCACCTGAGGTCAAGAGTTCGAGATGAGCTGACCAACATGGTGAAACCCCATCTCTACTAAATACAAAAAATTAGCTGGGCATGGTGGCACATGCCTGTACAACTACAGTTGGCTTTCCGTATCCAAGGGTTCTGCACTTATGGATTCAACCATTCAATCACCAATCAAAAAAATTTTTTTTAAATGAACAGTTGTATCTATACTGAATTTGTACAGACTTCTTGTTCTTGTCATTATTCCTTAGACAATACAGTATGACAACTGTTTACACAGAATTTACACTGTGTCAGGTATTATAAGTAATCTAGAGATGATTTCAGGTATGTAGAGGATGCGCATAGGTTATATGCAAATACGACACCATTTTATGACAATGAATTAAGCATCCTTGGATTTTGACATTTTCAGAGGTCCTAGAACAAATCTCCCAAGGAGGGACAATTGTATATAGTATATGTACATAATCTTCTCTAATCCTGAGAAGTAATCTTGGTCTAACATAAAGAACATATTTTTATATACCTTCAATGTGAAACCAGCTCATGATGGCCTGGTTTCAAAGGCCTATTGCTGAGCAGCTTAGGTACTGAAGTGCTTGGAAGTGGTTTGTAGCCCAAGAAGGATTTATAAAATGGTAGAAGAAAATAATAACATAAAGAATATCAAACTGAAATAAATTCCTTAATATAAAAACCCAAACATATGAACCTGCTCTACGCCAGAACTGAAGAATTTCTTTCTGTTTTGATCTCCCAAAACTCACTGGGCAGACAGATCTTAAGGCTGTGATGACAGCGTCTCCCATCAGATATATATTCTATGGAGCAGGTAATAGGGCTGTGAAGTACGTTCTTAGACTATCAAGAGGGAAAGGCTTCTCAAGTCAGGGAAAGAAAGAAAAACCAGAAGTACAACTTAATGCATCAACAGCAAATATTCCAAGAACCCAACAAGAAAAAATGGGTTTGAATTAAAGCAAGAGGAATTTCAGTTTGTTGTAAGAAAGGATTTCTGGATAATTGCTAAGTACCTGTTAACTTGCCAGTTACTGAGAGTAGGAGGTGGCTTGCTCAAGCCAGGCTCTCAATTTCATCATGGCCAGGAGAAGTCTTCCTGAAACATGAAACCTTATCATGTTAGACTTCTGCTTAAAACACTACAATGACATCTACTAACTTTT
Organism: Hylobates moloch; assembly: GCF_009828535.3. Classification (NCBI taxonomy): domain Eukaryota; kingdom Metazoa; phylum Chordata; class Mammalia; order Primates; family Hylobatidae; genus Hylobates; species Hylobates moloch. Next base: position 97,221,653 of record NW_026652287.1, on the reverse strand, counting down.
AGAATCAAATATATGAAATGCAAGATTGTTTTTTAAACATAAGCCCACTGCTTTCATCTCCAGTTTTGTTTACTCCCACTCCTTCTTCGACACATTAAACTATTTGCAGTGCCTGCGTGTGTGCGCGCGCACACACACACACACACACACAGCTACACACAGACACACACCATGGTTCTCCAGGTGTCTTTGCCTTTGCATATTCTGTTTGCTTTGCCCAGTCCATTTGACCAACTCCTCCTCTTCATGGAAACATTGCATGGATTTTGTCTCTCCATGAAGTTTCCTGTGAGCCTGAACTGGCAAGATAAGTCACATCCATATTAGTAAGTCTTCTGAATTTCTAAAATTTCATAAATTTTCCTGTATGTTTACAATTCTATTCTACTACTGCATTCGTTTTACTCCTACAGAGTATGAGCTTCTTAGGGGAAGGGACTATATTGCTTTTTGGAGGTCCCTAGCATATACTATAAATCAGCATAAGGAGGTGAGGTACTCAATAATTTTTTTGTTCAACTGCAGAGAAAGAGCTGAAATTTATTTTTTCCATTCACCTTCATTCATTCTGTTTGTGACATTGGGTGAGCCCCAGGATCACACAAGAGCAGGCACTTCTCACTCAAGCCCATTAGCTTATTTGTAATTCTACTTGGATACAAATATAGCCACATCAGTTGTTACTTGATTCTAAATCCTAATTGGGTCTATCTTACTTTTATCATATTATTTCCCCAAAAGCTTGCTCAGCAAGACTACCATAGATGGTGGTGGATTTAAAAAGGCCACAGATTCTTTGCCACCCCTTCCATTAAGAGTGGGAGTCTCATTCTTTGCCTTCATATTCTGGACTGGTCTTAGTGACTTTTTTTAATCACTAGAATACAGAGGAAGTGACATTCTGGGACTCTGAGGCTAGACCATACCTTGCAGCTTCTTTCTGCTCTCGTTGGAGCACTCCAAGAATCCTGAACTGTCATGTCAGAAGTCCAATGGCACTGGGACCCTATATGCTAGAAAGCTCACATAGAGGTGTTCTGATTGACAGCCCCATTTGAGCCTCACCCTTCTAACCATTCTGCCAAGGGGCCAACATGTGAATGTATCCTTCTTCAACCCACCAGAGCACTTTGTCTGCCAGATAAATGCTACCTAGTGGCCTTTGTTGATGCCATATGGAACAGAAGAATCACCCAGCTGAGACCTGCCTAAATCCCTGACCTACAAATATGAGCAAATAATAAAATGGTTATTGATAACTGCAACACAGACTCTTCTCCTCCACTTCCACTTCATTGCTCAGCACCCTTATCAGCTGACTCTATATAAATATAGAAGTATTCCTACTTTGAGTCCTTAAATTATGGAATTAATTTACTCCAGCAGATCCTTTCTCTCTATCTCTGGTGAGGTGTATTTTCTGTTCCTTTCTCAGATAATGAACTCTGTCTGACTTATTCCTTAAAATGTTCAGCTTTTTCTAATCTTATCATTTATTTTTTTTCCTTCTATTTCATTATATCCCCACTCCCACTCCTGCTATGTCATTGTTACAGACATCAGTAATCCCTGAATCTTCTTTCCTTTCTTTTCAAGAGAGCTGTATAGAATTATCCAGCAACCGAAGTGTTAAGTATTTGAACAGGTAATGAGGATATGCTGGAGACTCGACATTCCTGGAGTCTTTAAAACAGGATAAGCAATAGATAATCACCTATCAGATTGGGTGGTTTAAATATTCCTCATCATAGGATCAGAGGGCCCGGATTGAACAATCCCCAGTGATTCCTTTTATGCAAGAAGATTCTATGTTAGATTCAGATGCATAGAACCAGTCAAAGTCTTGAAACATATGAGCACTCAAATTCTTAATAACATAGTTCGATTACAAATAAATAACTGCTTGAATCATGTGTTTGACATATATTTGAATAATTTCGTTTTTTGAGACATGTTTGATTGTTTAAAACAACTCTTCTGACTATAATCAATGTTTATCACTATATTAATTTCCTTTCGGGTATTTTGTAATTTTTTTCCTCCAAGAATACTACCAAACTTTGCTATATTCTACTTCTGGTGTATTCAATTGTTGTTCAAATGTGGCTTTTTAAAATCCACCTTGTGTATAAAATAAAAAGAGAGAAAAAGCTACTTGACATTTTTGCTTTGGTGTCTAACCCATGCACTTCAGAAATGAGTGAACTTCATTTTTGTAATTGATGACAAGATGATCATCTTGGAATGTGGGAAAGATGTAAAATTCTTTCTGTTTCTTCACTGGGGGTTTTCCCCTCAAGCCAACTGAGGAGAAGCAGCACTGCCAAGTAAAAAAGTTTCACAGTTTGTTATGTTAATCTTTAAAATGTACCCAGAAAACATTTTTTGGCCAAAGCAGTCAAGATTGACAGCTGTTCTGTGTCCCCCACTGAAAACAAATGGAGTAAAGAATTCTGTGCATGTGATGTGTTGAACAGTCAAATGACAACTGTGGTTTGATCCACACTCTAAAGCAGCAGAATTAGAAGGAGGGCATGGGATGGCAGTAGAGGGAGGCATGCTGTAGAAAGCATTATACTTGCATCACCTGCCAATTCTTGTCAATATGGCAAAATGTAGTTGCTGTAACTGAGAGACCCCACAGCTATAAAGTTCTTACTTTCGAGTCTCATTCAAAGTGAGATTAGAATCATGTTGGAACAGACTCACAGAGAGACTTCTCTCCTTCGCAATGTTATCAGGGAGGAAAGGCAATGTCACATAGAGTCCAAGAGCCAAAAGCAATCACATAAGGAGAGCAGCCATGCAGCAATGCGCTGCAGAGCTCAGAACAGCAGAAAAGTCCGAAGGATTGGAGATTCCTGAAAGGGAAGGCGAAACAAAGACTGCCTTAAGAGGGGAGTATGCCCCCGGATGAGGAAGCCTAGTTAGACAGAGATACCACAAAACACATCAGCTTAAGAAAGAGAAGAGTAGAGCCAGACAGTGGTGCTACTCCTGTCGCTGTACTTAAAAAACTACAAGTTATTAATCCCTCCATAACTCGGTTTCCTCCTCTGTAAAAAGATAATAGGTCCTAAGAATATTGTAGTATATTAAATGCATTTATTTTATAGTTCTGAGAATACAAAGTACTCAGTGTTAATTTTTATATTTATTATTAAAGATTTCCTGAGTCCCCCTTGCTATTTATATTGTTTTGTTTTCTGTACTTGTTTTATAATCAGTTATTTAGTTGATAATATTGCTTTATCAGCCAAGATAACTCTAAAATTAAAAGTTAAAATTAATCAAATTTTATTATATTAACTGGGACAGAAACCATCCAACAACTTTGTTGTTTCTGCCTACGTAATAGCCTGATAGGTGAAACCATAAAGGAGAAACAGAAACAACAGAAAGCTGAAATAAACTTTCTAAAGGGTAAGATTCTGCTCTTTCCATCTTCTACACAGTAGAGCAAATAAAACTCTAGATATATAGTTTTCCTAAAGTTAATAGGTAGCAGTTAGACTAGAGGCACAATGTTTTTTCCTCAGAATACTTAAAAAAATAGTAGCTGCTTCTTTCCAGCTAAACTGTCAAAATCATGAAAGCAGGAATAGGGTCTCTCTTACTCCACACATGCAAGGCAACAGACAGAATAGATATTTGTTGGTTGACATTATTTTTTCTCAGTTAATATTTATTGAGGGTCTATTATATGCTAGACAGAGAGCTCAGCAGTTAATAAAACTTAAAACTTATAAATACAGGCTTTCTGCACGAAGCCTATATTTCAATGGAGAAGATAGATGATGAGAAAGTAACAGAGATATAGATAGATAGATAGATAGATAGATAGATAGATAGATAGATAGATAGATAGAAGATATGATAGATTAGATAGATAGAAGGTAGATAGAAGACAGAAACAGATGGATAGATAGAAGATAGATGATAGATAGATGTTTAATGTAATGTCAGATGATGATGATTGCTGTGAATTAAAATAAAGCAGGGCCAGTAGAGACAGAGTGATGGGGGCTGCTGTCTTAGATTAGTGGTTACAGATGACCTCTCAAGGGACATGATTGTTGATAAATGACCTATGTAAATTGAGGTAGAGAGACATGACATATCTGAGTATATATAAAGATTTGGGTGAAATAACTGAAAGAGAGGCATGTGGAATTTTCTTAATTAAAAAAAAAAACATCTCCATGAAAAGATCAAGAGTAAGCCTGTATTCAGATATCTGATAACTTGTGAAACATTAAAATATCTCATGAAAATGTTCTTAATTCTAATTTTCTTTCATCACCTTAAAAATGGCTATAGTTATTCTCCAGCTTAGCTACTGTAATAGAAATAAGGTCAATACACTCGGTGTGTACAGACTGAAATTAATCATGTGTAATGCACAGTCCATTTTGAGAGATGAGAGAGCAGCAGCCAGTTGACTATTCTGCCTAATTCAGTAGGTTACCTGAGCCACAGTGAGAACACATGGGTGTTTGATGAACTGGAATAGATTTATCATGCTGGACACTTTCCTGTTTGAAACATTCTCGTAGCTGATCCCTTTAAGACACCCTTTGTTATACAAACAAAATTGCATTTACCTTCAAGAACAACAGAGGATGCTTGATAGAAAATTAATGTTATGTTTAATTAGGAGCTGTTCACATTATCTGACTCATATCTGGTACTGTCAGTACACCATGGTACTGCATTCTACAGAAATAGGAATTTTTACCTGGATGATTGCTTTTTAGCAAAGATATATTTTACTTACGGCCAATTGTGCTATGCATGTATATCATATTTCCTGAATCTCATATCCTTATATTTCATTCAAAAGAGCCCAGAGAGAACTAAAATAATATTTTGACATTTAAGCTAAAAAGTAAAAAATAAAAGGAATTTCAACCATTAGAACAGTAGATATCAATTTCTGGCTAAACATTAGAATCACCTAGAGAGTTTTTTTAAAAATACCAGTGCACATGTCATACTCGTCGGGTTTGTGCAGCCAGGCTTAAAAACTACAGCACCAGAAAATTCTTTAGAGATATATGAGTTATAAAGAGAGAAGTTTGAATAATAGTATTTGAAAAGTATTTTCTTCATGGCTTATTTTATTTGAAGGTCTTAAATAACATATATCATACTATATAAAATATTACCAAAGAAAGCAACTTACACTGAAATTAATTTTAACAACCAGCAAGAGCTCATTGTAAACAAGACACTCTGCTAGATACTATAAGTTTCTGTGAAATGAAGAAAAGCTTACCTCAAGCACAGTAGGATTTACCAGAAAGCTACTGAGTCCAACTCCAGGGCCTTTATTTGCACAGCCCCGTTCCAAGGCCCTGAGAGGGACCCTAGCAATGTGTTGATATTTTCATAGCTTTTATAAAATTTGCAAAAATCTAGCTGGGCACAGTGACAGGTGCCTGTAATCCCAGCTACTCGGGAGGCTGAGGCAGGAGAATAGCTGGAACCCAGGAGGCAGAGGTTACAGTGAGCCGAGATTGCACCATTGCACTCCAGCCTGGGTGACAAGAGTAAAACTCTGCCTCCAAAAAAAAAAAAAAAAAAAAAAAAATTGCAAAAATCATATAGTTTATCCACTGCTGTCTCTTTTCCCTGCTAGCTTTCCAATCACACGTTTCCCTAGTGCCTGATGGCATCAAGTAATCAGGGATATTTGGGGGCTCCAGAAAAGGAGGCGTTGAATGAAGATACATTCGGTTTTGGTTTATAGAATATATTCATGTGATTTCCTGTCATTTCTGTGCATACCTAAGTGATTGCTAGTTGTCCTGGGCTAGGAATGGCTTGCAGAAATATTACTCACTGCCCTAACTCAGGCTAGTGACATGAATTTTCAGGACTGACTAAAAACTCATAATAATAAGTTGGTGAAAAACTGGTTAACAAATGTTGTCAATTCAAAGAGGATTTGTGATTAGTTACTGCACATGAAAACTTGCAATGAACTGAGGTCTTACAACTCATCTGTAAAAGACACTTGTAGAAGCTTTCCCAAATTCAACAATAATTTCAATAATATATATGACATGACCAATAGCAAACTTTTAAGACATGGGAGATTTTTCAAAGCTTTCAGTAATGAATAAATCAGCTGTACCAGAGGAAAGATGAGATTATCTTTTTCTTTCTATACAGAAAATAATTTTCCAAGTTTGTTGTCAGATGAAGAGTTAAAGAATGCACCAAAAAAAGTGTAAGTAAAAATATTATATGTGTCAGAAAGTTATTTTTAAAAATATTTCTTTTCCTGAATCTTATATTTATAGACTTTGACAGATTTTTTAAAATTTGTTGTGATTTCTTTCCTCATTCTAAACATTCACTTTTATATCTATTTTTGTACTCGTAATTCTGTATTTTTTTAAAGACACCCTCAAAACTGTACAAGCTTCAACTCCCACCTGAATCCACCCCTGCCTCAAGAAACTCATAAGCGTTGGCTCATAATGACTTACCCTACAAACCAGTCATATGCTTAAAATTCCACCTTCCTCCAAAATTCAAGTGGAAACAATACAAAGACAGGGACTTATTGATCTGAAAGAATGAGGAGCTACACTATTTGAGTAATGTTTGTTAAATTGTGTATACATAGTGGTGTAAAGTTTCCAAAAAATTGTATTATAGTTGCAACATGGATGTCTTGAATCCATAGTAGAGTCAATTATATCAGCCAGGCAAAACTAATTACAAAGAGTGAAATCAGCAATTTGCATAGTGCAGGTGCTTCTGCCCTCCATTCTAGTCCACGAGCATCCACCTGAGTGTGACGTGGCACACCCAGACCTGCTGCTCTTTGGTTCTTAGTTCTCCACGGGCCCCTTCTAGCGTTGGCATCGTCCTAGGCTAAGTATGAGTCTAGTGTTTAAAAACACATATTTTTTATACAACATGAAGCCTAAGTAGAAACCAATTTTTTCATCTGGCAATGCTAGAGGGAATTTTGTTCATATTCCTGTTTTTCCTTTTGTGCTGACTTTTGAATGTGAGATTGTTCAAGTATATAAAGAAGAACAGGACAATGAAAATCCATTTATCAAGTATGTAGAGCAAGTGTTCACATGTTGCCATATTTGCTTCATCTCTCTATTCTCATATCCATTTTTTTATTAAGCTGTTACAAAGTTACAGACATCATATCACTTCACCCTTAATGCTTCAAAAGGTAGCTCCAAAAAAAAAAAAAAAAAAAAGACAGACTCCTACATAACCGTGACAGCATTATCATGCCTTTCGAAAGTAACAGCAACTCCCTAATATGGTCCACATAATCCACATTCAAATTTCTTCAATTTTCTTGAGCATAACTTTGAGAGCTAATTTTTTCCAAACCAAGATCTGGTCCTGTTTTGTGTATTACATTTAGTGAATGTCTTTTTACTCCATTTCAGCTCCATGATATTGACTGTTTCCAGGACCAGGCTTGATATCTTGATATCTTACAGGATAGTCCACATTCTGAATTTATCTGATTCTTTCTTTTCTTTCTTTCTTTCCTTCTTTCTTTCTCTCTCTCTCTCCCTTTCTTCCTCTCTCTCTCTTTTTATTTTTTCTTTTTTTTGAGACTGAATCTAGTTCTGTCATCCAGGCTGGAGGGCAGTGGCACGATCACAGCTCTCTGCAGCCTTGACTTCCTGAGCTCAGTAGATCCTCCCACCTCAGCCTCCGAAGTAGCTAGGACTACAGGCATGCACCACCTACCCAGCTAATTTTTGTATTTTTTTGTAAAGATGGAGTTTCATCATGTCACCCAGGCTGGTCTCAAACTCCTGGGCTCAAGTGATCCTCCTGCCTTAGCCTCCCAAAGTGCTGGAATTATAGGCATGAGCCATCACATCCAGCCAATCTAAGTGTTTCTTAACACGAATTTGTTGCATTGCCCACTGACTTTCCTGTAATCAAGAGATTAAATCTATTGCTTGATCAGATGAATACTTCATAAGCAATTCCAAGTATTGATTTTGGAATATGACCTCCTTATAAGATGCAACTTTATTATAAGACCTCAATTAAACCTCAATAGAGCCCTGAAATTTCTATCCAGGAATTTTTATCTTTACAGATAAAGACACTAAGGCTGGAGTGTCTAAATGACTTGCTTAAGGTCACACAAAAATGAAACAATTTAAGATCACAAAGAGTTGGCATGATCTTGTGATCTTGAATTGTCTAAGTCTGGGTGAAACAAGCCAGTTTTGCCCAATTCAAATGGGTACTTTCCTGAAGCCTTACTTTCCAGTATGAGAGAACATACTGGAAGATACAGAGATGAATATTTCTTTATTAAAGATATAATAATTCAGATGGTAAATGTGATTGAACCCGGAAACAGATTCATAAGCAATAGATTTATAAGTCAAGAATACCACATTATGACTCTATATAGTCAACTATATCAGCTATACAAAACAAGTTACAAAGAGGGAAATCAGCAATTTGCATAGTGCAGGTGCTTCTGCCCTCCATTCTAGTCCACCAGCATATACCCCAGCGTGATGTGGCACACCCAGACCTGCTGCTCTTTGGTTTTCAGCTCCCCCAAGGACCACTTCTAGTGTCAGCATCTTCCTAGGCTAAGTATGAGTCTAGTGTTTAAAGACCATGTATTTTTAAATACAACATGAAGCCTAAGTAGAAATCAACTTTCTCATCTGGCAATGCTGGAGGGAATTTCGAGACAGTGTTCTCTCAAGATACTATCTAGTTCAAGATCAGTTGAACTCAGTAGAGCCAGAATCCTGAGAGTCATCCATGACAGCTCCCTCTCCTCTCTGTTATCCCCACATCCAAGCCTGGTTGACTCTACCTCCAAAAATAGATCTGAAGTCAGTGCTCTGTTCTGCCTCATCCCTGCCATGTCCCTCATCCAAACTTCTATTTTCTCCCACTTGGACAACTGCAGAGCCTCTAGCTGGTCTCCCTACTTCTCCTTCCACTCTTGCACAAAGCTACCAAATTTTTTTTTTTTTTTTTTTTTTTTTTTGAGACAGAGTCTCGCTCTGTCGTCCAGGCTGGAGTGCAGTGGCACGATCTCCACTCACTGCAAGATCCGCCTCCTGGGTTCGCGCCATTCTCCTGCCTCAGCCTCCCAAGTAGCTGGGACTACAGGTACCCGCCACCACGCCCGGCTATTTTTTTGTATTTTTAGTAGAGACGGGGTTTCACTGTGTTAGCCAGGATGGTCTTGATCTCCTGACCTCGTGATCCGCCCGCCTCGGCCTCCCAAAGTGCTGGGATTACAGGCAAGAGCCACCACGCCCGGCCAATTTTCTTTTTCTTTTTTTTTTAAAGCGAATGTGTTGAAATCTGCCTATTGACTATTTTTTAAAAAGCAAAAAAACAAACAAGCAAACAAACAAAAAAGCAAATCGTACCTCTCATAAAGTCCACAGGGTTAATACGGCTGACAACGCTAGGCATGATCTGGCCTATGTCTCCCTCTCTCAATTAACTTCACCCTCTTTTCCCTCTCCATCTTTTGCTCGAAGGCTTAGGCTCAATTGAAAAAAAGCACCATGCTCTGTGTTTTCTTTGGACAACTTTTCAACATGTTCCCCCTGTCTGAGATGCCTCCCTACAGCCCCACCACACAGCCTACCCACCCACCCTCTGCCTAGTTACTTTCTAATTCTCTAGTCAAATCTCTCTTCCTCAAGGAAACCTTTTCTGACTTTGCAGACCACTAGAGACCCGCATCTTCATACCCTGTGCTTTACCTTCACAAGTCTTACCATTTTTTGTAATTTATAGCTTTGTTATTACCCTCACCAGAACAGAAGCGCAGGGAGGATTGAGACTGTGTAATTTCCACAACCAACTTAACCAAGAAACAGGGCTCACAAAGTTGCTGCTGAATGAATGTTGTTCTTGAAAAAACAGTGGAGCTTACGTCCCTAAATGCTTACAGATGGCTGCAAAAACAAAATAACATAAAACAAACAAACAGAAAACAGGTAAAGGATGCAGAAGCCACAGGTTAGAGGCATGAGCCATAGCTTCAATAGGATGCAACCATTATGGAGGCCTCCAAAAACCTGCAGGACAAATACAATATGAGCAACGGGCCTAGAGCTAAGATAACACCTTAAAAACCTGAAAAAGCTTAAAAATCTTTAAAAAACCTTCAATGACTATTCTACAATTTCACCACACTTGATGAGTAAAGATAAAATGAATGATTAGTGATGAGTCCATTGCCCCACCACCCCTTTTCATCTCAAATCTCTCCACCTGCACACCTACCCTTGCCACCATTCCTCCAATCCCACAGGGTGAGGCATCCTCCTCTTGTTTAAGGCCAACCCTTCCTCTCTTTCTCCTAATCTGATTCTTTCCCTTTTCCTTCCATTTCTCCCCAAATTACTCTCCTTTTCTAATATCTTCAACCTCTTCCTCTCTCTTAGTTCTCTTCCCAGCAGGCTTTGAACATGTTCAAGCCTCTGCCTTCAGAATATAAAATCTGCCCTTGACCCTGTCTCCCTCTCAAGTTGTGACCCTCTTTATTGAAAGAGCAATGGTACTCACTGCCTCCACCTCCTCACCTTCCCTTCTCCCCTCAGCAATCTGGCTCCTGACCCTGCTGTGTCATTGGAAAGGCTTCCATCAGGTTCACCAATGAGCTCCACATTTAAAACATTTGAAGGGGTAGTTTTTACTGTCTTTCCAGGCTACTCTGCTATACCTGGCAGTGTTGATGACTCTGTGCTCCTTGAAATTCTCTCCTCCTTTGTTACCTGTGCCCACAATCTCTCTTGGTTCTCCTGTATCATTTGTCTCAGTCTCCCAGAGCACCTCATTTTTAGATTGGCCCTATTAAAAATGGCGCTCCTTAGGGTTCAAGGAGCTACTTTTACTCTTTTCAGTTACTACCACCTGTTAACTAGTTACCACCTGTTAACTAGTTACCACCTGTTACCAGTTGTTAACAACTTCCAAACTGTTATCTCTCCAGAAGTTTGGATCGCTACCTCTCCTCTTGAAAGACTCAAAGGCATTTCAGTATTGACACGTCCCAAATTAAAATCACTGCCTGCCCACACCTCCTAATTCTCCTTCAATTTTCCTCATTTCAGGTCCTTGTGACCACACCCTATAGCATCACATCTGAGAGAGGAAGACATAAACATGGCCTCACACTTTTGAGAGAATTGAGAGAGGAGAAGGGGAGGAACATAAAAAGTTTCCATTTTAAGAATTCCATCCAGGACCTTCTACCTTTTCTAAATTAGTATTAACAATTGCTAATGTGAAAATTATCAAGCTGAGTGGCAAGGGTCAAAGGAAAACTACGCTGTGTGCTGACTTCACGAGCCCTTGCACCTTGAGAGGGAATTTTGTCTCATTTATGTGCCCTTGGGTTTATTACTTATTCAGTAATAAACCTGAACAAGGTTTATTAAATAGGTATGAAATACAAAATACCTATTTAACACCAATGTCCACTCTGAAAGACCTGGGGGAGGAGAGTAATCGAGGGTACAAAGTAGAATATGAATATGGAAAAGCTAGTATCTGTTGAGTGTTCCTTGTATACCAGGCACTGTGTAAGTAATGTTCATGGATGACCTCATTTTACCCTCACAGCTCTATGAAGGTGCAATAGCTCTCATTTTACATGTGAGGAAGCAAGTGCTCAGAGAAGTTAAGGGACAGGCCAAAGTTACTCATGCATGTGGAGGTGCAGAATTTAAATCCAGCCCTGTCTTCCTTTTTTTTTTTTGAGACAGAGTCTCGCTCTGTCACCCAGGCTGGAGTGCAGTGGCGCCATCTTGGCTCACTGCAGCTCCACCTCCCAGGTTCATGCCATTCTCCTGCCTCAGCCTCCTGAGTAGCTGGGACTACAGGCGACCGCCACCACGTCTGGCTAATTTTTTGTATTTTTAGTAGAGATGGGGTTTCACCATGTTAGCCAGGATGGTCTTGATCTCCTGACCTCGTGATCCACCCGTCTCGGCCTTCCAAAGTGCAGCCCTGTCTTCCTTAAATGCCCGGAAACAATCCTTGCTATTCTATGGTCCCCTAATTACAAACTGAAACCTCATGTCTCACTTTCTGCATGGTGCCTGTTGTCCTCCCCTTCACCGTGCCTCTCATATAGTTTCAAGGCACTCATCTCTTTGTCAGTTTGAAAGAGGTGCAGCCATTTCACCTTATTTGGTTTCAAAGATCAGCATGCAATCTGTAAAACGGAATGTTCCTCTCAAAAGGTAAAGATTAGAAAGTTTCCTGACCTGCCCAGGTAGCAGAAGGGAAGGTTGCAGTGTTCTGAATCACATCAACAAACAGGGCTAATGCATGTTGTGTGCTAGTTTTTTTCCAGGCATCTGCAAGGTCATTCTGTAAATTGGGGTTAGCTAGTGAGAGAGCAAGACATAAATATGGTCCCACAATTTTGAGAAAATTGAGGAGAAAAAGAATACACGAAGTTTCCACTTTAAGAATTCCATCCAGGGCCTTCTACCTTTTCTAAATTGGTATTAACAGTTACTAATGTGAAAATCATCAAGCTGAGTGGCAAGGGTCAACGCAAAGCTAAACTGTATGTTCACTTCAAGAGCCCTTGTGCCTCAAGAGAGGATTTTGTTTTGTTTATGTGCCCTTAGGTTTATTACTTGTTCAGTGCAATCCAAGTCCACACACCCACACTTTGTAATGACTTCCCTGTTTTCACTTTTCAACATGAATTAAAAACTTTCTTATATGAGATATGTCTTAGCATCACCCTAGTTTCCAAATCAGAATGTTTCAAGGAAAAATTTCCAAAAGATTCAGGCCATTCCTCCACTTTAAGTTCAATAATTCAATGATAAAAGTAAAATGAAGAAATAAAAACTCATAACAGTGCCCTACTTGTATTACTCGAGGGATTATTTGCCTACTTAGAAGGAGACATCAGTCACGGCAAATGTCTAAAATATGTCTTGTCTAAATCCACCCTGGAGGAAGAAAGGATTTCTCACTTTACTAATTAGAAATGGGTCAGATGGAGCCATGAATTAAGCTCACATCACAACACTACTATGTAGTATGCAAACGTCCGCAAAGGCCAATGCCCTTCAGGTACTTGTAGAAAAGAATGGGCTAGCATTTTCCTTAAAAGAGCAGTGCTCAAAGTGTGTGCTTCACAAAGAGATAATGAAAAAGCAAACGAGAGATATTAACCATGCCCCTGGGATCCACTTTGGTTATATTCTACGTAGGCAGAAATATTCTGATCTCCAAATTCCCCTTGGAATACTGCATTATAGAGTTTGATTCTACTCTCTCCTTAGTGTCTTCCTACGGGTATTTTATCACTCATTCATCCAGAAGCTTCCAGCAAGTATTTGTTGAATGACTGCTGTGTTCCAACTACTGTGCTAAGCACTTGAAATAAAATGTAAAAGAAGGGAGGCACGATTCTTATTCTCCAGAATCGTCACTCTAGAGGTAAGACATAAAATTTACAAGTAAGATCCAAGTGCTGAGAAAGACCCAGCCACACCCAGAGCCAGAAGAGGCACATCCTAAACAGAAAACTAAAGCCAGAGGCAGAAGGAGAAGTTAGTATTCCTGGAACCCACCAGTGAGGCAGGGAGAGGAGAAGAAAAAAATAAGGCCTTGGGATATAATTGAGCACCTATGGCTACACAAGCCACTCTCCAAGGAGCCATGGATTTTCTGTTCTTCTACACTTTCCACAGTATTTTTCAAACAGTAGTATATCAAGGTATCTATTTACGAATTGTGACCAACATTGTGTAATGACAGAATTAGCCAGAATAGAAAATATTGACTGGGTGCAGTGGCTCACACCTGAAATCCCAGCACTCTGGGAGGCTGAGGTGGGTGTTCGAGAGGTCAGGAGTTTGAAACCAGCCTGGCCAACATAGTGAAACCCCATCTCTGCTAAAAATACAAAAATTAGCTGTGCGTGGTGGTGCATGTCTGTAATCCCAGCTACGCTGCAGGCTGAAGCAGGAGAATCGCTTGAACCTGGGAGGTGGAGGTTGCAGTGAGCTGAGATTGCTCCACTGCATTCCAGCCTGGGTGACAGAGCAAGACTCTGTCAAAAAAAAAAAGACATTGCATGGAGTAAGGGTTATTATTTCTGAAATCTGCGATTTACTTATGTGTGCACACATGTGTTTATGAGTTCAGAGCTTCTCAATCTCAGCTGCATTATGCTCTCGGCATACATCTTTGTCGTGGGGGGCTGTCCTGTCATCATTGTTTGTTAGCAGCATTCCTGGCCTCCACCAGATGCCCACAACATCTCCCCGCAACTTCAGCTGGCACAACTACAAATGTCTCCAGACACTGCCAAATATCAAGCACTGTGCTAACTATGAAATGCTTCTGACAATAGATCATGGCCTCGAAATTTTGAAAGCCACCAGATTACGGGATGAGATTTTATATTCTCTCATGCTTCTCCTCTACCCCTATTTTCACTCTGAACCCCTTGAAGAAGTGGCATCCTCCACTTCCCACCCTCATTTTCCTGTCTCATCTGCCATCTCTTCCCCTTTTCACATTATTTTCTCTCTCATCCTTTCTCTCTTACCCCCACCCTCTCTACAAAATAAAGAGCAAACTAGCTCCCTAAATAGCATTTTGGAAACCTGGGATAGTTCTCTTTGTAGACAGGGCCTGCAGGAGAAAGCAGCAGTGCCTGCCTCAGGCAGCACGCACCTCCCGGCACACTGCGCTCACTTAATGGCTATCACACAGGTGTGTGTTTCTGGGTTCAGGATTCTCTCTCTCTTTTTTTCCTCCTGGTCTTTTTTTAGGTATTCTGCATGTATATTCAGCAAACTAGATGTTGTGGAAAGAAACATCATCCTCTGGCCAAACATTTGGAAGAGAAAAGAGTGGGTACAATAATCCAGGAGACATTTAAAAATACATGCTAGGCAAAAGAACTCAGAGGCATTAGGAGTAGTGGGGAGCCCAGGAATGACCCAACAGGTCTTTTTCTTCCCTAATTTATTTGCTTCCTCTGATCTGTGATGCCCCTCTGCTCCCCGCTGCGAGCATCTGCTGCCTGCCTCCCACTCACACCTCCCTCCCCGTGCAGAGGACGGTTCTCGGTTCTTGGTTACGGACTCTCGCTCTCCCCCAGGAGGCTATGACGTGCCCCCTGCTATGTGCATCCACCATGCCTTTCTCTCTCCTCTCCTGCTGTTCATGTGTCCACCGTCGCTTTCTCTTTCAAGAAGTCCTCATCCTGACTTCTTTCCTAAAAGCTGGAGCTTTTTCATTTTTCTCAGTCTCCGTGCACACTCTCAGCTTCCCTCTGCTCTTTCTTGCCGGTCCGCAGTCTGTGATCAGGTTTTCTCCTTCTTCTCCCTCTGGAATGAATGAAGTGTTTTCCTTATTTTCCTGTTTACTCCTCATAAACACACACAAACACATGCATACAAATACTTCTCTACTCGAAATATTCTATGATCATGCCAATAGAAAGCGGATGAAAAGAAATAGTCTCCTTCTGAAGAGCTTTAAAAAAAAAATGCAACTCTGTTCAAACTTGCTTGTTCTCTATTTGCTTGCTGGTTTATCACTCGCAGACTATGAATTTCTACAGAGAATGCAGGTCACACCTCTTCCGTTCTGAGAGTTCATTGTGGCCAATAAATATTTTTTTAAAAGGAAAAATCATAAGCAACGCAGGTAGCACAGAATCTAAGGATCCCCAGCTAAACCCCTGAACATGCTGAGCTTCCCTTCTCTTTGTCCCACTGCCTTGACAAAAGTACCATTAAGCAGACTTCATTGTGTTTCTCTCGCTCATTTGCCTGTCAGAGGATGGGAAGCCTTTCAAATGGGTCATATTAGTAGCTGTTGTGGTTCTACCTTTCTCCACCTGGGCCCACCAGATAATGATAATGAGGCCACGGTGTATTTGCATAGACATTTCAGAACATTTGCACCCGTTACTCCCTTAGCAGCTTATAATAAACCCAGGAGGAAGGAAAAGAAAGCAAAAGAAAAGCACACATTCACACACACAACTTTAAATGATTAACTACTGCAAGCTAGGGCCCCTTAGGGGCTTCTAAATACGGGATCTCATTTAATGCTCACAAAGTTGCTAAGCTGATCCACGCTCAGAAGGACGAAGAATTTGGGACTTATCCAACTGGCGCATGGTGGAGTCAGGTTTATTCACTCACCCATTTGACAGGGCTCAAGGCAGGCTACACTAAGACATGGCACCGCTCAAGCCTGTAATCCCAGCACTTTGGGAGGCCGAGGCGGGCGGATCACGAGGTCAGGAGATCGAGACCATCCTGGCTAACACGGTGAAGCCCCGTCTCTACTAAAAATACAAAAAATTAGCCGGGCGAGGTGGCGGGCGCCTGTAGTCCCAGCTACGCGGGAGGCTGAGGCAGGAGAATGGCGTGAATCTCGGGGGGCGGAGCTTGCAGTGAGCCGAGATCGCGCCACCGCACTCCAGCCTGGGCGACAGAGCGAGACTCCGTCTCAAAAAAAAAAAAAAAAAAAAAAGACATGGCACCTTGGCATACTGAGTATTTTAAGATGAAGGAATTTGAGAGAACTGCAGAAGCAGGAAGGTCTCTCTGGCTTACTCTCTCCTTTCTCCTCTGAAACAGGTTGTAAAATCTCAAAAGAATTTCTGGTCTTCTACTCAAAGCAGATCATAAAACCTCATGAGAGAAATGCCCTCCCTATACCCAGAAGAAAGGAATGTCTGCCTCTCTGAAGACACAGGAAACAGAGAGAAGCAGCAGAACCAACAGGCCTTGCTAAGTTCTCCCCATTTTATTACCATTAAATCATCCTTATTTTTTCTTCAGTGATATTTCCCCATTACAGTTTACCTCTTCATCAAAACTAAGCATAAAAATACATAAGTTTACCTGTTTCTTTGAGTCATTTCCTTATGAAGGCCCTCATGTCATATAAAGCTTATTAAATATGTGTATGTCTTTCTCCTGTTCCTCTGTCTTTGTCAGTTTTATTTCCAGATCCAGCCATGGACCCCAAAATAGTTGAGGAAAATCCTTCCTCCCCTACAGTTTCTGGCAACCATGAAGAGACAGCTAAGACTACACTCATTTCAGAGCATGCAGGTAAATCCTAAAATAACTGACAAAAAGCCAACAAAAGGTAAGAATTCTTTCCAAGTCAGATCTCCTGGATCTCTGTCTGCAGTGTTTGGTGAAGAGAGGAAGGTAAAGATTTCTCTTTGTCCCTTCCTTTCCAAATTTAGATTAGCAAGAGAAAGACATTTGTTTGGGTTGTGATTCCGAAGGCTTCTGTGTCAGGTAAAACCTAAGTAAATGTATGTGCTTTTCTCTTCTTAATACGTTTTTTGTTATAGGAGCCTTAGCCATGAACCTAGTGATGAGCGAGGAAAATATACTTCTTTTCCCCATCTACACATTCAGGAGCTATTTATTTTTGAGGCTTGCCTGTCAGCCTGGCACTGTTCTAGGTCCTGAATTTCATGCGGCCTTTGTGGTAAGAGTGCAGAAATTATACCATTTAGAGCAAAAGATTGCTCACAGATACACACAGCTCACATTACCAGCAATGAACAGAGGGAAGAAAAAAAAAAGCTAGGATCACCCTCATTAGTTTCCAGAGAACTTAGCCATACATGCCATGAAGAAAACAACGAAATCTGTACCATGGTTATCAAGGATTCTGTCAGAAATCCCTGTTTTGAATTTTCTGCCTCCGGTGCCAGGGAAAGCCTCCTTTATGAAAGAACAACTTTCTAAGTCCCTGTTTAATAAGTCTCAGAGAAGAAAAGCCTGCCAGTAATGACTCAAACTCAGAGTATAAACGCGAAACCGATTGCCTGACCTGCTCTGCTGGGCCACACGGCCCTGCCACCCCCACGCACCTGGAAAGCCATCCTGGGTTGCATTTCCCTCCCACCCAAGGGCTACATGTTGTCTGTAATAACCTTTCCTGTTAGGACACACACAGCTGTCTCGGTGCCTTCCACTTTCCAGTGTTTATGCCTTTCTCTTCCGGCCTAGGCAAAGCAAACGACTGAGATAGTTGCCTTATTATTATGAGGAAGGAAATGTTCCTCAAGCTGGGAAGAGAGGTGAGCAGAATGTTCCACGTTAACTACTTTGGAAGCCCAGAGAAGCTGTGCTCCTGCGCGTCCTCCCACTGGGTCCCCACAAGCCGAAGAACTGCCAAAGGGAGTCAACACCATTTGGATCCTATAAAGAAGCTACTTACAACTGTGAATGTGGAGGAAGATAATGAAGGGAGGCCAGGAAGCACTCAGCAAAGTGATAATAGGGAAATTATGACATCTGTGGCCCCGTTTGGTCTCTAGTCAATAAAGCACGCAGCCCAAATAACTCTCCCATTTCCCCAGAACTGTTGGAAACAGGGCTGATCCCACTAATGGAAAAGCCTTGGAAAAAAGATCTAGAAAAATCCATGTTCCAGCTCACACTAAAGTCAGCCTGCCATCGTCTCCCTCACCCTAAACAACGTAAGCTGCGACACAATCGCAGGCCACCATTTCACAGCCCTCACGCCGTGCATATTCACCTGCTTCTGTGGCCCTTTTTCAGTTATATCTGTATGCAGTGCAGGATATATTTTTTTTCCTCTAAGATCTAACTTAAAAGGAGAGGGCTGCTCTCTTTAAAATCACATTACAAACATTCATCTGAGCTTTTCTAGTATCTAATGTTTATACCTCTCCTTTCTGACCTAGCCCAAGAACATGGCACTTTTCCTCTACTGGGAGAGGAGAGGAGCCTTTTAGCTGAGGATGAGTGAGTTAAACACAGATGATGACAGTAATATCGTCTTTGGAAAGCACTAGGGGAAAGCCTTACACACTGCAGGCAACGCTTTTTTTTTTTTTTTTTTTGGTTCACAAAACTGAAAGGAAAGCCTTAAAAAAGAGAAAAGAGGCTGGGCACGGTGACTGCACCTGTAATCCCAGCACTTTGGGAGGCCGAGGTGGGTGGATCAACTGAGGTAAGGAGTTCGAGAGCAGCCTGGCCAACATGGTGAAACCCTGTCTCTACTAAAAATATAAAAATAAGCTGGGTGTGGTGGCGAGTGCCTATAATACCAGCTACTCAGGAGGCTGAGGCGAGAGAATTGCTTGAACCCAAGAGGCAGAGGTTGCAGTGAGCCGAGATTGTGCCACTGCACTCCAGCCTGGGTGACAGAGCGAGACTCTGTCACAAAAAAAAAAAGAGAGAGAGAAAAGAGCAAAACTCAAATACAAAAACTTGGGTTTGGGGAAGTAAATAAACCAATCTTTTAGCATGAACATGTGAAACCAACTCTTGATTAATAAAGATCAAAATATGAGTAACAGAGAGTGAGTTGTCTTCCACCATCATGGTATCTCTGGAAATGCATCCTGGGAACAGGTCTGCCACATTAATGAGAATCAGGACTGTTGTCATATAATTTCTAATTTGAGCCATGTCTCAATATGTAAGTAACCAGCTAACACAACCTTAATATTTCTTCAGCTACAATCTGAATTTTATTTTAGTCAGTCACCAAAGAAGAGAGAATATTGTCATACCATGTTGAGGTAATGTGCCTTTAAAAAGAAATTCAAATATTTAATGGTTTGTCCTACAAATCAACAGGAGGCACTACTTGAAGAGTGGCATGAGCTTTGGAACACAAGTACACTCACTCTCAAATTCA
Organism: Hylobates moloch; assembly: GCF_009828535.3. Lineage (NCBI taxonomy): Eukaryota > Metazoa > Chordata > Mammalia > Primates > Hylobatidae > Hylobates > Hylobates moloch. Next base: position 97,201,952 of record NW_026652287.1, on the reverse strand, counting down.
ATATAAAATGTAATTTTCCACAGAAACACTGCCCAGAAAGCCAATAAGGGGACATCTAAAACTGAGACTTTACTTTATTCTGTACATTCACACACACACACACACACACACACACAAACACACACATCACCTTTACTTAGAAACTATTCTGTCAGAGATGCTGGGATATTTTTTACAAAACCAAACAAAGACTATATGGAGAAAGGGTTTTTTATTTTTAGCAGAACATAGAAAAATGATGTAATGTTAAACTAGGACAAGGGACACGAGTCTATGCAACTCATACACACCTAATGAGGGCTTGATAGCCAAGAGAACAGGAGAGAAAGCATAAGGAAGAAAAGATACAGGAAGATACAGTACGAAATGTATAAATCGTCTGAATTGTCTGAATGACAACAGCCATTTTATCTAAAGTGGTTATCAAGAACAATTTCATAACTGATGCACATTTTACTGGTGCCCTATCACCATGCAAAAAGATTCCTGGGTTTGTTAAGAGGAGCATTCCAATGATGATAACCCTATTCATCCATGTACTTTTCATCTCAGTTGTAAATTATACGGTGATGATATCTATGGCTCCTAAATGCTCAGCCTCAGAGGTGGATGGGAAGATGAAACGCAGGGAGCTGGATTTGGAGGACAAGTCCTGCATTAGAGTGGGAATTAGGGATTCAATAACTGGAGATGGTCTCAGATTAGGAAACAAAGAGGGAAAGCCCAGTACAATGGAAGTAGAAGAATAAAAGGGGTGATTAGGAAATAGCTAGAAACTGATCATTTCCCAAGAGAAAGAAAGAATGGCAAACTGTTAGTCTAACTAGAGTCTAACCACATCTATAGACAGTTTGGGGAGAATATGCAAGGGTAGACCACAGATACAAATGGGTAGCCTGAAAGATGGGTTCAGTTTGCTGACATGTTTTGTTTGGCTTGAACAATTTATTTAGCTTAAAATTCTTCTGATTGGCAATTTGGGCTGGGCTTAGCTGGGTGGTTTTTCCAGCCTTGGCTGGGCTTCTTTCCATGTCAGCTGCAGGTTGGGTAGGTGGCTTTGATGATCTTGGCTGGGCACCGTCCCATCTCTAGACTAAAACTGAGCTCATTCAACTCTGGCCTGTATGGTCTTTCATCCTCCAGTAGGGCCGGCCTGGGCTTATTGAGATGGCAGTTGGTCGGGGTGCCAAGAGAGTAAGAGGAAGCATACATGAACTTCACACAGTGAATCTTGTCACTTCCACATCATTATATTTTCAAAGTAATTCACAAGGCCAGTCTGGGTTTAAAAGATAGAGAAGCAGATTTCACCCCTTGATGAGAGGAGCTACGAAGTCCCATTGCAAAAGGGAGTAGATATTGGGAGGTATGAGCAATTGCAGCCATTTTTGTAAGCTAACTCCCACATCTGGTAACTAAGCCTGAATTTCTGAGTGGCAATAATCATCTACGTCCAAGTTACAGCCACTTCGCCTAAATGACTAGGCCCACTGAGATTCCTGGCACTCCTTATTATCTCCCTCTTGTTATAACCAGCCAAATGGACATATTTATACTTCCTGCTTGTCCCCCATTATGTTCTCATTTTTAAGGCAATAGATGGGGAAAGAAGTGAGCAAATAAATCCTTCCCAGAATGTTAAGGGATCTATCTTTTTGATGTGCTTCTCCTTCTTTACATTCATAACAGAAAATCTCTCATAATCATTTCTTTTGAGCCCACTTGCACTAATACTGTTTATAAATGCTGACATCTAATAACAATAAACACCATTTCTGGGGGACAAAATCACCCACAAAGATTCCTTTTAAGGGCATCATGGCCTAGGTATGGCACATAAGGACCTCAAAGCCAAAAAGGTGTAGCTGATTGGCCCTTCAGTAGCACAGATCTGTCCACTGATAAGGAGCAGAAGGGATAAGTACATTTCAAAACACTGCTCAAAAATCTCTGGACTAGAAAAAGAAATTATTCACATCATCAATTTCCTAACCATCCTCCCCTTCTTCTATGACTAGCTGTTTCACCAGTGATTCCAGGCCAGGGAAATTACCCCTGCTATATCCATGGTCTGGCCATGCAATTTCTTCCTTAATACAAGTCCTTTCTCTTCTGCTTCTCTCACCTCCAAGTATAGAAATCTTATTCACCTTTCAGATTCAGCCCTAAGGCCATTTGGGCCTTCCTTGATTTCTCCCTCTCCATACCTTGTGCCTCACACCTTCAGAAGACATTGTACCAGTCTGCCTAATTTCATAGTTTTTATGTACCTACCCCCACCCTCTTTACCATGCAGTAAATTGCAATTGGAATAGTGCCCTTCTAATGTCTAGTATGATGTTTACACTGTAGATATTGAAAGACTTGTCACAGGAATAAGTGAATACATGATTTTAATCTTGGTTGAACAGCAAGGAGTATTTCCAACCCTACATTAATTTACACAGTGCTTTTTTTTCTGCTTCAAAAACCCTTGCACATGTAATCTCATTTTATTCCCCCCAGCAACCATGAAACTTCACTAAAAGAAATAGGACTCCACTTTTGGATTAAAGAATGCAAACCCAAAATAGCCAAATGATTTGTCTGCCAACGAGATAATGACCGACTGGGCTAGGATAAGATTACAGATCTCCTGGCTTTTAGTTCAATGTTGTTCTTTCCCCATAAACTCAGTGACAGCACTCTAATTTTAAAATTAAATATAAACCAAATGGCATTATGGAGCCAGCTTCCAAGATGTCAAAGGTTATTTGGATCCCATGATGCCTCAAATATGGAAAATTCCTTGGGTTGGATTCTGTAGGTGTCCGCAGCAACTAACGATGAACATGCTCAAAGGTCCTCCCTCCTAGTGATTCCCATCAATAGTTAATTTTTAATGAAGTAGAAATGGAAAGTAAAAATAGAATACAAAACAGCTCTGCAAACAAGTCTTTGCAGATGGCCCTTTACTATACTTTCATTTGAATGGTGTCTCAATACAACCCTGAGGGGTAGCTTCTTGTCACTCCCATTTTACAGATGAAAAAGTTGTAGGGGAAAAGAAATATCTTCTTTTCCATCTCTAGGTTCCTGGCTGAGCTCCTGTGGCAAAAACAAAAACCACAAAACAACAACAACAGCAGATTAACAAGAGAGGAGCATCCAAATTTATTTAATGAGCTTGACATGACATGGGAGCCTTCAAAAATGAAGACCCAAAAAAATCAGGAAAACCTGCGTATTTTTATGCAGGTTGATGAGATGTAGAGATGAAGAAATGGACAGCTGTGGAGAAATATGGTTGAACAAAAGGGGTACGAGAATGGTGATAAACTGGGAGAACTCAACACGTCCTGTTTGTTCAGATTCTTCTCTGTGTCCTTGTGTTTTCACAGATAAAGATGGTTTTTGGGGGGATTTTGGTGTTTTCTTCCAGGCATATGGAGGATACTCTTCGAAAAAGAGTCTTATGACCTGCTTCAGGAAGAAGGGCAGGAGAAGTTCAGGGAGTGACCTTCCGACTTCTGCTGTTTTCTCAAGTGCCAATGTGCCATATCTTGAGGTCGCATGTCCTGAATCCCATCAAAGTCAAGGCTCAAGAGGTTAAATAACTTGGCTCAAAGCCACATATTTAGAGATAGTAGGATAAGGACTTGAGCCCAAATGTCCCTGCAAATCCTGTGCCACCTACCCACTGGTAGTGAAACACTTTTTAATATTCTACTTCATGAAAATTCCAAAGCAATTCAAAGAGCTCACTCTTTCTGCCCTTTCTCCCCTCCCTATCTTTCTGCAGTCACTGGTGGCTTGATGCCAACAACTTAAATGGGCAAACAATGTAATAGTATTTACCTGCAGACAGTTAGTTGAGTGAAGCAATTAAGAATACTGTCTTGGAAGGCAGGCATGTGAATCTAAACTGTGACCTGGCCTTCCCTGGCTGTGTGATTGGGGTCAAGTTAGTTACTCTACTCTTCTTTATCTGTATGGTGGGCCTGAGAAGCATAAGTGCTTCCTGGGGTTGTTGTGGGGATTAAATGAGATAATTTTCATAAAGGGCTTGGCATAGTGCTTGGCATATAGTAATGACGGGGTGCAGGGAACACTATTTCAAAGTATGACACCTTGGCATTCTGGCATTTAAGCCTAAGGAAACTGAGAAAAACCACAAAAGCAGAAGGGTCATTCTCTGACTTGCTCACCTTTCTCTCCTGAAAGACAGCCATAGAGAAATTCTCTATTCCCTGAAGTTAGGTTTTTAGACCCTTATGTGGCCGATGTCCTGCCAAACAGCTAGAGGAAAGAAATGAAGGTGCAAAGATGCCAAGAAGTATCTGCGCAAACAGACCTTGCAGAATTCTCCCCAGTTTATTACCATTAGATCACGTCCTTTTGTTCTCCAGTCACTCCCCTACATGACTTTTCATTAAAACACACAGTTTTCCCTGGGTCTTTGGTTCTTCATTTCTGGAGTTTCCCATGTCATGTAAAAATTTGGTTAGGTAAATTTGTTGTGCTTTCATCTTGTTAATCTGTCTTTTGCTATAAGGGTGGCGGCCATGAGCCACCCTCTTTCCTATAGTAAGTTCTCAATAGCATTGATAATGATAATGATGATATTGTTGATGCATTAATAAGAAACTACTAACTTATGATATTTAATACTGATGGGTCCGTAAGACAAGCATTTTGTGAAAAATAGCTCCAATCAGTTATCTCATTTGTCTGAAAAGCAGTGATCATAGAATGAATGTGTAAACCATGAAATGATTGTTTTAGGAGACTGGGGGATTATGATATGTATGTTAGATATGAGTTCTAAATTTCTCTTCAAAGCATCAATATGTCAGTATGTTCAATTCTTTGCCTTCTACTTTTAAACTTAACTTCCTCGTAAAGCAACCTTTTTCGATTACCTACTCCACCCTGGTTCATTCCAATTACCTGCTCCACCCTGATTCATTCCGATTACCTGCTCATTCTCTACCCTGATTCATTCCGATTTCCTACTCTGCCATAGCCATTTTTCCCCTCAAACCACTCACCCTGACACTCTCTTTAAATTAGCCAATCAGAGTTAGTTTAGCCTGTGTGGTCTAACCCTAGCCAATAGGGGAATGACACAGCAGCAGGGGCCACATGCCTCAGGGATAAGAACGCCTTCCCCTCCCTTGTCCAAGTGTGCACTCACCATTGCTCCATCTGTAAGGGCACACCCTTCTATAGAAGTACATTGCCTTGCTGAGAATTAAAAAGAAAAACTTATATTCGAGTCCTATTTCTTTTGTGGCACCGAAACTTTACTTATAACATGTAAATGTTTGTCACTGATTCATTTATTCACCAGAGATAGATAGATGATAGATAGATAGATAGACAGACAGACAGACAGACAGATAGATAGATAGATTGCTGTATTAGGAATTGGTAGTGTGAACAAAGTAAGACATAGTTTTTCAAAAAGCACACAATTTCAAACAAAATATTTGACACAGGGAAATAATTAGCATTTATTAAATAGCATTACATGTTAAGAACTTCACATACACTTTACACATATTAAATCATGTAATACATAGTAATCCTCTGAGTTAGATCCATTTTACAGAGGACGAAACAGACAAATTAAGCAACTTGCTTAAGATCATACAAGTAATAAGAGGCAAAACTGAGACCCAAACTCAGGGAGTCTGACTGCAAAGCCAGAACCCTCTAGTATTCTATCTCTCTACGGGGACTCAATAAACATATCTTGAAATAAATGAAGATTTGCAATAAGAGAAATAAAGCCTTGATCAGAGTGTTCTCAAGGTGTGAAGATGTTGTAAAGTCAGTAGGGATGGTCTCTACTGGGTAGGGGTAGGTGAACACCCTGACACAAAGCAGAGAAGGCTCACAGAGAGGCCTTAGGAATATTCCAGATAATTAAGGTGGGAAAGGGCATTTCAGGGGGAAGTTACATCTGCAAAGCTTCAAAGTTGCCACAGAAAAATACATCCAGGATCCCAACTTGGGAGGCTCGCAACATTTCTCTTTACATAAAATTGGATCAAGGATCCTCTTATCACAATCAAGTCAGAGAGGGCCATCAAAGGTGGGGTGAGGAATAAAAACAAAATCTTAGGCATCCCAATCAGCTAATCAGTTCTCATAGCCAAGGGGACTCTGGAGAAATCTTAAAAACTGAGTTCCCAGCCATGAAGAGATGGGAGATTAGATATACCTTATTTGTTGTACCCACTTACTTGCTAACTGACATTGAACTTTCTTTCCTAAGAGTTAGACAGCAACCAGCCCAGCCAGCCTCCCCTCCCTTTTTGTGGTTTCAAAACAACTGACCAGCATTCCTTTTTGATAAGAGACCATCCGCCATGGACTCATTCTGGACTCATTACTAGGCAGGACATAGGATGCCTCTATGTCCTCTGCTTCACTTTATATCTATTCTAATTTTAATGCATTTAAATGTGAAGTTTATACCACAAAGGGAATGTGGGACATATATAACATACATGTTTTCTTACTATACATGTAAGTGTGCATCTTTTGTGAATATTAATAGCTCCTCCTATAACCTGTTGGATGTGTTTCCTTTGTCAATCCATTCAGCATAAATTCCTGTCTCACTCTTCCCTCCCTTGAAATGCCTCCTTCTGGTTTCTGCCTGAGGCTACACTTCCCAGCCTGCAGGATGGTCATCTTGCAATCTCCAACCCTTTATAAGAAATAAGCCTTATAAACCACATCATAAACCATAAACCACATTTATGAACCTCGTGATTCTTCAGTTGACAGGGGCAGGAGGTCCCTCCATCTGTCCCACTTACCACAGCTATGAGGACCTCAGGGGGCCCACTTTCTTACACAGTGCTCTGTATTAATAGGCTCTGGATAAAGAATAATGCCTCCTCTTCCAGCTGGACAAGGACTAGAAACAAAGTGGGAACAGAACCTCTGATGTTAAATTGTACAGCAAAGGTAGACACTTATGGAGATAAGGGTTAGGAAGGAGTGATGGGGGAAAAGGTTGAAACACTAGTAGCCAGGATTCTTTTTATTCAAAATGTTACTAGAACCTGTTCTTCCCCCAAGAATTCTCCTGGCCCCAGGGTAAGGCATTTTGCTTTACTTTCCCCATTCTATTCCACTTACTTCTAATGATTTTTTTTTTTTTTTAATCTTTTACATTGGAGGACTGGGAAAGTGAAAAGAAAAACTCTGCATCCACTAAATCACACTCTACCCCCGCCTAAGCCATTTGCACCAGCCCCAGGTGAAGCCTTCACTTTTAAATGCAGAAAAGGAAAAGGAAGCCACTCAGAGATGCTGATCTTAGGTCTCTGAGCTCTCAAAGGACTGCCAGAAGATACATCTACATTTCAAAGGAAAACCAAACTCAGACTCCCTGAGTCTTTGTAGGAAGACCTGAGTTAAGAACTCTAGGATAGAGTCTGGATTATTGGGAGAAAAAGGATTCAGCTGGCAGAAAAGAATGGGAGATTGACACCTGGTAAGGAAACCTCGCGAAATATTGAAAGTCGCTCACCGGCCTCTGAGATGTTTGTAGACCCCTAGTGGTTAAGGAGACCCAAAATGAAAACCAACTTTCTAGTAGGTTTTCATCAACTCAGCAGATGCCAGTCCTGGCAGATAATGGCACCAATCAAAAGTCCAGCCACCTCCTCCCACTAATGCTTTGGGTCTCTGTAGGCTCCTTGGACCTTAGTGAGTACACCCAGAACAAACACACAACCAGTTGTAGCTACATGAGTAGCCTAAGAAAGCCCTAGGATCTCTCTTATTGTCAGAGACTAGGTTTCTGCATCCTGGCAGACAGACAACTTCAAATAAAAAATACGTTTAGTTACAGAAAAAAAAAAATGAAAGTTTCTTGCACACTGGACATTTTGATCCAAGATTCGTACCTCGTATTCGTCCTCTGTATTCAAACAGCTGGAGTCTGTTTGACTCTAGGATTCATTCTTCTTCAAACCTAATATCCCGTCTGTCACCAAGTATCCTCACTTTCGAAATGTTAGTTTGGGGGGCACCTTAGCCTCTCTATTCTCTGCCATGTTATCATGCCTCTAAACTATTATAACCCACGTCACCCGGGATATTTATTTAAAATGCATGTTCCTGAGCCCATAGGAATCAGCCTCATCAAGTCCAAGTGCATGCAGTGTTCTTCCCTAATAACTTTCTGCAGCCCTGATCTCTCTGTTCTCTGAACTCTGCCTTCAGAGTGGGCCCTTCTTAGCCCAGTCTATAAACATTCGCCCATTACCTCTTAGGTGTGTAGGGAAGAAAAGACTTATTTTCTCACCATTAAATTAAGTTTGTCCTAAAGCTGCTTCCACACATATTTTAAGTTCAGACTGAAGGTTTATCTGTACATAGTGAACTGTGACCTACCATGATACATAAACAGCCTGTAAACTATTCTTGTAACACTGAGTCTCAGCCAATCACAGCAGCCAAACTTCAGTCAACCACTGGCAACCACCTATTCAAGCCAGGTTCAAATAAAGCATACACCTAGCTGTAACCCACCCAGCTGTTTCTGCACCTCACTTCTGTGTTCTGTACATCACTTTCCTTTTTCTGTCCATAAATGTGATCTGACCATGTGGCAGCCCTGGAGTCACTCTGAACCTATTCCGGTCTGGGGCTGCCCAATTCTCAAATTTTTCTTTGCTCACTTAAAACTCCGTTAAATCTAATTCCTAAAGTTTTTATGTTAACATCACCCAACGTTATGTTCATGGCCGAGACACCAATAACAGAAGACAGATTAACAGCAGAAAAAAGCATACAAATGTATTTAATGTAAGTTTACATAATATGGGAGCATTCAGAAATAAAGACCCCCCCAAAACAGGGAAACCTGTATATTTCTATGCTAGGTTTGATGAAGAGTGAACAGTCTTAGGGAAGTATGATTGGACAAAGCAGATATGACATGGCAATAAACTGGGGGAGACTTAGCAAGGACTTTTTATTCCAATTCTTTCTTTTCTTTTTTTTTTTTTTTTTTTTTTTTTTGAGACAGAGTCTCATTCTGTCGTCCAGGCTGGAGTGCAGTGGTGCAATCTCGCCTCACTGTAGCCTCCGCCTCCCATGTTCAAGCGATTCTCCTGCCTCACACCCAGCTAATCTTTGTACTTTTGTAGAGACAGGGTTTCACCGTGTTGGGTAGGCTCATCTCGAACTCCTGAACTCAAGTGATCTGCCTGCTTTGGCCTCCCAAAGTATTGGGATTACAGGCGTGAGCAACCGCACCCAGCCTTTTTATTCAGATTCTGTGAAGCATATCTGTGTCTTTGAGGATAAGGATATTCTTTTCCTCTGTGGTAGAAAGAGTACCTCTTGAATAAGGGTCTTATGACCTTCTTCAGAGGGGAAAGAGCAGGGGAACAGGAGAGTGACCTTCCTACTTCTATCATTTTCTCAAATGCCAGTTGCCATATTTTGGGGTAGGATGATCTGAACCCCATCAGGTTATCATTGTGTTTTCCTAGCTAGAGCTTTACTTCTTCATGGGCAAGAACCATGTGTAAACATCTTTAACTTAGGAAATAGCAAAATAAATAAACATATTCTGTGCCAGCCACTGAGCTAAGAGGTTTCCCAGATATGTTCTCATTCACTTTGGACAAAAATTCTTGAAGGTAGTACGTCAAAGCATAATTTTCAAAATGTTCAAAACATTCTTCTTCTTTACAAATATATGGTGAGCGTGTATTGAATTTTATATAACTCATTATTTAGAAAACTAGCAGGATGACAAACTCAGTTCAAAAGAATTAGGAAAAACAAGAACGATAGGGCACCAGGTAGGGGAGAGGGAAAAAAAGAATGCTGAGCAATTATTGCTAAATTAGTAACAAAATTAGTTAATGTCCTACAAGGCAATAAACCCATAATTTGGGGGAAATCAAAAGACAATAATTAAAACAAATTTACCTTGAAGATCTGAATTGGCTTTTATTTACAATTCTAGAGTCAGGCAACATCTCATTCTATAAAGTAAAATAAGCATTCCAGTGATCCCAGCAGAGAAGGCTAGTTTTATAGACAGAAAAGGGCTGAGGAAAGCAGAAAATAGGAAAAAACAATCAGATAGGTCATTTTAAAGTTATTTTTCCTGTAAAGGTTAAAGTAGAGGAGATTTCCTTATCGTGTTGGCTAAAACTGGCTTCTTGGGAGATCTGGCTATTATCTATCTTGAGCGTGCGCACTCTCTCTTTTTTCTCTCTGTCTCTCGCTCCTGATTTCTGGGAAGGTCAGATAAGGGTCTTAGTTTCGGCATGTCAGCAGGGAACTCCAGCATGAGTGACACCATTTTGGTTTGATTTGTTGGGCCTAGTACAGAGCTCAGCCCAAACCAATGAATGGCCTTTTATAAATTTTATTTAACAGGAGCTATTTTCTCCACTGGACAGAAATACGTATTATCACATCTCAGCAGTTTTACAGAATTGTAAAATATATGGAACCTATTCAATTATGTAAGTTTACATTTCCCTAAATAGTCAGATGACTTTGAAGTGGGCTTTGTCGAAAATTTCATTAGCACAGCATTAAAAGATAACTTTATCTTCTTTCTGCCTTATTTCCTGTTTTGGAAGTTTTCTGTAACAGTAGGTATTATTTATTCCATTTTACAGGTGTGGAAGCTGAGGTTCAGAGTAGTTAAGTTCCTTGCCTGTGACTGCAAATAAGTAAAAGAGCCATGTATCAATGCTAAGGTTTGCTTGATTCCAAAGCTCATCTTTGTCCTATCATACTATACAGTTAGGTACCTTAAAGGTATTCAATAAATATTTCTAAATTTATTAGCATAGCAGTAACATCACATGGCTTAGTTTATAAAATATTAGCCAAGGAACATATAATAGTTAATACTTGTCCCTAAAGTTCTTAACTCACTGGCAAAGCTTACACATCAAGAAAAAAGCAAATACCATTATTTGAATGACAGTCCTTTAATTCCCGTTCAGATCCTGCATTTTAGAGAAGCAATCAAGATTGTCTTAGATGCTACCATATAGCATCTTAACTTTGTAATACTTAGATATTCATTGAACAAATATTGATCACCTACTGGATATCAAGAATCTTTGTTCCCCCTATAACACCATTCATGGTAAGATACTTAAAGGTAGATAAAATAACTTTTTATTTTATTTTAAGAATTATAAGGTATTAATTTCAGATGATCAGAGACAAACTAGTGATAGGTAATAATGTCACATGTTAAAGACTGAGAATTATCCTGGTAGCCAGAATATCATGCTGACTTCCTAATTCTAAAAAATTCTCTATCCTATTGAGGAGTGCCATCAAAGGTGACATTTGGTAATTTTACAATGGAGGAAAAACAATATAATTTTTCTCAAGACAGATCAGGCATCACTGCCATGAATTTTTCTTTGCATAGAGCCAAATAATGTTTCAGTAAGCCATGCCATTTTTCTTTCTATATAACTTCAATAAGTCCATTCCTTCTTGCAAGGCAGGACAATATCAAATTCCCATACTTATTTGTATGGTTGTAGTACTGCTTCTGGACAGCAGAGGTCACTAATAACAGGTACACTAGTCTACCAAATTTTAATAAATGCAAAATAACTAAAGGAGGAAGCAGCGTTACCTAAATTTTGTGCTCTGTGGTAATTGTACAAAATAACCAATAATGTCATGCATTCTTTGAGACATTACACACTTGCTCTTCACATACACATACTGGGTAAAAAAAAATCAGAAAATCAGTGTTTATTGGTATTCCACTTGCATACACACACAGAGAAGGAAATTGGCCAGGCATGGTGGCTCCTGGCTGTAATCCTAGCATTTTGGGAGGCCATCATTTGAGGCCAGGAGTTTGAGAACAGCCTGGGCAATATAGTGAGACCTTGTCTCTACAAACTTTTTTTAAAAATTAGCCAGGCGCGGTGGCTCACGCTTGTAATCCCAGCACTTTGGGAGGCCGAAGCGGGCGGATCACAAGGTCAGGGGATCGAGACCACGGTGAAACCCCGTCTCTACTAAAAATACAAAAAAATTAGCCGGGCGTGGTGGCGGGCGCCTGTAGTCCCAGCTACTCGGAGAGGCTGAGGCAGGAGAATGGCGTGAACCCGGGAGGCGGAGCTTGCAGTGAGCCGAGACTGCACCACTGCACTCCAGCCTGGGTGACAGAGCAAGACTCCGTCTCAAAAAAAAAAAATTAGCCACGTATGGTGGTGTGCGCCTGTAGTCCCCGCTACTCAGGAGGCTGAGGCGGGAGGATCATTTGATCCTGGGAGGTTGAGGCTGCAGTGAACCATGATGGTGCCACTGCACTCCAGCCTGGGTGACAAAGCGAGACAAAAGGAAACTGGTATCCTAAGGAAGAGGCTACTCGTTGTCTAGTTAACAATACTTGAGTAACCAACAGATAATTCCCTTAGAAAACTAGGGGAAAAAAATTGTCATCTTCTTCTAGTGATAATATGGCCATCAAAATCACAATCATATCAGGTAATAGCCATCTGGCTGTTGATCTAGAAGTCAGTCACCCATCTGCCTGATAGTACAACCAAAAGAACACTGGTATTTGAGGTTCTCCACCTTTGGTTTGACCAATTGCTGGTAACAAAACATTTAAATCATAAATAAGAATTCAAGTCAAGGGCACTAAATTCTAAGTAGCTCTTAACATCTTAAGATTGAAATGTTGGTGTCTAGGCCCTAGGCCAGTGGTTCTCAAGCTTTTTGGAAGCAATCGTTCTGTATCAAATTCGCTTGGAAGACTTGTTAAAACACATATTGCAGGTTCCACCCCGAGTTTCTGATTCAGGAAACTTGAAGTGGGGTCTAATAATTCGTAGTTCTAACTGGTTCTCAGGGGATGTTGCTGTCAGTGGTCTAGGGATCACACTTTGAGAACCACTACTGTCCACCAAAGCCTGAATTCCAGAAGCCCAGCAACACTGCACCATGGTCAGATACAGAGGACCAAAGCCTCATCTGAGAGCTCAAAAAGCCACATTCCAATTGGCTAGAACGCAAACTAATAATGTTGTTATTCTGTTCATATTTTAATCACGTCCTGTGTCATCCCATTATGTTTTGTCTGCCCTTATCTCAGTGTGTTTCTTTGTTTGCTTGTTTGTTTTGAGATGCAGTCTCACTCTGTTGCCAGGCTGGAGTGCAATGGCACAATCTCAGCTCACTGCAACCTCTGCCTCCCGGGTTCAAGCAGTTCTCCTGCTTCAGCCTCTTGAGTAGCTGGCATTACAGGCATATGCCACCAAGCCCAGCTAATTTTTGTATTTTTAGTAGAGTGAGGGTTTCACCATGTTGGCCAGGCTGGTCTTGAACTCCTGACTTCAGGTGATCCACCCGCCTCAGCCTCCCAAAGTGCTGAGATTACAGGCATGAGCCACTGTGCCTGGCCATCTGAGTGTTATTAAATGTTTTCCTGGTTATGTTACCACTTTCTATCCATCCATCCAGCACCTCACTGTTTGCTGTGCGTTCTTCTTCTCAGGTTCAACAGCCTTATAACCAAGTTAAATTTTCTGAAACATGGAATTAATAGCAATGGACAAAAATCCTAAAGAGATAAAGAGAGTAACTGAAGCAATGATCATATAAGAAGAGTTTTGTTATGAATGGCCAGAAAAGCCCCCACCCACTTCGGCCTGGCCTTTCTAAGTTCTCCTTTCTTTAGCCTGTTGTTTTGTCCAATCACTAGCAGGCAGACCAGATCCTGAGTGAGCATTCGATGAGATGCTGTGTTGTGCTACAAATTTCCATGCTAATAGAGAGAACTATCAGCAGGAAAAAAAAAAAGAGAGAGAGAGTGAATAAAATGCAAAAGCCATGACAAAATATCATTGACTCATGAATTTGTCTCCCAATTTTTCAGAAATATATATTAGCGCCTTTCTGGTTATGCTCCATGGGTCAGATAAAGACAGGTGAATAGCCACGGTACAACAAAAGGGTTCTTTAATGCCCTCATGAACGAATTCACCTCATTTCCCAAAGCTGAGAGTGAATGAAAATAAGAAATTACAATGGAAATCACACTGCAGTCTTCACTCTGGGCTAGCTTACAATGAAGACTACAATAATACATAATAAATATGCAGCAACCCATGGCTGTTAAAGGAGATGCTTCTTCTGCAGGCACATGGTACACATCCATCACTGCATGTACAATAGGCCAACTGCTCCACGTTGCAGGAGCAATGTTATTAGCTAGTAATTACAGGCGTGAGGACTTCCTGCACACAGAAAAGGAAGTGAAAATGCCTTTAACAATACAGGCCTCATACACTTGCTTTGTATGCAAAAATGTCCTGTTACAACACTGTCACCCTTGCCTTTTGAGATGAATATTTATAAAGAAGTTTCTGGAACAACAACTTCATTTCAGACTTGGGCTGCAGTCAAATAGGTTAGGTTTAAAGGGCCCAGATTTTAGAATGAGGTTAGAATCTCCAGGCCATGATGGCAGAGAGGAAAGAAGGATTCTAACTATGACTTCAACACAGTGTTTTTTAAATCGTGTTTTATTAATTCAGTCCACATGCAGACTTCTTCAGGCAGGAAGAATTTGCATTTCAACTAATTCACTTTCTGATAAATATCAGAAATGAAGGAGTGTGCCCCCATTAGTGATTAAAAAGCCTGGAGAGATTCCTGTCCACTGGATTTTGGGGTGGTGCCGCATCTCAGGTCTGTAATTGTATGCTGTCAGCAGCCTGCCACAATGCACAGAGCATATGGCATCCTCCAAGGATTCGCTACAATTTTTTTTTTTTTTTACCTTGTGAATCAGTCGGTTACTCTAACTCCTCTGTGAGATAATTCAAACAGCTGATCCCAACCAACTTGAAGGTGGGAAAAGCTCTTTGTCTCACTTTCTATCCCACTGGCTGGGGTAGGGTTGCAGCATTTCATCCGTGGTTTACTTAATAGTACATAGCTAATTGGCATTACCACTCCTGAAATAAAGAATGGAACAATGTGTTCTGTCCACAGGGCATTCCAAAACCAAATAGGTAGAGTTATATTTTTATGTAACCAAAAATTGCCTCTTATTAGATGGGATCTTAAATGAAAATAAATTGCAAATTTGTTTTTATTTCACTAATGCTGAGAAACATTGGAAATGTAATCAATTCAAGATTAGCTCTGCTTAGAGAAAGATAGAAAAATCTGAGTCTCTTAAATAGTTTTAGACTTAGTCAAAATCTTGTAATCCAATTTACAGAATTGCATTTCCTTCAGTCTATTTTTTTGTTTTGTTTTGATCAGAACAGGATGATGTCTACTGTAATTTTACTAACTACGACATTCTGGACACTTAGCATAGAGCAAAGTCATGAATATCAGACCTCTTTGAGTTCTTGTCTTTCACGGTTCACAGATCTCATCTCTTCTTTGATCATCAGGGTAGCTCCCAAATTGAATCTGTTTTTCTCTCCTTTTTCCCTCTACAGCCAACTATTTCATTCTGGACCAAAAGATTAATGAAATCATGGCTAGAGTGAAAAAGAACCTAGTGAACCAAAGAATGATAAATGAGTAAATAAATTTCAAAGAAAAAATATAATGAGACAAAAATATGCCTAAGAAGAAAGGTGAACAGAAGTATAGATCTGGTGATCAAATTTCAGCATCAAATACACTTATAAATAATGAAAAAAAAAAAAAAGGAAAAAAAACCCTCCAGAGAGATAGTTTAATCCCAAAGGGAATCTTTCAAACAGAAAGGATGTTTTTACAGCGTTTTATTGACATCATTTTCAACTTTCATATTTAATTGCAATTAAAATGCTAAAACAGATTCTAAGTTAGACTCAGCTCAAGTCTGAGCTGAAGTATCGCAAAGACAATTGGATTCAGAAATGAATGACACCCCTCTATTTCTGAATAATGGCTACAGTTTCATTCAAATGTCTTAATCAAATAAAAAATAAATGATGTGAAATAGGATGGCACCAAAGAGAAAACCATGACATTCCTCATAATTATCCAGCTGCTTCAAAAAGGCACACATTGGCCAAGTGGTTTCCTGATTCCAGCAGCACTCTCAGATCTCCTACTGCTGACTCTCAGGAGACCCAGTTTACCAATGTAGTTTCTCATGATTTTATATGACATGCGCAAATATCTAGCCACCCTGGTTCAATTAAAGGGAAAACAAACAAACAAACAAACAAACAAAGACTGGGGTCTCTGTCCTGATTTTCTGTCCTGGCTTATCCTGTGCTTCTAGCAGCTGTGCCCCAACCTTATGTCTCATGAGCCATCTCCCAGCCCTTCCCAGAAAAGCAAGGCAGGCATCTCCTGCAGCTGAGAAGTAAAGGGAAATTTTTAGGAAAAAGAATGGCAAGACAGCAGAAAGAAATTTTAATGACTAAGTAAAGGTAAAAGGCAATGAAGAAAAAAGAAAGGCCAGGGAGGGAAAAGAGTGCCTAGATACAGAACAATTAGCACAAAGGAAATTACTAGAGCTAGGAAAAATCACTAGTTTTCTAACTCTGAGAACAAAATGCAGCAGCAAGTTGCCATTACTGGGACTCTTCCAAGCTCTGGAGGGTTTAGTGCCAAGGTCTTAAAGCCCATTCTTTCTTTAAGCAGCTAGCCTGAGCTGGGAGATTTCAGTCTGAAAAGATCCAGAAACATCAGCCCCGGAACTAAAACCAATGCCCAAAGGCTTCCATTAATGTGCTCTTGTGTGCAGTTCACCAGGAGGGTGACACCGTAGATTGTGCTAAAATGTTCCAGCTTGTGGTATCATATGTGCAATACTTAATAAAAGATAGTATTAAATGTGAAAACGGAGGTTCTTTTTTTAAAGCTAAACAAATGCAAGGTATTACTATCACAATATTAAGATGAACATAACTGTTATTTTCCTGAGTTTGATTTATTAAGAAATATGCAATCAATCATTGAAAGCAGCTGTCACCAAAAAATCTGCATCCAAAGAAAGTATAATCTTTGTAAAATACAATTGTCTTAAAATCCACCTCTTCCCATCCCCCTTCCACTAGCAGCACTTCCCTGTTCACCCTTAAGTGGTCCTCCTTTGTTCCAAAGGCGAAGAGAGAATTCCTTGAAGGCTTTCAACCAGACCACTGCCTTCTCCTCCAGCCATATCACATGCCCTTTCTCTGGGCTTTCACCACCCTGCTCTGCCATTCCTCATATTCACCAGGCTCCCTTCTGCCACAGGGCCTTCCACATGCCACTCCTTCATCATGGAACACTCTTCCCTTAACTCTTGGCCAAACTAACCTATACACATCCCTCCAAAGCCACTTTCTCAGAGAAACCTTCTCTGACCTCCCTACTGGTGCTAATCCCAACAGAACAGGCTCTCAGCAGCCCATATACCTCTCTCCTCCTACTACAATGAATACTATACACTTGACATTTGAATGACATATGTCCCTACCAAAGACTTAAACTCCGTAAGAGTAGGGACCATGTCAGTTTTGCTCACCATTTGTCTCAACACCAAAGATAGTATCTGACACATAGTAGATGCTCAATAAATAATCATTGAATGAATGAATGAAAAGAATAGGTCCCTTATCAGGTAGTTAACCAGCATAGTTTATCTAAAACAAGACAAATTTTTGAATTATAGTTCTTCGCCAAATATTAATTCACCAGTTAATTTATTCAATAAGTGTGGACTGTGCTTCCTAAGTAGACTAGAAAAATAAACAAAGCACAATCCCTGCCCTCAGAGTACTTATATTTTAGATTCTGTAAAGTTCCAGATAGTAAAAATTTTCAATTTTGCAGGACAATCTCTTTTGCAACTACTCAATTCTATTGTGTAGTACAGGGGTCCTCAACCCCTGGGCCACGGTCTGCTATTGGCCCGTGGCCTGTCAGGAACCAGGCAGCACAGCAGGAGGTGAGTGGCAAGTGAGTGAGCATTACTGCCTGAGTTCTGGCTCCTGTCAGATCAATGGCTGCATTAGATTCTAATAGGAGCGCAAACCCTGTTGTGAACTGCATATGTGAGGGATCTAGGTTGCCCACTCCTTATGAGCATCTAATGCCTGATGATCTGAGGTGGAACAGTTTCATCCCTGAGCCATCCTCCCACCCCCTTACCCCACCCCAGTCCATGGAAAAATTGTCTTCCACAAAACCCGTCCCCAGTGCCAAAAAGGTTGGGGACCACTGGTGTAGTACAAAAGAAGCCATGGACAATATGTAAATGAATGAACATGGCTGTGTTACGATAAAACTTTATTTACAAAGACAGGCAGTTGTTTTTGGTTATAGTTCATTGCTGGTTGGCTGTAGTTTGCCACACCCTACTCTAGGAGAAGTTACAGGACATGTGTTTAGATATATATAAAACTTGCATTCACACAAAATATTTGGATTCAGCAGCCATATGTTGGGTCCCTCCTATGGGCCTTGCACCCAGCTAGGGTTGTGGAGCACACAAGATTCAGAAGGCTGGACTTGCCCAAGGGGCAGCTCATTATCTAAGGGGAGAGATCCGCATGCTCACTTATTTTTATAAAACAGCTTGAAAAGGATGCAAGATGAAAGTCTTCATGTAACACAGTAAAAACAAAATATTCTGAAAGCCCAGAGGAGGCAGGGATGCAGCTATTTGGATTCCTGAAAGAGTCATCGCCCATAAGTGGCACATAGAAAGCCATGCCTTGGAAAGACAATCTGAATGCCTTGGGCTGGGTGGATGCAAGGGAAAGAGGCAGGGGGCAGGGGGACATGTAAGAGCTGGTGCGTGTAGCCTGGTTAGAAGGATCTGAATTAGTGTGGCAGCTGTTGAAACAGGGAGGAGAGGACAGATTCCAGGGACACTGCAGTGGTTCCATCTGTGAGACTGATCTGCTAATTGGTTTATACTGTAGTGATATGGCAGAGTTGTCTTGTAGCTTACAGAGATAATGCCATGAGAGTGTCAGCAGAATATGAGCTCAGTGTTGTTTAGCCACCAGGGTTGACAGCAGAGGCCCTAAGTTATCAAAACTCCATCTACCAAGTCGCCCTGTGACCTGTATGCATTTATAAATAAAATAAGAGACCAGGGTTAGGAACAGCATGAACAGGTGAAAAACATAGTTTCTCTGTGTTTTGCCTCTCAGGCCACCCAGCCTATCATTAGGGTATCGTCGGTGACTAATCCTTCTTCTACATAACTTTCCATCTTACCTCTGATTCCAAGAAAGACCAACTCTTGGTCACTCACTTTAAAGGCTGGATCTTTTCTGGGAAGATCCAGTTTTAACTCACTAATCAGAGGCTGATTTGCAACATACTCTTCCCCAGGGTCTGGAGAGCTATTCTGGGGATATGGGGGTATTGACTTTGAGAGGCCTGAGGAAGAACTCCTAGACACCCCCGAATCTACACTCATTCAAGCAGTGAATCAGCAGCTCTAGTATTCGTTTCCTCCAGCACCCTCCTTGGAAGTGCTAATGGACAACAAAAATGTGGACGGGAAGGCAGGCAGGCAGGCCCAGAGGGAGGTGGAGAACTAAGGGCAGCTGATAGGAAGCACCACTGATTAAGCCTCTCCTGACTCATTCAGATCCCTTGGACCATCTTTCACATCTCAATTGTCTTATCAGGCTCTGTGAGAACCTTCATTAAGGCTCCTCTATCTTAGAGCTCGTGACTTATTCTCTGGTGGACTCTTCTTCTTCAGGTTAAGGGTCACTGAGAAAGAGGCTGAGCCTGGCAGCTCTGGCTCTACTGAGTAACTTACAACAGGTTATTTTCTCTTTTGAAAAGTCTGCTTCGCCCTCAGAGTCTCACAGAAGCGGTGGTGCTCTTCATCACCTTGAAGGATTATTTTATTGGCACAAGCTCTGATTCACATTAGAGACACCATGCATGAAACTGGAGGAGTATAATTTTCTGTAGTGGTGGGGACATGAAGACACAGCCCCCAGCTTCAGATCCCACCCTCCCACCCCAGTTAATGGTCTAATGCTGGGCATGTCAACCAATCTGTGCAATCATCCTCAACATACGCAGGGGATTGGTTCCAGGACACATACCCTCAACTCCCACAACAAAATCTGTGCATACTCAAGTTCCACGGTCAACCTGCATATACAAAAGTTCGCCCTCCATATACGCAGGGTTTGCATCCTGCAAACACTGCATTTGGTTGAACAACATCTGCATATAAATGGATCCGAGCAGTTCAAACCTGTGTTATTTAAGGGTCAACTGTGCAAGCATTGATATGGGTGAAAGTATGGAAATGATAAAGACTATTTTGGGGCTTTTATGAGAGGAGACATGGTTAAAGAAAAGAGCATGGGATTTAGAATGAGATTCAATTTCCATGCTGCACTCCTCAGGTGAAACAAGTGATGTCTTAGAATTCTCATTTCTTCTTCTGTATAATGGAGAGAATGAAACCTCGGGGACTGTTTCAAGGATGCAGTGACATAATGTGAGTGGAACGTTTTGCAAACTGTAAAGCACTAGACAGATCACTGTTGTCCCTGTAACAGTACCGGATAATCACTAGCCAAGTTTGATTCTGTGTTTTGAGGAAAGTACAAAGGACATAAAAAGGAGACACAGACAACAGCACTAGATGCTGAGGAGATTCTAAAGATCATATTTCTCTATGCCAGCAAGTTAATTCTTAACAGAGAGCTCCTAAGAAGGGAAATCAGCTGAAGAAGCTGAAAGGCCAACCGTAGCACTTTTCAAAGAGAAAGTCATTTCCCTCACATCAAGTTTGAACTTTGTCAGGTGTGGTTCATTGGATATTTGAGCCTGAAAAGACTCCAGTCTCCCTGGAAGGTTGAAATGTATCTAAAATAAAAATAATAAATAAAAATTTCAGCTTTTTTCTTCTATCAGCAACATAAGCACTCTAAAGCTCTAAGAATTACAACTGCTTTTGTGCAACATTCTGCAGAGACGAGGCAAACCGGGTGATGAGGAAAGAAGGCAATTGTTGGAGTTGGATCCACCTTAATTCCAAATCCAATGACACTCTGCCATAGTTCAACATCTCTGAGCCTCTTCCCTTCAACTATAAAATGAAGTCTATCCCTCATAGGTCTGCCATGAGGGTCACCACATGAGCAAAACACTTAAGAAAGTGCTAATTAAAGTCTTGGTCAAAGAGAGTCCCCAAAGCCTGGATGGAATTATGAGTGGTGTGATGGTTAATATTGAGTGTCAACTTGATTGGTTTGAAGGATGCAAAGTATTATTTCTGAGTGTGTCTGTGAGGGTGTTGCCAAAGGAGATTAACATTTGAGTCAGTGGACTGGGAGAGGCAGACCCACCCTCAATCTGGGTACCATCTAATCAGCTGCCGGCATAACTAGAATAAAACAGGCAGGAGAAGAGGGAAGAGCAGACTTGCTGAGTCTTCTGGCTTCCATCTTTCTCCTGTGCTGAATGCTTCCTGCCTTCGAACATCAGACTCCAAGTTCTTCAGCTTTTGGACTCTTGGACTTACACTAGTGGTTTGCCAGGAGCTCTCGGGCCTTTGGCCGCAGACTGAAGGCTGCACTGTTGGCTTCCTTACTTTTGAGGCTTTGAGACTCGGGCTGATCCACCACTGGCTTCCTTTCTCTCAACTTGTAGACCGCCTATCGTGGGACTTTCCCTTGTGATCGTGTGAGTCAATTCTCCTTAATAAACTCCCTTTCATATATACATAATATCCTATTAGTTCTGTCCCTCTAGAGAATCCTGACTGATAAAAGTGGGAATCAGAAGAAATTCTCTATGTAACGCTAAATAATAAGAATTATTAGTTCATGGATTAATAACAGAAACCACTGATATAAACCAGTTTTATAGCTAATCTTTTATTAGCTTCTTTTTTTCTCTTTTTAAAGACCTCAAATGCATAAAGTTTAGTTAATCACCCACATCTTCCTTCACTTCTACTCTAAAGAATTCAATGTATATTCTTGCATTTCACCTTCCATGGCTGTGTGTCTGTGAGTGCACACACTCATGTGTAGAGAGACACACAGAGAGAGGTAAGAACATTAATGTTTTCAGTTGTGTTTGCATTGGCTTTACTTATTGATTCCCCTGACAACAAACACATCACAGGGTTGACCCTGTTCTTAGTATTCCACAAACACCATTGCAATGAATATCTTCCTAAGTGCCTGCTATGGTTCTGAGCCAGCTTGTCAGAGGTCTATTCTCAGGAGCTGGATTTCTAGGTTATGAGATGTACACATGCTTAATTGTATTACACAAGCCATATTCCCTCCATAACAGCTGTTCTGATTATACTTCACTCTGCAGCACATGAAGGATGCCTGCATCCCCAAATCTTTGCCAACAGTTGATATGATTTGACTTTCTAATTTTTGTCCATCTGTTGCATATAAAGTGATATCTCAATGGTCCTTTAATTTGTGTTTTTCTGATTACTGAGATTGAGTAGTTTTGTTATATATTTGTTTATTAAACAACCAGGTTTACTCTTTTTCCTATTTATCTCTATTTCCCATTTTTCTTATTTTTTATTGCTGATTTACAATGATCTTCTTTAATTCCAGATAATAACCTCTTGTTGATAACGAACATACAGATTTCTATTTCCACTGTTAACATTGTCTATGCCCTGTGTTGAACAGAAACCTTTGATTTTTATGTCATCAAATCCATCAATATTAGGGTTTGTGATTAGGGGTTTTGTTTAAGAATTCCTTGCCTACCCTGAGATCACAAAAATACCCCTCTACTTGATCACAAGTCCAGGACCAAAGAAAGAGTAGATGACTCTCCTCTGCTATGTCGGGCTCTCGCTACTCCTCTCCTCTCCTCTTGTTGTCCTTTTATGCTCCGCAATGTGATTATTTTCCATTTCCCTTGATTATTAGGCCTTAGCATGTCTTATTCCTTCTACTCTATCAATATCCGTTCTCAATTGTTTTCAGAAAAGTATGGATAAACACATTTATAGGTATTATTGGCTGATAAGATAAAGTGCATAACCCATCTCAAGGACATCTTCAATTTTCACAGAGTGGAGTACATTTTAATGAAGTACTCCAATACATTAGAGTATGTGATATTGCAAAAAAGAATGCAGAGCTCCCCAGGCATGCAGACCTGAGCTTGAATCCTGGTTCTGTCGGTTATTTTGTAATGCTAATCAAGTCACTTAACTTCTCTGTGTGCCATTTGAAAATCATAACAACTATCATATAGAATATATTGGTTAGAAATAATAATAAAAATGTTAATAATAATAGCTACCATATATGATATATTGCCTAGAAAAGGCCAGAATATACTAAGACCATAAATACTAAGACCACAAATGAATGCCAAAATCTAAAGGGCTTGACAAAGCAAAGATTTCTCTCTTACAGAGAAACCTGTCTAACATTGGTCAGCTACACGTGGTCACTCTGAGACCCAGATGGAAACCTCACATCTAGAATGTTACTGATCATATAGCTGGGTATAGAGGGTGCTGTGGTTCACCTCAAAGACTTCTCATTCAGGACTAAGGTGCTTCTTCTCCCAGAAGCCAAGATGTAGACTGCTGACAGCTTATTGCTGAAACCCTTTATTGCCCTCAGCCAAAGAGAGGTGCCACCCACAAGGGTATGTCCTAACCCCAGAGCAGCCTGCATCTAATAACAGGATGGTGTGAGCTATAAAGGGTCAATCTCTTGCCTCAAACGAGAACAACTCAGAGGGGCCATCCAACACCAGAGCTCCAGCTCCATAAAGGATTGGCCAAGGCTTCTGTTCTAACACAACCTCACCACAGTTCATCTCCCCTTCTCCAATCCTGTTTCCCTCACTCCTTTACAGGTGGTATTCCTGAGCATTCTTATCAATAGAATGCTAGCAAGAAATTCTCTGCCTCACAGTCTGTTTCTTGGGGAATTAGACCTCAGAGAGTTGGTATTAAGAGTTGGCCTAGGAAGCCAAATCCAAAATGGGATTTTGAAGATGGACCACCTGAGTGTCAGCCTGGCAAGAAAAATACCAATACTTCTGGTAGGTGAAGTACAGATATTCCGTGGCAGGCTTCAGTGGTACAATTTTTAAACTTTTAATTGTTGGTGAAACATGGTGGGATAGTAGTGAAAGAAAATTCACTGGCAGATGCAACATCTAAAGAGCTTGAGAGGTGCTGGGGAAATGGCCATTAGAAGGACTATGGAATTGAGTGGCTCCTACTGGGTGACATCAATGCAATGGAGAAAGACAATGAAGGTCTAAGGATGGTCTATCTCCAATTTAAGGTGAATTATGAAAGCCAGAAGGCCTACTTGGCAGCACAAAAAGCCAGAGGGCAGAAAAAGCTGAGAATCAGACCAGGACTTAAGTATAAGGATACAAATGCTCCAGTGAAGGTTAAATTCTTAACCTCAGCAAGTCTGCTATGCCAAGGTCAGAGACCTTTAATTGGGAAGGCATGGAACCTAAAACCTAGGATGGGGACATCTGGATCAATGCATTTGAATTCACATAGGACAAAAAAAAAAAAAAAAGTATACATTTATGATGTTATCTCAGATTTATGTAAATTCCCCATCCCTTTGTTATGATATCACATGAAACGACCTAGACCATCTAGACATTCTTCAGAACATTATTGGGCAGCTCTATCAATGACATTTTATAAATCAGATATGACGAGCAGTATGTGGCAAGTTGACTAGAGGCATTAGTAACTCCATGAGGATTCAAGGGCCCCCTGCCTTAGTGAAGATTTTAGGGGCCCAGAAGCCTGGGACATACCAGAACATCTCCCTCCAGAATAAAGGGAGAATTAAGGCATCTCATGCCTACAGCATGAGGAAGGGAGCAAAACATCTCATATACATCTTTGGGTTCCTGAGGCAGCATATTCTACACTTGGATATTCTGTTCCAGTTCATTCACTAAGTGACACAGCAAGCTGCCAGAGCAGGTCCAGGTTGCAGGGGAAGCAGTCTGGCCTTACAATCTTGGGCCTTACAATCTGCCAGTTCCCGTGGTAATAGAGATATTTGTGAAAGGAAAAAAACCAATATGTGTAGTATGCAGCAGATAATTCAACCTTGCACAAAATAAGCTCCGGCCTTTGTCCATGGCTCCTGAGAGATAATCTCTGTTTGTATGGAGACTTTGGGCTGGCCAGACAGTAACAATGTGGTTTCAGATGGGGCTAATGACACTTTAGGGTTGAGGCTGGCTATGCCAGGAAGAAGAACAATGTGAATTAGAGTGGGGACTTTGAGTCACATGGTATCAGTTGGCCGGGAGATTAAGATCAATCAATCATGCCAAAAATAACGGAGCCCAATAAAGACTCTGAACATCAAGGTTGGATGAGCTTCCTTGATTGGCAATGGTCTGTGGGCATTGTCACACACCAATGCCAGGAAAGCAATGTGTCCTGACTCCACAGGGTGAGGATAACAGAAGGTCCACATTTGGTACTTCCCCAGATTCTGCTCTTTGTACTTTTTTCCTTGGCTGATTTTAATCTGTATTCTTTCCCTGTAATGAACCATAACTATGAGTGTAATTACTTTCAGCATGTTCTGTGAGTTCCTCTACTGAATTATCAAAACTCAGGGTAGTTTTGGAAACCCCTCAAACATCCAATTGGTGTCCAAAGTGAGAACAGTCTTGTGGAAACTATTTCCTCTAACTTTTTAGTTGGCTTAAACTCTTCACATGGAGCTATAGGGCAAAAGGCCCAATAAGAGATCTACAGTGTAGACGCCTTAGGATTCTTAAGCAAAGCCATGCCATCTGCATTGGATAATTATATACTGTATTAGTCTTTTTCTCATGCTGCTAATTAAGACAAACCTGGCACTGGGCAAGTTATAAAGGAAAGAGGTTTAATTGAGTCACAGTTCCACATGGCTGGGGAGGCCTCACAATCATGGCAGAAAGCGAAGGGAAGCAAGACATGTCTTACATAGCAGCAGGTGAGAGAGCTTGTGCAGGGGAACCCCCATTTATAAAACTATCTGATCTCATGAGAACTATTGACTATCATGAGAACAGTATGGCAGAAATTGCCCCCATGATTCAATTATCTCCACCTGGCCCCACCCTTGACACATGGGGATTATTACAATGCAAGGTGAGATTTGGATGTGGACATAGCCGAACTATATCATATACTATTCAGAAAACAATTCCTAGCATGCTAGAATATACTATCCAGAAAACAATTCCTAGGCCCTGGAGACTGAGTGTCTGAGCATAGGAATCATGTGACCAGGAAGCAAGAACTCCCCATCAGGAGCTGGCACTAGCATACATACCCTGAATAGTAAGTTTGGACACGCCCAATAACAATTCATGAGATTGAAATAATACATCTGCGGTGAGGCACAAGCAGGGTCATAGGGCACAAGTATGCTGCACATGCACATGACCCAGAACCCCATGTCACCACTGTTGCACCATCATCTGCCCCTCAGCTCATACCTATGGTCCCATGGTGGGGTCCCTTATATTCAGCTGATGACAGACCAAAAAACACTAAGCTCAGTTTCCAAATGAATTGGTTCAGTGTGTAAATGCAAACCAAAATGGACTTCTGCAGCCCTGAAAACCAGCAATGAGAGAACATCCTCTCATCGGACGAAACTTTGAATGGTATACCTGGCCGTCTGCTTTGTGAGGACTAAGAAATGGTTCAAGGGAAAAGAATGTGTAGACTCTTGGACAGTTGTGAATAGCTTGGCTGATTGATCACGGACCTGGAAGTACAAAGATCTGAAAATCAGGGACAAGAAGTTATTGGAAGAATTCATGTAAATAGACCTATGGGAACATCCACGATGTAAAAGGCATTTATCAAAAAACCAACTTGCCCAATTGACATGAGCTGGCCTCTTTCATCAGTCAGCACGAAACCATGGGATCCATTTCCCTATTACATCCCACCCACCAGAAGCTGCCAATCTGATAAAGCTATGGAAAGGTCCTTGGAAGGCACAGCTAAGAAAACAGCTTAGCATGTCATCCTGCAAGGATGTGGGCTATTCTCCAGAACACAGGATACATCTCTTGTAGACAGAATCAGGACTTTCCTACCCCCAAGATGTCTATATCCAAATCCATGGAACCTGTGAATAATTTACCCTATATGGCAAAAGGGACTTTGGAAAGGGAAAATCACTCTGGATTATCCAGGTGGGCTCAATGTAATCACAGGGTCCTTATGAGTGAAGGAGGGAGACGTAGGAGAGGCAGATAAAGAAATGAATGACAGAGCAGGGAGGAGAGTCAGAGAGAGACCGAAAGAGGCTACACTGCTGGCTTTGAAGATGGAGGAAGCGGCTATAAGCCAAGACATAGAGGTGGCCTGTAGATGCTGGAAAATCAAAGAAATAGATCTTCCCTAGTGCCTTGAAAAGAACAAATCCCTGCTGATACCTTGATTTTATCCCAGTGAGACTCATTTCAAACTTTTCATCTCCAGAACAGCAATATAATAAAATTGTGTTCTAAGCCACACTTGTGTAGTGATAATTGCTTACAGCAGCAATAGGGAACTAATACGACATTCTAAATCAATGGCCATTATATGGTTCTGTGGCTTTAATAAGTAGAATATATGAGTCCAGGAACCAAGCAATGAAAATAAGAAATAAATGTGGGATGACCCCCACTTTTTACCCCATCTTTGTAAGCTCAACACCTAGCAGAAGTGAGGCACATTGCACATATTATTGAGTTAAACTGTCAGTTATTTAATTACTCTGAGTTTGTTTCCTCAACTACAAATGGGGATAATATGTACATCTTAGTGTTGTGAGAACTGAATTAATGTATAAACAGAGCCTGGCACAACTTTCACTTCCCCATAAACTTCGACTCCTCTCTCTCTCTCTCACCTGCTGATCATCAGCTGAGTCTACTTCCCTTTTCTCCTACATTTATTTCAAATCCATTCTCATAACTACTGCTTAAACAAAAATTCAAGCCCTCATCATCTCGTGCCCAGAAGAATGTAATAGTCTTCTCGTTAGTCTCCCTACTTGCAGTCTTTCCCTTTCTCTCATCCCGCCTCTTCAACCCAGCCAGAATGATTTGCTTTTCTAAAAATATAAATTCCAAAAGTCTTCTCTAAGATACCCACTTTTTAGTTTTGAAAACCTCTAATTAGAAGCATTCAATGGCTCCCCATTGCTCTCAAGGTAAAGTTTGAAATCCTCAGCATTGAATCCAAGGAGTTTCATAATTTCGCCCAACCTGCCTTTCTAGTTTCTCCTAGGGTTGCTCAGGAAAGTGGGTTTTTCAGGTTACAGAATAGCTCAAGGGAGAGAGAGATCGCAGGGAAATGTGGGTATTGTCTCTGCCTTCTCCTTCATTAGCATGTGGGCTTGCAGAAGCTGAGGGATTTCTTCAAGACCCAGGAGAACCAATTTATATACATATTTTTTAAAGGAAAGTGGCAGTTTATTGTCATGAAGTGTCACTGAATGGTAACTTATGCCACTAGAGAATGTGTTCATACCCATGCAAACTGTGTCTCTCCAGCAACACACACTATAGTGGAAAAAGGGGAAAGCAAAACCAACTCAAGGTTTGCTGCATTTGCTTCTGGTAGGTTCTCTATCCTTGGCTAACTAAATTGGGAATCCCAGTTCATCCTGTGGGCACATCTGTATTTGTAAGTGTGTGGACATATATGCCCATATGTGCATGTATACACATATGTGCCTGCATATGTTTGTATCTGCATGTATGTGTGTGCAATTTCTGCTATTCACATCATTCCTCAACAACACTAATCAACAGGGGTACTCTTGGCATTTGGGAAAGGGTAGTTCTTGAATGTGTGGAAATTCCAAGTTTCTTGTAGGATGTTTAGCATCCCTAATATCTAGACACTAAATGCCTATTGTTATTGTGACAACCACCCTCACATTTCCAAATACCTACTAGGGTGGCAGTGCCTTCCCTCATTGAGAATAATTATTTGATAGAAAGCTCCACGAGGGCAAGGAGCTCTACATTTATGTGGCCTCATGAACACCTAGCATGAGGCTTTGCACAAAGTATACAATAAATATTTGTAATGAGTAAATGAATCACTGAGTTAAATCTTTACATTCATGGTTATCTGCCATTGTATATTATGCATGTGCTCTTTTCTCTCTTTGGAATGATCTGCCTTTATCCTGATGAGTCCAGAAATGTTCCACCCATCCAAAGTAAACTCTGCTGCAAACTTTCACTGACTCCCTAACATGGTTAACCTCCAAATATGTTCCCATCCCTGTTTGCACATACCTCCTCCCTAGCATTTACTGCAGTGAATTGAATTTGTTTTTATGCCTATATATCCTGTAAGACTATGAATACCTTGGAGGATGTGGGTGATGAATTATTTATCTACGTATTCTCTGGAGTGCTAGCATCTTACCTGGCACATAATAACTAGTTGAACATTTTTTTGAATGAATAAGTGAATGAAGGACGAAGGAGAGACAATTGCAAGCCTATGCAGAATGATTTTAAAACCCAGGGGAAAAATCTGGGAAAACTGAATATTGAAGGGATTTTCCATGAAAGAGAGAGAGCGAGCCTGGGACAAGAGCTGAATTTCTAGGGGCCAGCTAGAGGAGAGGACAGGGAGGCATCTTTGATAGTGCTGCACAACAGCCTAGGAGAGGAATGTGTAAGGGCAGGAACAACAACCTGAGCCCAAGTTGTCTGTCTGCAATGAATGACTCAGAAAGGAACCACAGATTCCAGCAAACTTCTAGAAGCTTCTTGCCTCAGCCCTTCCTGGACTACATCTGAGCAGCATACACACTAAAAGATAAGTAGGCACAGGCTCTGAAATCAGGCTACCTGGCCTCAAATCTCAACTTTGCCACCAATTAGCTGTGTTACTAGGAGCTCAGCGTTTACATTTTCTATGCCTCAATATCCTTATCTGTAAAATGGGGATAATAATAGTATATACCTCTAGGGCTGGTTGTTGAGGTGTAAATGAGATAATATGGGTATTGGGTTTAGAATACTGCTTGGCACATCATAAGCACATAACCAGGATTAGTTGTATATAGGAAGAGCTTAGACTATCACTTAGAATAATCTAAGAAAGTCTCCCAGGACCAACCCAACTAAGAGAAACTTTTGAGAACTATCTAGGAAGAGGAGACAGAAACTCTACTTTGGGACTGTTACTCACAGAAGTTTGTAAGATTTCTGCAAACATTTAACTCCTCAAGCACTTATCTTGCTCACCCTTAACTATACTTCCACAGATGTCAGCAATAAAATTTCTAAATAAAAGTCTCTATGAGTTTATTTGGGGGAACGTTAATGAAGAGAGGGTCTAAAAAGATCATTCAACTACCAAATCTGTCTTGAGAGAGAAGCATCCCTTCTAACATCAAGCAGATGCTAATACTTACAAGAAAACAGTCAAATCCTCAGGGAGTGGGGCCCAGAAGCAAAGGGAATAAGAGAATTCCCAAGGTGAAGAAGTGGCTCCAACATTTGACTTGCAGGTGCACAGCTCCCTAAAAATGCCTAAAACTGACCTTGTTGCCTCTGCCTCCAAGTACCCCATTTCTGGCAGGGCAGTATTCTTTAAGTGTGTGAAGCTGATATGGTTTGGCCATGTCCCCATCCAAATCTCAACTTGAATGGTATCTCCCAGAACTCCCACATGTTGTGGGAGGGACCCAGGGGGAGGTAATTGAATCAGGGGGCCAGCCTTTCCCATGCTAATCTTGTGATAGTGATTAAGTCTCACGAGACCTGATGTGTTTATCAGGGGGTTCCAGTTTTGCTTCTTCCTCATTTTCTCTTGCTGTCACGAGTAAGAAGTGCCTTGGCTGGGCGCTGTGGCTCACGCCTGTAATTCCAACACTTTGGGAGGCCCAGGCTGGCAGATCACTTGAGGACAGGAGTTTGAGACCAGCCTAGCCAACATGGTGAAATCCCATCTCTACTAAAAATACAAAAATTAGCCAGAAGTGGTGGTGCATGCCTCTAGTCACAGCTACTCAGAAGGCTGAGGCACGAGAATAGCTTGAACCCAGGAGGTAGAGGTTGCAGTGAGCCGAGATTGTGCCATTGCACTCCAGAATGGGCAACAGAGCTGGACTTCGGCTCAAATAAAAACAAAAAAAAAAAGAAGAAGAAGAGGAAGTGCCTTTTGCCTCCTGCCATGATTCTGAGGCCTCCCCAGCCATGTGGAACTATAAGTCCAATTAAACCTCTTTTCGTTCTCGGTTTCAAGTACGTATTTATCAACAGCATTGAAAACAGACTAATACAGTAAATTGGTATCAGTAGAGTGGGGTGCTACTAAATAGATACCCAAAAATGTGGAAGAGACTTTGGAACTGTGTAACAGGCAGAGGTTGGAACAATTTGGAGGGCTCAGAAGAAGACAGAAAAATGTGGGAAAATTTGGAACTTCCTAGAGACTTGTTGAATGGCTTTGCCCAAAATGCTGACAGTGATATGGACAATAAGGTCCAGGCTGAGGTGGTCTTAGCTGGAGATGAGGAACTTGTGGGGAACTGGAGTAAAGGTGACTCTTGTTATGTTTTAGCAAAGAGACTGGTGGCATTTTGCCCCTGCCTTAGAGATGTGTGGAACTTTGAACTTGAGAGAGATGATTTAGGGTATCTGGTGGAAGAAATTTCTAAGCAGCAAAGCATTCAAGAGGTGACTTGGGTACTGTTAAAGGCATTCAGTTTTATAAGGGAAGCAGAGCATAAAAGTTTGGAAAATTTGCAACCCGACTATTTGATAGAAAAGAAAAACCCATTTTTCTGGGGAGAAATTCCAGCCGGCTGCAGAAATTTGCATAAGTAGCAAGGAGCCTTCCTATGTGTTGTGGGAGGGACCCAGCAGGAGCCGGTCTTTCCCGTGCTATTCTCATGATAGTGATTAAGTCTCATGAGATCTGATGCATTTATCAGGAGTTTCCACTTTTGCTTCTTCCTCATTTTCTCTTCCCTGCCGTGATGTAAGAGGTGCCTTTCACCTCTCGCCATAATTCTGAGGCCTCCCGAGCCATGTGGAACTATAAGTCCAATTAAACCTTTTTTTTCTTCCCAGTTTCAGGTATGTCTTTATCAGCAGCATGAAAATGGACTAATACACAAACTAATAAACAAGGTTATTTTGTTTTCCCTTATCTTTCATATCAAACTTCTCACCAAATATTACTTATATTTTCTGTTCTCAGTTTTTTCATTTTATTTTTGAAATATAAAATGTATGAATGTGTAGGTCCTGTTTAATGAACAATAATGATGTATCTACCCATCCAGGTTAAGAAATAGAATATTAGGAGGTCTTTAAATGTCCCTACGGGCTCCTATAGAATATTAAGAGGTCTTTAAATGTCCCTATGGGCTCCTTCTTTATAATCCTATTACTTCTCTACTGGTTCCCTTGGGTTCACTTTTACTGCTGTGATTCCATTGTTGTAACCAGATTATCATTACTCCATGCCAAGATCAAAGCCATGGCTACTTCATTCATTCATTCAAAATATTATTAGCACCTCCTGTAAGATGAGCATTATGTTGGACCTGACTGATATCAAAGGTGAAGTTCTGCCAGGAGCTCAGAGTCAGAGGACAGACAGACCAGAATGGACAGGTTAGAACAAACAAGTATAATGCATACATGACCGAAGTAGAACAGGTGCTTTGGTGGCTGGGGGAGATCCCTGGCTCATCTCTCTGTTTGCTGTCTCTCCAACCCTCCTGGATTTTGTTGTCATCATATTTTACTCCTGGTCTAAGCAGAACACGAATTCCTCTCTGCCTGGCTTTACGACCCTCCAAGAATCTGGCACCAAGCCGTGTTGTCTTAGAAAGCCTACTTAACCTCTCTGAGCTTCAGACTCCTCATCGGTAAATGCAGAATAATCATTGTGTCTCCTACAGAGTTCTTACAGGGATCAGTCCCATGATGAACATGAAGGTACTTTGCCAACTAAAAAGTACAACACAAATGTTGAATGGGATGTTCTTCCTTTCTCTCTTTTTGTCTTTGCTGAAATGTTTCCACCCTTTAAGATTCAACAACTATTGTTTCCATGGACCCTCCACATCCTAGGCAATCTCTATGTTCCCTTGATCCCTCTTGCTATTTTTGTCAGCACCACATACTTTGTGCTGTGATTACTTCATGAGACTGCAATTATTTTCTCAAATCAGACCCTGATATTTTTCAGGTAGGATCATGTCTCATATTTCCCTAGTGTCCTCACAGAAGCTAAAGCTCTGTTTGGCTTCATTTAGAATATTCTTTCTCACATATTCATTGCTGATGGAGCAGAATATACCTCACTCATTGTTAGAATTCCACTATAGAAACATTGTTTCAATGATACTTCTATAGATTTCAGCCAGAAATTTGTTATGAAATTAAAATGGTTGCAATGAAGAGAATGCCAGCGATATCTGCAAGTCTAATGTATTGTTAAGTTGACATCAAATGAAGAATTAAGAAGTTCCAGCTCTTGGCTTATGTTCCCCATCATTGACTACATTTCCCCAGGCAGGTCTTTTAATGTGGCCATATGCCTCAGTCTTGCCATCTGCAAAATGAAGTCATTAACTGCTGCCTACTGATTCTAAAAGAATCAAGTGTTGATATATTCTACGAGTAAGGCTTTGTAATGCCGTGATCTCATAGAAATAAAGAAATCAAACATATTCAAGATACCCTTATAATTATTACTGTTTCGACATTAAATTAAATTATTCTCAAAGATATCCACTAAGCCCATGAACAAGATGAATTCCCAAATCTGTTTTGCTCCATCTAATTTAGTCAAAAAAGCAAACAGATTTCGGATTCCATGCACCATGGAATTGAGGGGTGAACAGCAGATGAGGGCAGAACAAGAAAAGCTTCTCAATCTCACCAAGAAAGCATCCCCAGCTCAAATTCCTTCTCATGTCAACAGTCAAGCTTTAAAGTCATTGAAAAACAAATGACTTAAAATGCCAGGAAAGTTAGGATTCCTTTCTTATTTTCCTTTGACTTTATGATTAGCAATTGGTAATCTAAAAACAAAACCTATGCAGCAGAGTCAGAATACTGACTTTTAACTATTTTAACTTTTTCTGCTTTCAGTACCCAGGGTTTGCTCAAATTTTGGCCAATTCACATTGATTGCTATTGCAACCCCAATCAAACACCAATAGTTGGTGTTAAAGATAAATACATAAGCCACTACTACTAATTAATGTAACTTACCATTTTTTAAAGGGAAAGTGAGGAGTAGGGCAGAAAAAGGATAAGATTTAGAGCCAGAAAGACCCAAGTTTGAAATCCAATCACATACCATCTAGATGATGAGCAAGTTACCTTCTCTGAGATTTGGTTTCCTCATCTATAAAATTTACCTTGTAAGAGTAGTGTAAGAATTAGGGTGAAGGTAGCTAAAACTCCATCACAGTATTTGCCCTGAGTAGTTAGTATATTTTAAATGTTAGAATGCATGCTCTCAATTTACATTAAATTATTTTTCATCCAGGTCTCCATACTCCTACTTCAACAGGCCTTGACCCAACACCAATGACTGGAGGGTAGAGTGAGGGGCAAGTGATTACAATATTCTGGGGAAAACAGGAAGAAAAAAGGAAGGAGGAAGGTAAAAGTGTTTGGAAACAGCATATTCAACATGACTATCATTTTGTATTAGATTAGTTGGGTTAATTGGGACATGATTTCCAGGTTCCCTATAGAAGCCATGGACCACCTTTCTGGTAGCTTAGATTTTGTTTCAGGTGGGTTGTGGTTTTTGTTATTTTTGTCACTGTTGTTTTAATGAATGTTAGCATCAATCATTGTCAGGGAAAAACAACTTCCAAGCAGACACACTTTTAACAATCGGCATTAACTGTGGCTATAGATTCCTGGCTGTGTCTGTGCTGCTGCTGCTGCTTATAACGCTGAAGTTCATAAAGGTGAAGAGTGTCTGACAGCATATTTCTGGCATTTGAAGATTTCATTTGGCAGTATCGACTGCAGTAAACTGGACACCCACCAAACAACATTGATAAGAGTATCTCTTGTGGCTCTGAGAGGCAGTCTGATACCCTGAAAAGAGATGTGGGCTCAAAATTCACAACAGCTGGTTCCATCCCTGATTCTACAATGGATTTGCTCTGTGACCTTGGGCATTTTATTAAAGCTCTTTGGCACTGAGCAGCATCTGTAAAATTGGGGCAGTATCAATGTAATACACCTTCACTTCACAATTCGGTGGCATGGCATTTCTGTTACAATCTAGTGAACACCAACAATGGGATGGAAGCTCTACTGAATACTGAATAAATCTTTGGCTGACAAACTGAGCTGGGAAGGCAGGATGCAAACCCAGAGAAAATAAACTCGGTGAAATTACCGTGGATTTTACAAATATAGTTTTAGATAGACTGGTATAATGATAGTAATTAAGAGACAGGAGGATGCTATGCCCACATCAGAATAAAAGGACAGAGAGATTAGGAACTACAGTTCACCTCTATTTCAACATTCAAAGCTACAATTATGGTGTTTTTGCTGGACCTCACAGCTAGTTCATTTGTATATTCCTGCCTGATTGGCTGAATTCAAGCTCTGACACATGGCTTTCGGCTCTACCAGTAGGTGCAATCCATGCTGTCAAGACATATGCAAATAACCCTCAGCTTCTAGCTCTTATCAGCTGCAAACATAGTGGGTGGGGAGCAGGGAGGGAGAGTGGTCCTCTGTCTATTTTTGAATTCAGTGGCCTGGAGCCCAGGGAAATAAGGGGACACTTCATTGCCACCACTACTATCTGATCTATGGAAGAGGGACTGTGGGTATGAGAAAGAAACCCACATTACAATAGGTTAGGATGGACTCATGGAAGTAATACTGAGTAGGAGCATGTGCCGGATGGAGAAGGTGCGTGGACAGACTGGAGGATGGATGAGACTCCTGTCACTGTCTCCCTGAAGTTGTAAAGCAACCCCTTCATAGGCAAGCAAGGTGCAACAAGAGGATTAGATGTGCGAATCAGGGAGTAGAATACAGTATGACTCCTGGCATTGGTGGAACAGCCCTGATGAGTGCCGTTGAAAGTGTGGTCCACAGACTGTGTTACCAGCCCACGGCAACACAAGTACCGAAAGTGAGGGTAAACATTTAGGAACTTTTATAGCAGTTTGATAGAGTAATTATATGTTTGTGGAGTCTAATACTCAAAGAAATGAGCTGCTGTTCTATGTCATTTTAAAATTCCATTTTCTAGCACTTTATTATGATTACAAAGCCATTGGTTACGATGAATTTAGAAATTAGATTTTAAAAAGGATCCTTTAGCACATATTGCATGTTGAGAAGCAACAGTCTAGTTCACAACCCACATAATTTCTTTAAGTAAAAAGGCTTTGCAAACACATCTATCCAGGCTGTATGTGATCTCAAGTCATCTCAATAAGTGCTTCTTAAGCACCAAATAGCATGTTAATAGGAAAGGAAACAAATATAGTGTATATAGATCTAGAGAAAACAACATAACCAGAATATCTGAGTTACCAAAGAGGAAGTTTAGACTCAAGGTATGTAACAGCCTGGGTTTAATTAGGAGACAGTAATTGTACGGTAATTTAAACAGAGAAAGTTTAATATAAAAATTATTAAACTACTGACAAGAGAGTGAATACAAAGATGTAAGGATCACTCTGAAGGGTATCCTAGGGCTGAGGGAGGCTACGCACTGCCGGATTGGACCTCACTAGAGAACATGAATGGTCGAGAAGTTTGCTGGGTTCCCAGGGCCGCAGTTGGCTCACAGCTGTGAAGTAAATGGGACACAACCCTCTGGGGAGCAGGTGAGTTGATGCTGGGGGCAGGCACGCAGAGGTAGGTGGGGCATCCCAACATGAGCCTTAAGTGGACAAAGTTACATTGGGAGGGCCACGGCAAGGTGGTTACCAGGCCCAGGCCAGGGCTGCAAGGTGGCCAATGAACCGCACACTCTGGGCACACATGGGTGGGACAGAGCTGAACTACATATGCACCCCCACCCCCCCAAACCCTGCTCCCACCCCCATGCCACTGCTGATGGGCCATGCATCAGCAAGTAGCAAGAAGGAAAAGGAGGGGCACCAGAACCAGCAAGAAGGAAAAGGAGGCGCACCAGAACCAGAAGCCCCCTCCTCCTGCAGGGTCCCTCCAGCGCCCTCTATTGGCTAAGGTTAACAGCATGCTCTCTGAAAAGGAGAGAGAGCGCCCCAGTCCATGATGTCAGAAGAGGAATAGAAGGCTGGATTTGGAACTGACCGCCAATAATACATTGATAACTGGCACAAGGTTAGAAAGAACAGAACTGCAACTCGGCCGGGTGCGGTGGCTCACGCCTGTAATCCCTGCACTTTGGGAGGCCGAGGAGGGCAGATTGCTTGAGGCCAGGAGTTCGAGACCAGCCTGGCCAACATGGTGAAACCCCATCTCTACTAAAAATACAAAAATTAACCGGGTGTGGGGGTGCATGCCTGTAATCCCAGCTACTCAGGATGCTAAGGCAGGAGAATCGCTTGAACCAAGGAGGTGGAGGTTGCAGTGAGCCAAGATCACACCACTGCACTCCAGCCTGGGCAACAGAGTGAGACTGTCTCAAAAAAACAACAACAACAACAACAACAAATTGCAACTTGAGCTAAATAAAAATGACTCAAGAGGCATGGCATTTTCCAAAACAGAAGTAATCCTTCAGAGGTCTGAACTTTTAATTAAGCATCTACTGGGCACAGGGTAGGGTACTCAGGCTCTGAGACTACAGAGGGGAACACATGACGTTGGAGTGCTCTTCTCTTGATAAACTATAGCTTGTCTTTCCATATTCCACACACAACCACCCTTCCCTTTATAAAATCCTCACCAATCTGTGACATTGACAACATAGTATGATGGCTTTGGAGTTGAACACACTTAGAATTCAGGCTCTGCACTTTTAAGTGGCATAACTTTGGATAAGTAACTTTGCCTCTCTGATTCTCACTTTTCTCAGGTAGAAGTAGGATTAATAATACCTACCTTTAAGGCTTATTGCAAGCTTTAAAAGCAATATATTATATAAAACACCAAGTACAGTACCTGAAAATTAGTAGGTGTTCCATGAATGGTAGCTATCACATGTGGCTGTCAGGTACAGCAAATGATGAGAAAAAGTATTTGAGCTAAGATGTGTCCCTAACACTCCAAGAAAACATGCTGCTATGCTCTACAAGAAACATGGATGCAGCTAAAATGCTAGAAATAAAGCCAAGATGGCATCCTCCATGATTGAACTAATTGACTAGGTCATTCTGCCATGATCTAACATGGGCTGCAAGGTGGCCAATGAACTGCCATGATCTAACATGGCAGAATGCATAATTGGCCCCAGTTCTTTTCCCGACACTGCATTTGCCTTCCAGCCATGACCTCATAGTGAATAGTTACTTCCCTGCTTCTTGAAGTTGGGCCTAATTATGTGACTTTCTTTGGCCAGTTGGAATCTGGTAGATATAATGCAACTTCTGCTTGGGCTTGAATTGTGCTTGCATGGCTGGATGTGCCCTCTTGTATTTCTGTCATCTCCATGGGAAGAAAAAGCTTTGATTAGCCCACATGTCCCAATAAGAGCATAAGAGACGTGTGAACCAGAGCCACCTAGCCAACCTCCAAACTCACACATGAGAATATTGTTTAAACCACTGAGTTTTGGCCAGTTTGACAATAGCAAACCTATACACCTATTAACCTGTGAGAGATACTGCTGAACATATTCTTGCTTTGGGCAGAAATGTTGGCCAAATGACTTCAAGGTTATTACCAACTATAAGATTTTTTAATTTTCATTTTTATTCATCCATCTCGTAGGTACCTTGAGGAATATAAACAGACTATTTCACATCTCTACCTCTGAAAAGCCCACACTCTAGTAATATGGATCAGGTGTCAGCAAACCTTTTCCGTTATGGGCCATATAGGACATTTTTAGGCTTTGCAGGCCAGTCTTTATCACACTGCTCTACCACTGAAGTGCAAAAGCAGCCATAGACAATACCTAAATAAATAGGTGTATCTGTGTCTCAGTAAAACTTTATTTACTAAAACAAGCAAAGGGCCAAATTTGCTCTCAAAGTTTTAGTGTATGGGCCACTGGTATACACAAAACTGATACACAAGAAGCAATTTCAGAGCACTGTATGATGTCATAATTGCATTTTTAAGGCAAAAACTGCAATAACTTTTGTACCAACCAAATACATTTTGTTTACTTTAATTCTTACAAGGTAATATGTGCCAGACACTATTCTAGGGCTTACAAATATTTACTTAGTTCTCATAATAACTCAGTAGGTCTTACTGTCCACATATTACAGATGATATAATTAAGTCACAGAGAGGTTAAGTAACTTGCCCTAAATCAAAAGCTGTAGAATGGTGAAGCTAGGTTTTTAACCTTGGAATACAGACTCTAGGACCCTGTCTTTTAACCATTTTGTGATGATGCCTATGGTTACAGAACATAAATAAATATAGCTAACTTTCACTGGGGAGCTTACTATGTGTCAGACATCATGCTGAGTATTTTATATCCCTGATCACTTTTAATCTTTAATACATGTCTGTGAAGCAGGTATTATAGCTATTCACTCTTTCGAAGATAAGGATATTGAGCTCAGAGAGATTAATTATCTTGCCTAAGGCCACACAGCAAGTAGGTGGTTTTGCTTCCAGGTGCTCTGCTTCTAGACCCTGTGCTTATAACCATCCAGCTATCTCTTTTTGGAGGAATTAGGGAAGAGCACAGCAGTCAGGTTAATCAAGGAAGGCATCAGGGAGACACAAGGCCTAAGCTGGGCTCTAAGTTTGGTAGGATTTGAATAGCACGAGGTACACAGCAGGATTTGTCTTTTTTGATGCACAAAGTTTTTCTTGGCTTTTGTTTTTTCTTCCACATCCTTAAAAATCTAGAGAGTTTATATAAAATCTGGATTTCTAGCATCTAAAAATGCAGAAGATATGTCCAGACTGGACCACACTGTGGCACGGCGGTGTCCAATCGCAAGGGCCTCGAGGTGGCCATGCCCTTTAGACCTGGTGTGCCATCTCCAGTTTGTCATGCTCCCCGTGATTCCCTATTGCTCACACCCATCTAAATGTGGAGGTAAGGAAGAAAGCATGAGGAAAGGCATGAAAGCAGAGATTAGTATGGCATGTGTGGGGCTGTGTGCACACACGTGTGTGTGTGTTTATAGTTCCAGTCAGGAAAGAAAAATAAGACAGGAGCGACGGAAGGCATTGTTCAGGGCACAGTGGGGGAGTTTGGTGGGAGTCTGGAAATTTAATAAAGGATGGACAGTGAATGACTCCCCTCAAGAGTTGCAGTCCTGGGGGTATGGCATTTTTAAAGTTGAATTGGGTAAGAGAGATTATGCAGGTGAGAAACAGGTAGCAAGAAGAGTTGGGAGGACACGGTAATGACCCAGAGGAAGCAGTAAGAGCCTTAGACCACGAAAGAGTCCCTATTTATGCCTGGTTCAGCCAAGAAATATTTAACACCTTGTCTGGCTTTATTTACCTAAGTAGTCCCTGGGATAGTAAACAGAGTGGGAAAAGGTGATGTTTAGGCTAGAGGGCTGATATGGGAAAGAGCTGAGTCTTCACTACTTAACAGATGGGGGAGATTAAACAAGAGAGTGTTGGCAAATAGAGAAATGTCACAAGAGGAGTCTGCAATAACAGCCTCAAGCCATTGGTGTCTCTTTTCTTGTCTTTTCCTTCCGCACAGTCTGCATATAACCGCCCACTCCTTGCAATTCCTGGACATTTAATAAAATAATGTATGTGAAAGCAGTTTGCATAGAGCTAGGCACATAGCAGGTGCTCAACAAATATTAGTCTGAATCTGAGTCTGAATCGAGATAGACATTTCAGCTTCCCGATCTGTATTTCTGTCAGGTCTATAAAACGAACTTCAGCTGTAATAGATTCAGTACTTTGAGGGTATTACTGCAGCTCCAGAGGAAGGAGACCACTAATGAGGAGAAACTGCGGCAAGAGGAAGAGGATGAAAGAGTAACACATATTTTCATTCCTACAGGAAATAATTGCCTAGAAATAGCATAAACTTTCCCAAGTTGAAAAAGAATACTGTACTTTAAATTCCCTCTAAAGCACATGATCTAGTGACCGCATTTTCACTTGAGCTGAATCATTTGGCACAGTAAATACAATTACAACCAAAGTCAATATACTTTCTCTGTCACACATTTCCTTTCATCAATGGGTTTCAAAGGGTTGGTGTCAGTATGGGGCTGAAATGCTCCTACCCAAAGCATCCAAGTTATGGGAACATGAAAAAGTTCTTCCATGTTAATTTTTGTTAATGGGAACAGTGTGATACAGTAGAAAGAGAACTAATCTAAATCAAGGATTCTAATACTAACCCTGCCAGGTATTGTAGACTTTGGGCAAGTCAATTTCCTTCTCTGGAGCTAAGATTCTCCCTCTAAAAAAGGAGGGCATTCAATGAGATCAGTGGTTTCCAAATCTAGCTGAATATTAGAAGCACCCGGGGGGAACTTTTAGAGACACAGATTTCTGGGCTTCCAACCTGTTACTCAGAATATCTAGGGATGGAGCCAACATCAAGCCCTTAATGAAAAGCCACAATGTCTCAGTGACATACATCCACAAGTATTTAGGTCAGAAGTCTGTGGACTTGCAGACGTCCACTCACCTTGCCTGGGCCAGAGAGCTTTGCTGGTCTTGGTTGGCTCAGCCACATCTAGGGGTCAGCTGGAAGTTGTCTGATGACAGCTGGGTTCTGCAGGAGTAGCTCAACTTGAATACATATGTACCTTATCCTACTGCAGGGACCAACATGCTAGATTGGGCACATCTTCTCATGGCAACAGCGGAGGTGCAAAACAGCCAGCTTTAATTCACGAGCTCATTGCATGCCTCTACTACATTATGTCTGTTAACATCCAGTTGGCCAAAACAATGCCTAGGCTAATATTAGAGGGAGGAAGTGTGTTCTTCCCAAGGAAGTTAGTGGAAAGGAGTGAATATTTTTGAAGAATAATCCAATCTACCACAGGATGCCAAAAAAATAGTAATTTTTTTTATCCCAAGTGACTTGGATACAGTCAGGAATAAATGATCTAAGGTATTTTTGAATTCCAACATCCTAAGATGCTTTAAATTGATATAGAGACACTGAAATCAGGTGGAGGAGAAGATAATCTGGGTGAAATTAATACTTATCACCATCAACCAAAAGCCTTCACTGATGGCACAGAAGATGAGGGGCCAGTGGGTTGAGAAAAACATGAACAAGACTAACCTTCCTTCCATAAGCATCTGTTCTCTTTCAAGGACTTAATCTGAGCTTCCTCATTTTGTTCCTGGCAAAACCCCTGGTAGTGAAAAGTTATTATTTTCATCCTTTTTTCTTCTTCTTTTAGTTGAAGGATGTGGCACAGAAAGCTGAATCCTCCTGCTTAAGGCACACAGCTCACACAAGGCAGCACTGGTACTCTAATCTGTTTAGGCTCCAGAGTCTCCGCTCCCTTCACTGAACCTACAACAGAGGGTTCTGACTGGGACCTAAGCCAGTGTGCAGAGGTTAGCTGTTCAAATCCAAACCCCGGGAGACTGACACTGCCTGGAAACGCTGAAATCTCTGCGCTTCCCGTCGAAGGGTTTGCATCTTTGCATCTCTTGTGGCACTTACTTAGTTTTTTTTATAACACAGTCACTTACCACCTGAGAGTGTTTGGGCAAGTTGTTTAATCTCTCCGTGCCTCAGTTTCCTCTTCTGTCAAGTGGGCATAATAGGAACTGCCTCATAGGGTTGCTCCAAGAAGTAAATGAGTCGATATTCCTGTCACTATATATTGTGTAGATGTACAAAGTCTGGCACATGGTATGTGCTAGTTAGGTGTTTGTTAAATAAATAACGGCCTCTTTTGTGCACAGGTCTTGTGTACAGGATACAGCAGTGGTCCTCAAAGTATGTTCCACAGACCTCATCCCACATCCAGTATATACGAAACTCTGGGGCTGGGCCCCAGTAATCCATATTTGAACAGGTCCTCCAGGTGATTCTCAGGCCTGCTAAAGTATGTTGAGAATCTTTCTGTCCTCTGGCTTTTATTCCATATCTCAATAAATAAATGTCAAATAAATTAATGGTATTTGACAATTATTGAATCTTCCCATCTATTATGAATACTCCAGGCACTTTTAACCTCTCAATCACCATGGGAAGCAGTTGCTATTATTACTCCCAGATGAGGAAACTGAAGAACAGGGTAACGGCTAGTAAATTGGCAGATCTGGGATTTGAACCCTTCCATCTAATGCCAGAACCCATGCTCTTCAACCTCACGTGACAGGGCTGAACAAAGTTTATTGAATAAATCAGGAACAGCTATTACCCACAAAGCTCTGGCTTTCAATACAAACCCACCAACTATGACCACCCACCTGCCACAGGGAAGTTCAGAAGGGTAGACAGCAGTTGCTCTTCTCCAGGATCAGAGATCACTATAGTGTCTCCTGTCTGCTGGGGCCAGTCTCTGCCTTGCTGGTCACTATTCGCCACCTGCCAAGACCTCCCCAATTGTGCTTGACCCTTCCCTCTGTGGCTGTCTCCCTGGACTCAGTGTCTCTGTGTTTAGACCTCTGATATTCTGGATTCCTCCAGACTTTATTTCTTTGGTTTCTAACTAGACCTGAGTTTTCTACCAGGCCCCTTCCACATGTCTGATCTCTCGTCTGGCCAGCATTGCGCATGCCTGGATGACTGCAGAGAAATTGTTTCCTGACTCCTGAGAAGAACAGCACACTCCTAAACATATTAAGGGTTTCGTAAGAGACAGCTCATTTAGCTAATTTTTAAACTGCATTATCAACTCTATTTGTGCCTACTTCTTAATACACAGAAAATGAAATCTCCTGGCTCATAGCAAAGAGGCCATTTCTAAAGGGCAGCTGTTGAATCCCTGAATGTGTATTTCTTCAGGGACAGTTATGTGAGATTAACCTTCTCCATCCACTCACTGCCATTTGCTCCGGAGCCATCTCAGCCTTCCCCCGGATTCTGAGCGCTTTGATCACAGCCACAACACACATGGTTGCTTGTAAAGCGCTCTCACCAAATCCAGGAGTCGGGTGGCGAGTCACAAATGAAACTTTAATCTCACCTGGGACACAGGCCAGCTACGCTAGCCAAAGAATCAGAAAAGAAAGGAGTCGGGCTTAAAAGAGGCACCACCTGCCCTCCCTGGCCCTCAGAAATAGGCCTCAGACCAAGCAGGGAAGACAGACAGAGAATGCCTGTGCACATATGCTGTCAAGAAGGGCTCGCGGATGCCGAGGAAAGCCCAGAGGAGAGAGC
Organism: Hylobates moloch; assembly: GCF_009828535.3. NCBI lineage: Eukaryota > Metazoa > Chordata > Mammalia > Primates > Hylobatidae > Hylobates > Hylobates moloch. Next base: position 97,157,557 of record NW_026652287.1, on the reverse strand, counting down.
AGCTGCTTTTGTTTCCTTGGAGGCAGCGCCCAGTAGGGAGTGAGTGAGACAGGAGCCAGGAAGACAATTACTAGAAAGGCATTCCCTGGTGTTCTAATGAGGCAATTAGAGCCACTGAGTTTGAGACTGTAAGAGCAGGACAGGGCTCTGAAGACCCCCCTCGCCCAACCCCCTCATTTTACAGAAGAGGCAACTGAGGCCCAGAGGGGGAGAGCCCAGAGTGACAATGCCAATTAGGGCTGGGACTGGGACCCAGGTCTCCAGCCACCACAGTGCCCTGCCTCTGCTAGAATCAAAACCCACCCACGAGAGGACATGCACTTGAGGTCAGTGGAAGGGGAAAAACAGGCCAGGACAGGAATTGTGTTTTTACTCTGAGCAGCTTGGGTGGGAATTTCTTTCAGGAGGCACAGTCCACGTTCAGGAGGAGGCCAACAGCTGAAAAAGAAGTCTGGGGTGGGAGTGGGGAGGGACAGAGGAGGGAATGGCAGGGTTGGGGAGTGGCTGTCTCAGCCACCAGGAGGCTGTGACTTTCACCTGCCTGTGTAATGTACAGTGTCATATTCCTACCACCTTATGCAAAGATGTTATTTGTCTCTGCATTTCTATGGAGCCCATCTCCAGCGTTCTCAGGGGATCCTAGGAGGGGAAGAGCCCCAAGATGCCTGGAGTCTGGAATTGCGAACGACCTCCCAGGCTCAGAGGCCACGGAGCCTCACAGGGTTTCCTTAGTTCTTAACAAGTCCAATAAATCTGCTAACAAAGAGTGGAAGAAAGGACCTGAAGAATGCGCCCTGCCTCTGCCCCCCTCCTTGCAGGCCAGTGTCCAGAGTCACACCGCCTCCGCATGCTCCCCGCTCCTCTGCCACCCGCCCTCCCTGCAGGCTTGTCTGCCTGAATTGCCTCTTTGTGTGCCCGTCTCCTGGAGCAGGCTCGGCAATTTGCATCTTTGCTGTTCTCCTTTTAAAAATGACAGAAAAACACTCCGCAGAGTGGAGCTTGCCCAAGCGGAGCTTCTGCTGACAAAAACAGGGGCACAGAAGTCAGTCTGACATTCTGCCAAATGTGGCCCCTCCTGTCTCCTCCTCCATGCCAAGAAATAGACTTTAATCAATAAGTTTCTGAAAGGGGGCAGTGAGGAAGAGATTGAAGGAGAAAAAGCACAGATCTTCTCACCGTGCACAATTTAGAAAACATTTCTATGCACAAATTCTTGTGCAGGAGTCATGGAGATCAATGGTAAGCCCTTTGTAGTGGGTTTTCTTTCCTTCTCTTTCTAGCCTTTAAAGGATGAAGGAAGAAGAGAACTATATTTCTTATGAATCATGCACTTTATCATCATTAATTCTTCAACAAACCAATGCTCTTATTGTTACAGATGGAGCTGCTGTGAGTTAGAGAGGTTAAATATTTCATCCAAGGACACATCTTAGGTACTGAAGATTCAACACCCATATGTTTTTCCATATACCTGTTGCCTCTCTGGCTTTTTAAAGCTGCTATATTTAGAAATAGCTAGCAAATATGGTCACTCAAAAGCCTACCTTTCTTTCCAATTAAAAAGATATGCCAAAAGAATCTCTTCTATTTCTCTTTTTTACAGAACACACCCTTTAGCGCTTCCTGCTGTCAGTTACATGGCTCACTCTCCATTCACAGACAGAATAGAGGAATTCACTGGAAAGAGAACCACTTCACAGCAACGTTTTACAAGAAGCCTGATGGTGGGATGGAGCCCCTCATTCATATTAATGAGACATGCATGGAAGTGGCAATGAGCATGTGGAGTGTGGCTAAAAGAAATGTGGTTCTTCACTTGGAGCTGATGTGAAACACAGGCAATCTGTTGGCCTGTGAATCCATTTGATATATTTGTAAGAGTGGCAGTTTCTTCTTCAGGGTTTTCAAGCACCAAGAAAATAATCTCACATAATATGAAACAGATAATCCAAGCTTCAGTAGGGTTCAAGTGGAATCAGGCTCCAACCTCCCGTTTCTAAGTAGCAGTAAGCTCCACCACCCAGTCCACCAATAGCTGGGCTTGGTCTTCATTCACCTTCTGTGAAGTGCATCCACATTTGTACTTGGGAGCAGGAACCCAGGGCATTATGGTGGCTTGGACCTCCATGTGCTAAAAGAGTGAAATGGCCAACACCAGAGGGCCAGGATTGGGTTGGCTATTTCACTCTTTCAGCACATGGAGGTCCCAGTGCTGCATTGGGGTATACCATTGGGGTATCACCTGACTTGCTTTTCAAGGTCTGTGGGAGATGGTGGAAGGTTCCAAGCAAATCATCACAGCTACCTTCTCAATTGTTGATCCTGTTGAGTGAAATGTAACAGTGCATGACTAGGCCAGGGCAAACTCTGATAGAACTTGGCACTTCCACATGCAAAATATTTTATATTCAAGTTAATTGATATGGGACCTCCCACTTCCATATCACAGGGTTAAGCTTCCATTTCCAGGCAATGCTCTTGAGGTAAGTTTTCTTCTCATGTAGGTGGCTGCCCAGGAGGATGCCCAAAGCTTAAAGGGAGGCAACTCTAATGCGAAAATCTCAGAGCCCTGGATGGAGGGAGTATAACTTGGGAAACATGTATTTCAAAACTTTCTTTTGTTTTGCAAGGAGTGGGGGCTATTTTTAAGAGATTTTTATGAGTGTGACAGCAAGTGCCAACCTGCTTTAAAGTTCTGGTATCAATGGGGACCATCAGATTGGAAAGAGGGCATTCTACCTCCCCGTATGGACTGAAGCTCCACTACCCTACCCCAAGAAAAGCCTTTTGGCAAATGTATGGAGATAACAGGCTAGGCAAAGACACTGGATTTTCACGAATTCCTAGCATAGTGCCTGCATATATTAGTACTCAACTAATGTTTGTTGTAAGAATGAATGGTTAGGATTCTCAGCAATGGCAGCTGGGAGCTTTTATCTCAGGCAGAAGCAAGTAAGTCTGAAAGTGGAAAAAAAGAAAGTGCATAGAGCATAATGAATGCAACTGACGGGCCAGAGAGGAGACCTATGGGAAGCATTCCTTTTTGGGCCTCTAGAAACAACTAGGGGCAATCTGTGTGTACTGGGGAAAGTTGTTCAAGTGTTGAAGACTGTGGCCAGGTGAAATACACACACACACTCACATACACACACGTGCACACATACACGCACACATCTTTTTCAAGCTTTACAGAGTAAATGTTCCTTAGTCCTATCTTTAGAAGTTAAATAAGTAAATAAATAAGTACAAGCTCAACCTTGCCCAAAATATAATAGATTTTAAATCCATGAGGATAGCCATTTTCTTTAGGAATACTAAGGTACACGATATCAAATTATTAAAAACTGTTAAATTTTTTCAAATTATGTCTAGCACCAAAGTGTGAACAACGAAATGAGAATAAAGGTTCTAAAGCATCAAACTTGAAAGTAAATAATAATAATTTTTTTAAAAGAAGGTGAAAGCAAAAGTAAGCTTTCAGTCACTCTGTAAATTATTTTCTTTCATTTCTAGACTGAGAGGAACTTCTTTTAAAAGCCAAGAACAAGAATACCACCCGAAGACATCTGTTCCTCTCATCCTTTAGTGAAGTGCAGATGGAGATTCCTACGTGGTTTTGGTAAGAGGAATTGGTCATGCTTATTAGCCTGGGCAGATTTAGGTTTCAAATAATAAGCTAAATTGAGAACTACCAAGAGACCAACATTTGCAAAAGCTGCACTGTAGCCTGAAGAAGGACATGCCAATTTTAGATTAATTAAAAAGGTTATTAAATTGTTCAGATGGCATGTTAATGAGCAATCTGCAGGGTGCTCAGTCAACAACCACACCTCCCAACCTTAATTACAGGACCCTTATTGAAAAGGATCTGGGCGAGCCCACAAAGGAGCTAGAAGAACATCCATCTTGAATATAATATGAATATGGTCAACCCAGGACAAATCCCATGAAGAAAGATGGTAGTTAAGCTTGTAATATAAATTCTTTCAGAAGAAAAGTAATGCTGATTCTAGCCAGCTTCGAGGCACCGAGATATTAGAATTAATTAGAAATACAACAGATAACATGCCTTTATATTTCAGAACCAATAGGTTCAAGTGCCTTGGAATATTTTACCAATCCATATTTTTCCCAAGGCCTGGTGATAAAATTAGAAGGCTTAAATTATTGTTTCTCTTACATAAGGTTTACATAAATTTATAAATCAAGACATTGTAATATCTACCACCTAGTTCAGCATTCAAATACCGGAAAAAAGATACTATCTCTGTCAGAATGAGTAATTTTCAAAGTGTGGGCTACATGGGGCCACTTAATGACCCTCAGACTGATCTATAATTGCAACTCCCTGCTTTGGTTCTTTTGGGTGAATTATCCATAAATCCGTAGGCTTTAGTTTATATAAACAGCCAAGGTTTATTTTCTAGTAAATTCCTAAACCAATTGTTAATGGTTGCTAAAATTTGGCATTCACGAACTAAAACTAAGAAGCTCCTAGAATTTATTGAGAAATATAATTCAGTATTCTTCTACGAAGTCTACCTCACGGCGCTTGGCAGGGATGAAAAACTTCTATTGCATATGAGCACTTACAGATTACCGGACATCCCACAAAATTCTGGAGGGCTGATTTGTTTTCATCGTATCAGAAATTTTCTTGAGTTGGTCATGATTTGAATAGCTACTATTATTCCTTTTGAATTTAAAATTACTATTAGTTTATTTTTACCTTTATCAAGGTAGTTTGTTGTGAGTTGTTTGATTCTTCTTATACACTGACACGTCTTTATCATGATGCTGTGCTATGGGCTTTTTTGACCTTTGATACTTCAATAAATTCCCCCAAACTAGGTTGCCAGGTCTAGAAAATAACCAGTTAAATATGAATTTACCAAGACAACAAATACTTTTTAACGTATGTTTCAAATATTACATGAGATATGCTTACACTAAAAAAATTATTTGTTCATTTGAATTAAAATTTAATTGGGTGTCCTGAATTCTACCTGGCAACTGCATTTCAAGCAATGTTGTAATTTACTGAGAAAAGTAAAAAAAAAAAAAAAAAAAAAAAAAAAAGGTGATACAGAGTTTGTCTTAAGTGCCAGATCAGATAGGTATTGGTTGTCAGAAAAGTTCTGAGACTGTCAACTCTGGTTCAGTCAGGGAAAAAAAAATGACCATGATTGATTAGTGATGTCTGCCATGGACAAGGCACAAAGACTCACTGACTTGGGGGCTGAATTTTTGCCATCCCTGCCTTAGTGGCTAAAGTAAAACTGTCTTGCAAAGTCCTACTAGCAGCTATCTATTGATTGTGTCACTCCTTTGCTCATAACCTTAAAATCCTTTAATATCTTCCATTGCTCTTAGGATAAAGACCAAAGAGAGTTCTTAATGTGGTTTTCAGCGTGCTAGCTCCTGCCAACTGCTTTAGCATAGTCTTTTGCCACATTCCCTGTCACTTTCTGTGTTCCAGCCTCCCTGGCCTTGGTAAATGTCTTCCATTGCCTGGAGATCTCTTCGTCTTCTTCTTTACTCAAGTATCTTCTGCTCATTCTTTAAATCCCAGCTCCTCAGGTAAGCTTTCTAACACACAGAAAAAATCAAGAATCATTGAACACAGACTCATTGCAACTATACTATCCCGAACTATCGCAGTTTGTGATAATTTTTTCGTGTCAATATTTGATTAATGTATTTTTTCCATGACTAAATCATAAAATTCTTGAAGAGAGGGGCAGTCTTGGTTTTATTCACCATTTTATCCCCAGAATCTAGCACAATGTCGTCTGTATACTATGTTTCAATTATATAGCTGTTGAATGAATTAATTCATTTAAATAATCCCAAAATGAATGCATGTTTTGGCCTAATGAGTTCAATATTGTGAAAAAATCTTAGTCATCCATTTAAAAGGAAATTAACACTTTTTTCTTTTTCAGGCCATAATTACAAACTTATTTAGAGCTCTCCAAATGTAATAAATAAAATGAGCATTATATCTCTCAATACTAATCAGAATAACTCTTTTATTTATACAGTTGTCATCAATACCTTTAAGTGTTTCCTTCAGAAAATGCTTTGGTGGAGAGTTTAATACAGTAGGGAGGAAGTTTTTAGGTATGTATAATATTTCCTTTTCTGTCATTAAATATTAAACATCTTGTTGGAATGCATTCTAAGCATCATCTTTGGCAAAGATTTTATTCGACTCACCCATCTGCAATGACTTTGATATGTTAACTTGGCTAGGCTATAGGCCCCAGTTACTCAATCAAATGATAATCCAGCTGTTTCTGTGATGACCTTTTGCAGATGTAATTCAGTCCACAACCAGTTGAATTCGCTAAGTCTAAAAAAAATTCAGGATTTATGTTTGTATATTATGGGTCAGACTGATTCAATCAGTGGGAAGACTCAAAAAGCAGGGCTGAAGCTTGTCCCAAAAAGGGAAGACAGTCTGTCTGTGGATAAAAGCTTTGGCCCATACCTGTGAGTTTCAGCTTCACAGATTTCAGATTGCTTAGCCAGCCCCCACATTCATGTGAGCCAATTCCTTAAAATAAATCTCTTAATATATATATGAGGAAATTTATTAAATATATATAAGATATATATATATACTGGTTCTGCTACTCTGGTTGAGCCCTGACTGACACACACCAGCCAGTGGTACTCATAAATGGTTTGTCAAGAATATGAAAAAAAAAAAAAAAAAAAAGATACTTCAATGAGTAGTATGGAGCTCAGAGCAATGCTGATTGCAGAACTTTTGTAATCCAGGCTCCCCGTGCCTCAGCCCTACCCCAAACCACCTACAAGTGCAAGAAAATCCAAGGTATAACTTTTAAAGTAGACCAACATAAACTTATTTAAAAAATATTATAGGAATAACAATATGGGAAAAAATACAGCTGCTAGTTCTAGAATTCATTTCCAGAAAACCCTTATCTTTGTTGGGAAGAGAATTTGATGAGCCGCCTTAGAGTAGATATGAGTTCTGAATGTTGATATAACTTTTCTTTTTGAGGGAAAGGGAAATACTTAGTGGTACTGGAGATGTAACAGAGGGCAACAAGTGGCAGGGAGTGGTAACAAGAAGGCAGATATTCACATTTTGCTATGATCTGAATGTTCATGTCACCCAAAATTTGTATTTGGAAATCCTAACCCCCAAGGTGATGGGATTAGGAGATGGGGTTTCTGTAGGTGATTAGATCATGGGGGTGGAGCCCTCATGAATGAGATTAGTGCCCTTATCAAAGAAGTTCCAGAGAGCCACCACCTGAGGACACAGCAAGAAGGCTCCATCTGTGAACTAGGAAAGGGGCCTCTAGCAGACGCTAAATTTATTAGTGTCTTGTTCTTGGACTTCCCAGTCTCCGTAACTGTGAGAAATAAATTTTTGTTGTTTATAAGAAACCCAGATTACGGCATTTTGTTACAGTTTTCTGAACAGATTAAGACACATCCCCTATGACTGAACCTTTTATTTATTCCATATCCCATTCCCTGACTCTTTGATAAAGTTACTAAACTCAAGTACAAGTAGACTTTTTGAGAAGGCAAGGAAGAAACTGGACTGCATGCAGTTTGGAATGGCAGCATGAGTGGCTATGGGAGTGGGTAGGGGGAGAAGAAAGAAAGAGTTCTTTCTTTCTTGCAGAAAGAACTAAGCCCACCCCTTCCATTCCCCTCTCCTCTCCTTCTTCCACCATCACCCCCAGCAAGATAGGAAAGGATATAAATGCACACTGAGCCGTGGAACTGCGGTCCCTGGGAAGCTTATTCAGATCCCCTCTGTGGGATTGGTTAACCTCTAATTACCTAAGTATGATGCCATTGTTTCCTTCTATCACATACTTAGGCATTTCCAGGAAGCTGAAGTCTTTACCTAATTGGCTTAGTGTTAAATTGTTGACAGGTCATTGTAAAATCCCTAAGGCAGCAGCCAAATATCAAACTGGCTAATTAGCAACAAAATATTTCAAATATTGTTATAATCTATAGCAGGTTGTCAGAATGGCAAATTCTTCTCTTCCTCAGCATACACATTCAGATTCCACTTTTGTCTTCATGTCCTTTAAAAATAAATATTTACAAGCCACTAAATGTATTTAAAATGTCCTACCTTTGTTGAACCTTGGAAATTTTTGCCTGTTAAGGTTTTCTCATAAGTGTTTACTAAAAGAAGCAAGAAAAGAATGTTCTTTCTTCTAATAGTCATGGCTATACTCACTGGAATTTCTTGAATGCAGCTTCACTTAACCTGGTTCTCTCCCCAGCTGTGAATATGGTTCCCTGGAGACAAGGTAAAGGCTGACCGGAAACACATTCCTATCTGTGATCTGTGGCAGTGTTATTTTTTGGTGCCTGTTCAGTTCAATTCAACTAATATTTATGATCTAGACTCTGTGCTAGGTGATAGCAACATAGAGATGATTAATGTACAGCTTCTCTGTTCTGTGAGTTCAACATCTAAACAATGAAATGCCATTTGTGTGATAGGGGTATAATGGAGGCAGAAAACAGTGGAGAGAGTGGCTGGCTCCATCTGTGGTGGGTGTGAGGTCAGTGAAGATTTCACCCAGGCAGTATGATAAAATGACAGAATTTGAACTCCATCAATTGGAAATGTAAAAGTTAAGGTGCATCTTAACCAGTATTAAAAGGCTCGGAATGGGATGGACAGAGAAACCTTAAACTAGAGAATTTTAATAGGCAGCTAATTCTCATTAGCAGCTAATTCCACAATCATGAGGAATTGGGAGAGGAAAGGGCACTCAAGAATAAATGGATAAAGTACACTGTCCTTTCAGTGGTTTATAATTAAATAATTTCTAACATGGCAAGACATAGCCCTGTAGAGTCAACCTTAGTTCCTGGGGCAGCTAGATGCCTTGAAAGTCAGCATGTTAAAGATGAGTAAGAATCTGGTGTGCGTGTGTCTTTGAGGAAACAGCAGCCCTGTCTTGTTCTCTGACCTAGGCCAGTGCTATTGTATCTAGTGCCTTTGTTCTCAGCTGCATTCTCATCACCTTGCATACAGAAGGTGCTCAATAAATTATGATAATGAAAGCTATCATCTCTTGAGCTCAGATTTCATTGTGTCAGGTTTGCTCTCTCATGGATATTAACAAATCTGGCTAAGTAAAAAATCTTGAACTAGGAATGTCTTAGAAAACTTACATTCCTGGAACTTACATTCAACATGCAACTACACACTCTCCTTGGGCAACTTCATGCTTGTCATGGTTTTAACTACAATATATATGTAGATGACCTCCAAATGCTTACATCCCAAGCAAAACTATTATAGGAACACAACTTATGAGCTCTACTTTTTTTTTAAAGATTTATGGAACATCCAAATGATGAAAATAAATTAATTCCAATGACTATGGTAACACATATTATGTAGGTTTTGCAGGGAGGATTTAATTTTAGCAATATTTTGCTATACATTTTGTTATATAGCATTCACTGAGTTTTTGCTTAGGACACAGAAATTAGAACCATAAGTCACAAATATTTTGGTATTCTACCAATAGCGGTTTCTCCTCTCTCTCTCTCTCTCTCTCTCTCTGTACATGTATGTAACTAAACATATACAAAAAAGTTAAATGACCTAAATCATGTTAGAAACCTTGCAAATCTTGCAATGAAGCACAAACATGACATGATGCAGGCATAAAAAGCATGTTTTACTATGACACTGACCTTGCAAAACAAAATAGTACATTTTGAATGAGAAAAGCAGATGAAAATATGTTTAAAGCAGGTCCATTGAGCACTTTAGGCTAACATCAATCTATTTACCAACCACCCCTTCTTATAACGGTTTCTCATAGATAGCATCATAGAACTAATAACATAATCTGGAATCCAAATTTAGTAAGGCTATAAATTGCTAATTATTCCAAATTATGGGCTTACAGGGTTATTTGCTCTTTCTAAGGAATGTGTCTTCTAAAAAGCAAAGTTCACAAAGTAGAAAAGTATACATTAATGGAGAGGAAAAAGATAGAAGGAGTTGAGAGGTTAAGTTACTTATCCAGGAACCTACAAGTGGAAAATAATCAAAGCAATATTTAATCCCAGGTCTGCCCACTGAGTATGGGAAGGTGGAAGAAAGTAAAGATACTTTGGAAGTTGGACAGCTTGATATCCCAGGTGGGTAGCAGCCTTAGTTTGGATTATTCCCTTCCTATGCCCTTTTCTTAAAACACAAGAAACATCAAGCAAGAGAGCTGATTTGTGTTTCTCATTTTTTTCTTGCCCAATGTCTGACACAGGTACTGCTGGAAAGGAAATAGCTTTAAAATGCAGTTTTATAAAATACCTAATAAAGTTATGACAAGAAAACTGATGATCCACAAGCCAAAAAATGAGTTCCTGATATGCTATGACCTTTATTGAAAACGTGTTACTTGTTAACACTGGTATTCGCCCAAGTGTGTTGGGGAGGACACTAGTTCTAAAGATGGTGTGCATGCACAATACACACACACACACACACACACGATTTCATCATCAAAAGAGTAAAAGAGTTTGGAAAACACTTTTGATTATAGCTCCTCCCACACTCCACTTGGTGGTTCACTAACATTGGAACTTGAGTTTTTAAATTTTTAACCCAAGGATTTTCCAAACTTATTTGACCATGGACCTTTTCACAGCATATATACAATTTTGTTTTTTTGTTTTGTTTTCAAAAAACCTGTTAAATATTATGGAACCCTTGTGGAGCACCTTAGAAAGCATAGTTACAGCTACATGTGGTCACCTATCTGGCTGATTTGAGGGATATACAAAGGTCCCTTCTGACCCCTTTTGTAATACCTAAAATCTCAGCAGCTCTTAGAGGCTGTTAAACTTTTGAGGCCTTTATTAACAAACAAATATTCCAAGAATTAAATATTCAAAGCCAAGAGATACCAACTAGGTAGTGCAGCCAACTGATCGATGGGAATCCCACCTAGACCAATAGGCACCTTGTTGCTGTCCATTTCAAATGGAGAGAAAGGGGTGAGCCTACACTCTGCTGCTATTAGTATATCCAGTCAGTTTCTCCACACTGTTGATTCTTCATCATAAATATTTTCCAATGTATCATTTCCACTACTACCAGCCTAGCCTAGATTTTTGTCATTCCAAGCCACTCTCTTCTAAGCACTCTTTTTATTATCTAACATGCACATACCCACCAGACAGATCTTCCCAAATACATTTATCCTTTGCTGAAGAATCGAGAATGGTTCTCCATTGCCCATCAAGTCACTATCTTCAGCCCAGCATTCAATACCCTCCAAAAGCCATATCCATCTGATGTTACTTTTTTTTTTTTCCCAAGCAGAGTCTCACTCTGTCACCCAGGCTGGAGTGCAGTGGTGTGATCTCAGCTTACTGCATCCTCCACCTCCCGGGTTCAAGCAATTCTCCTGCATCAGCCTCCCAAGTAGCTAGGACTACAGACACATACTACCACGCCTGGCTAATTTTTTGTATTTTTAGTAGAGACAGGGTTTCACCATGTTGGCTAGGCTGGTTTTCAACTCCTGACCTCAAGTAATCTGCCTGCCTCGGCCTCCCAAAGTGCTGGGATTACAGGCATGAGCCACTGCGCTGTCTAGCCTGTAATGTTACTTTTTATTGCTCTCCATTCCCTTCACTGAAGACAGCCTCTTCAGTCTTTTCTATGAGTTCCAGGCTCTTCCTCTTCTTTTATTTTCTGTTTATAGTCTCCTTTCTTTTTCACTTCTCATCCTACCCTCACTCATCTTTCAAGTTCTACTTCCGCTGGGGCTTTTAGTAACTTCACCCAACATTGCTCTCTCTCTCTCTCTCTTTCCTGTACCAGTTAAGGGTGTTATTAAATGTAGTTAGAACTTCATTGTATAATTTTATTTTGTTCCCTGTTACAATTGTGGATGTTTTGCACTTCTCTCACCACCCTTGCTTCTAAATATAAACCTCTTAAGAGAACAAACCTTGTCTTAATCTTAATTTACATTCCCTACCACATTTATCATGTACTGGAAACACAAGACGTGCTTCCTCAATTATTGCCTAGAATGAAAACAAAATGATGATTATAAATGGATATAATACAGTTACTAAAGAAAGCCACATAGGACCTTTCCTTGATAATATTTTATTTGCATTAGTTTTAAGACATTCTCTAAAATAAGCAGCATAATTACATCTTTATACTATTCTACAATTCCAATCTTTCACCATTTCAGACTACCTTTCCTCAAATGATCTTAAAGCCTTCTTTTCTCTAAGAAGGGATGGAAGTGAAGAACTAAGTTTGACTTTGAGGTTTCAAATTCCCAAAGTCTAGGGGTATGTGTAGCACATAGACTCTAAGGCTGCCCCCAATTATCCCTGCCTTTTGATATCCATGCCTTTGTTTACTCCTAGTCCCTTGAATGTTGACAGGACTGGTGATCTGCCTCTAACCAGCAGACTATGGCATTAGGGTGGGATGTCACTTCCATCATTATGTTGCATATGATTGGAACTCTGTCTTGCTTCCTGACTCTTTTTTGCCTTCTCTCCTTGCAGGCTTTGAGAAAGTGCGTGGCTATTTTGAAGAGGCCCACATGGCAAAGAACTGGGGTGGCCTTCGGCCAACAGTAAGCTAGGAGCTGAGGCCCTCAGTCCCATAGCCCTGCAGACATGGAGTTCTGTCAATAAACGAATGAACTTGGAAGCAGATCCTTCTCCTGTTGAGTCTTCAGATGAGACCCAGCCCTGACTGACAACCTGGATGGCAGCTCTGTGAGAGATCCTGAAGCAGAGGACCTAGCAAAGCCAGCGAAGTTTCTGACCCAAAGAAACTGTGAGATGATTTGTATTGTCTCCAGCCACTACATTGTAGTTATTTGTTACACAGCAACCGATAACAAACACAGGATGTTAAAGAAGTATTTTTATGAGACTTTCAATAGCTAACATTAAGATGTAACTGTCAAAAGAATTAACCTTGTAATTCAAATGTTCATTGTGGGCTCTCACTCACCATGGAAGCTCATGCAATAATGCTGAAGAAATTAAAAATGTCTTATGTGACATCTGGTAGAAGTTTAAAAGTATAGACAACCATCATTTAAAAAAAACTCATTATAACTTTGTTTAAAACCTTGGCCCTAGGATTCAAAGATTAAAATCTAAAATAGGCTTGGAATTTGGTCACTTCTTAAGGTCTATGTCGGATATCTCTGTCAAAGCCCACATATTTTAAGAGTTGCTAAAGCTACATACAACACTATGGTGAGCATTTCATGCCTAAGTATGAGAATTGTATTTGATGCATATTAATTGGTAAAATCTATTAGCTAGATACTTAATGAGAGAAGACTGAAGGGATTGAGAAACCAGTGAATAGAGATTGCTAATTAAGAAAAAAAACTGACTCTTTTATAGGTTTACATCTTGTATTACTACCTAATTGGCTCCCTGTTTTGTTTTGTTTTTATTTGGCAGTTGAAAGAGCCTGTAGACATTTTAAATCTCTTAAGAATTTATGATTCATTTGGTGAAACAGTAGCTGCTAGACTTGTGGATGTTAAGAACCAGGAAAAATGAAAATTCAAAAACAAAAATAGGTAGGTGAATGAATAGGTGATTGAATATACTGCCACAGACAGTAAACTTTATTTTGTCAAGCTAGGACATTAAACTAAAAAAAAAATCACTGAATGCTATCATCATTATTTTATAGAGAAAGAACAATTCAACCTCAACAGAAAAATAATAATTTCAAAATTAAAAAACATAACTTTAATTTCAATAAAGCTTTTTTTTTCTTTTTTTTTCTTTTTTTTCTTTGAGGCAGAGTCTCACTCTCTCGCCCGGGCCGGACTGCAGTGGTGCTATCTTGGCTCACTGCAAGCTCTGCCTCCCGGGTTCACGCCATTCTCCTGCCTCAGCCTCCTGAGTAGCTGGGACTACAAGCACCCACCACCGCGCCTGGCTAATTTTTTGTATTTTTAGTAGAGATGGGGTTTCACCGTGTTAGCCAGGATGGTCTTGATCTCCTGACCTCGTGATCTGCCCTCCTCGGCCTCTCAAAGTGCTGGGATTACAGGTGTGAGCCACCATGCCCGGCAATAAAGCTATTCTTAAGAAATATTCACTATGTTGTCTGTATTATTCTCTCTTCTTCGTAGTTCATCACACCATTTGAAAACCCTGGGCTAAAGGGACATCCCAGTAGAGCACAAGCTAAAAGTCTTTTGACATAAGACTGCCTAGAATATCCCAAGGAAGTCCTATCTCATTTAGGAAATTCAAGGTGAATTGTTTCTCTATAAAGTCCAGATGTATCAGTGACACTACCTGAAGATAAGAGTCTATTACCAGAGTCTGTGTGTTTCTTACAGCCTTGTTTTGAAGTATACATTCAGACTTTTAAAAATATAGTGACTATCAGGCTCAGATATTTTAATGAAATTCTTCTGCATTCCCCCCATAGAACAGTCATGGTTTGGACAGAAATGTTGCTATGATCGCTGACCCAGACATATATTCTCCCAGGAAGGCAGGTTGCTGGGACCCAGAGGGATCACACCACTATGCAGTGGCCATCTTAGATTAAGTTATAAGGCCTCTGAGGAAACAACCAATCTCTGGAGGCTCCAAACCCAAGCCTAAAATGTCAAGTCATGGCAAATATCACAACAACATTTTACATCCCTCCCTAAAGAACAAAATTAAGCCTTCACAGGACCTGAAAGTCTCCAAAAACCAATAGACACTTTGGCGAACTCCGACAATGGAATTTCATTATGGCTGGATAGGTGTCTCAGTATTGGATCTCCAAATATATCAGTGAACGTGAGAATTGTTCAGCCACCAATGTTTACAGTACTTTGAAATATATCATGAAGCTTAATTGGAAAAAGCTCAACCATCCCACGGGCTGAGTTCCTTTTTATTTATTTGGAGGTGGCTGCTCACAGTGCCTATTCACGCTTATAGAAACTTCCGGAACTGTAACTGAAGGGTGCATGCAGGCAGCTGTGGTGGAAAAGAGCAGTACCTGAGAGGAATGTCAGAGCTTGAATTAAGCTGATTGGCACACATTAAAATGCAACATAATAGCGTATTTGTCACAGTGGCCCTCTCCTGCAGTTGGCTCATGAGGAATAATGATGGCTTACTGACGAGAAGCAGGGACTCAGCTGCTTGATAACATTGTCGTACTGATGGTTTGAAGAGGCCCCACCGTCGCCTGCTTTTGGCTGCAAACAGCAGCCATTCACTCATTCAGGCAGGGCGCTGACAACAGACCCACAGCCATGCGCAACAATGTCCATTTTGAAAGGCTTAAATAAAGCATTCTCTGCCATAATTTCCATTGTCATTTTTCTCCCACTGTTTATATAATATGGCCAGGAGTGGGACTGTAAACTAATATTACATTCAAGAGCCTCACACAACAAACACCAGGGCTGTGTTTTCCTGGGAGAGGATTACCAAGCTTCCTATAGAGGCAGGCACGCCACGGCACACGCGGCCACCTGCCTTATTAAAGCAGTCCTTTCCTGGGAAAAGAACATTGCCACGGAAAGAATGAATTAATTTGGCATTTCCTTCGGTCTCACTCAGCACGCAGTGTGCTTCCCTAAGCATGAAAACAGCACATCTTCACAGAAACATTTCTAAAATGATGTGCCTACTCATGGAAAAGATCAATTTGAATAGATTCAAACCCCAAGAGGGCAATTCAGTACAAAAAGTTTTCAACCAAAGTCAAGACAGATTGTCCAACTAGTTTTCAAGCCCAGCATAGACTGTTCTCTTTGTCCATATTTCAGCTGATAAATCCTTTCTCTCTTTCCCTCTCCCAGTATGTCTATGTATACAGACACACACATTTATCTGTAGCTCTTCCTATATGGAGAACAAACTCTTGCTATGTCAGCATAGAGACTATTGCTGTTGAGAGGAGAAAAAAACAATGTGTTCCCTAATATAGGAAATGGAAACAAAAAGTTATTGAATGTGACTTTTGCCTGAGAAGCTGTATTTAGGTTGCTGGAAGAAAATAAGAGATGAAATGGGATTATCAAGGGGTGGGGATTGAGAGAGAGAGAAATTGGTTGATTACAATGCTAGCTGAGGGGTGTTGAAAACAGATTTTGAGAGGTGAAAGGCCAGATTCTGTGCAGAACAGCCAAAATGGAATCAGAGCTTAAAAGTACAATTAGCAGATTGAAGGTCAGATACTATGCATTGCAATAAGGAAGTGATAATTATAAACAGCTTAGGAGAGGATGAAAATCCAGAGGTGATAATGTACTACTGAGAAGAGAAGCTGGAACTCCCTGAATCATGCATGTGCAAGAGGACAAGACATAAACTCCACGAACACTAGGGCACATTAAGTATAAAATCAGACGACTGTGGAGTTTTTTTCTTCTTTTTCTTTCATTCTTGGATCAAGTGTTATTGCCACTGAATTTCCCAGGTTGGTTTTTCTGTGGCATCCACCACAGAAACCTGTTAGGAAAGCAGAAAACTAAAAATCCTCTAAGACAATATTCCAGTATTATCTACATTTCCCATGCCCATAACTTTGGATGTCATAGATACAGTACTTATTATTGCCATCCTTCATTTCCTAATAGGTGCTTGAGAACAGTTTATCCCAAGTGATTTTAATACTTATAAAATCAAAAACCATGGTTGGTTAGCACCATAGGTAAGAACCTAATACTAACAAGCAAAGGGTATCAAGCAGTGGTTCTTCGTAGCAGCTGCCCATTAGAATCACCTGGTCAGGTTTTTTAAAATTTCTCATTCCAAGGCTGCATCCCAGGTAAATTAAATGAACATTTCTGGGGGTAAGATAGCATGTACTTTTTTTTTCTTAAGTTTGAGAAGCCACTGGTATTGAGAAATCCCTGTGGCCTCATTGACTTTGATTAATTCCATACCCCTAGATGGCACTCCCAGCTCCATCCTGTTCAATCCCTCAAATATTGGCCAGTAGACCTAATGAACCTCCCATGTCAAGGTGCACAGATCAGCAATGATTTATCCTTTCACTTGGCAGAGCCATTCCAGGTCCCAAGGGAGTCAAAAGCCTAATGCAAAAGAAAACCAACAGAGTTGGCTTCAGAAAGCAAGAAGCAGATTCACCCCTGAAATAAACATGAGCTTTTATGTGCCCCCTACCCAAGCCCTGATATATATCCTCTAAATACAATTGCAGCTGTCTTTTTAGGGCAAGCGGGAGAACAAACAGAAATTGAACAACTACTGTGGTTTTCCACCATCCAGGATTTTTGCTGTGGTTTTCACACTCTCTCTCAATGCAAAGGAACCTGCTAACATCCAGGAGTGGCTCTGACCCTATAGGCTTCTTGTTTATTCTTAGAGACCCAAATGAGAGTGTCTTAGTTCTAGACTCATTACCCTTTATAGCCATACTCAAGAACTCGATTAACTCTGGGTGGAAAGTAATTCCAAAAATTCCCTGCTTGATTATTTTTTCGTATCAACTAAAGCCATAAAGGCTGGCTGAGCTCTTTGTTACTCAAATCAAACAAAATGATACTAGTACATAATGCTTCCTATATTGTTATATATTTGTTCCATGATGCACTACAACACCCTTTTCTACAGTAAATTTTTATGCTTTCATTCTTTATTAGGGTGGTTTTGTTAGTCCTGACTTTAAAACTGATGTCTGAGGTAAAACTTCACAACCTCACAAAGCTCCTTAACATAATTCCCTCTACACCATTCTCCTTATTTCTTAATTTCTGTAATTCTTCTGAATTATTTCAGCATTTGTATTTGTTACTCCTGTTTTAAAAGAAAACTTGCAATTGCTCCCCAGTGCCTACTGAATGAAGTTCAAGCTCCACAGGCTGCCTCTAAAAATATTACATAATCCAATTCCAGTCCTCATTCCTAGTCTTGTAGATAACTGATCTCTCTTTGTCCCTGGAACACGCCAGGCACAGTCCCATCAATGGACTTGTGTGTGTGCAATTCCCTTTACAATGAGGGTGGTCCCCGTTCTTCTCTACACTAGGCTTGTTGAGCTAAAGTGTTCCCCCAGCTTCATCCTCAGTCATGGGTTTTTAACCTAAAGTTTATATCCTTCTTAAAATCCTTAAATGGATTGATGGGGTGTGTGTACTTCTTGAAATTATACTAAATTGCCTGTGTATTTAGTAGGCTGTAACTTTGGTGGCCTGCAATGAACCACGCCTCCCAATAGTCATGCCCTTGTGTAGATTCCTCCCTGTGAATCCGAATTCAGAGAAAGTGACTCTGTGCCAGTTCTGGCTCAAGTCTTAAGATTTTATACACTGAGGGAAGCCAGCTGCCATGTAAAAATTCCAACTACTCTGAGACCACTAGACTGTTAGAAGTCCAAGCAGCCACATGGAGAGGCCCATGAGGAAGACAGATGAAGCCCTTGGCCAAGAGCCAGCAGCCAGCACCAACTGCCAGCCATACAAGCGAGGGCATTTTGGAATTTCCAGCTGCCCCAGTGTTCCTGCTGAAACCAGCTGAAGCAGAGGAATCACCTTTCAAGCCACAAAATCATGGGAAATTAAGAAAAAGCAAAACAAAACACTGTTGTTGTTTTGGGTTTGGATCCGATGGTTTGTTTCACAGTAAGAGATAACAAAATGGAGGGTATGTGGGTGCGTCTGAGTGCAAATATTTTTGGGGGCTGGGGGGAAAGATCCAGATTCTCAAAGGAGTTAGTGACAAAAATAGGTTAAGTATGTTTATATGAGGAGGATCCTGTAAAGCACTTAAAATAGTATCTGCCATATGGTAAACATTTAGTAAGTGTTAACTATTATTATGTAGCCAACATTCTATTCTAGATATTCTAACAAGAATTTCTGGAACACAAGTCATCACTATGGTTGGGAAAGAAGCCAAAATTATAATAAAATGAAAACCTGTGCATCAAATCTGAAGGATGAGTATAAAATAGGATAAACAGTCTTAAATGAAGAAATTCAAAAATAGGGTGGGTAAAGTTTGAAAAGATTATATTGGAAAGTTCAAGACTTTGGCAGGGCACTATGGCTCACCCCCATAATCTCAACACTTTGGGAGGCCAAGGCCTTTGTATTATCAACAAAATAAAAAATAAAATTAAAATTAAAAAATAAAGAATTAGCTTGAACAGAAAGTATTCACTAAGAATTTCTCCTCTCGTCTCCATATGAAATTCCTAACTGTGTCCTGGATTGCCCTGAACTGATCAGCTTGAAGTAAAGGTCCTAGGTGATTAAGGGATGAAAAGAAGGATAATGGGTAAATTGGAGATGATTTGGGGCTGAAGAGGAGGTAAGTTTTGAGAGGGCATGTCCACTGGCCCCTAGATTATCAGTGAGGCAGTCAGTGTAATCATTATCCTAGATTGACCAAGGATGGTAAGTTGCCTTGAGGAGCACGGTGAAGGTTCGAAATAGCCATTGAGGCAATGCAGAAAGCCCCAAGCCAGAGATGAGAAACATGATGGTCAAGTAGCATGGTGGGCCTAATTGTATCTGGAGGACTTAGACAGAAATGTAGGTCATCACTCACAAACAAGCATCTCAGCGCAGTTCTTTCTTGATTTACAAAAATGATATGAACAGTAACCAGTCTCTGTAGATGTTGGGCAAAAGCAGGTTGGCCATATACCAGGTCTGTTAAGAGGACGTGGCCACTGGGTTCAAGAGCAACCCACCACTGATAAAGTCCCTCCTTACCCAAAAACTTTCCCAACACTTGCTGATGTTTGACCTTGAGCAAATTAGTCATCTTTTCTGTGTCTCAGTTTCCTCATCTGTAAGAATGGCTGTTTGAGGATTAGATAAAAAGCATACATGTAAAGCACTTAGCCATTATTATTATTATTATTATTACTGCATAAACCAACGGTGATAATATACCTTTCTTTTGACTCAAGTCTCATTCTTTGGAACATCTTTTGAGTTTTATAACTCTCCATAGTTACGCATAACTGAAGACTGTTCCATTGAAATGGAAATGCACATCTTTATGCTTCATATTTACATAGTAATTTCTACAGATAACATCATCCAAAGCTTCTGGAATCTGTTGTCAAAAGTTGTTTCCTACCCCACACATTCATTCTAGGGCTTCCAGACACACCAATAAAAAGTCAAACTCTGGTTTCCATTTATCTTGTCAGGAAATGTCTCTCTTTCTGTTGGGAATAAAGTGATCACACACACACACACACACACACACACACACAGGAGCACACACACACACCCCTTATAGAGCTAATCTAAGAGAATTCAGGCAGCGGAAGAGTCAATGAATATAAAAATCTCACCAGTGTAGTTGTGATGGTTAATTTTATGTGTCAGCTTGACTGGGCCACAGTGTCCAGATATTTGATCAAATATTATTCTGGATATTTCTTTGAGGGTGTTTTAGATGAGATTTACATGACAACTGGTAAACTTTGAATAAAGTGGATTGGATGAACCACAATGTGAGTGAGCCACATTTAATCAGGTAGAGACCTGAATAGAACAAAAGACTGGCCTCTTCTGAGAAAGAGGGAATTCTGACATTGGACACTCCTCAGATTTCATTGCAACACTGGCTTTTCCTGAGTCTCCAGCCTGCTAGCCCACCCTGCAGATGTCGGAGCTTCCAGCCTCCATAATTGCATGAGCCAATTCCTTAAAAAAACTCTCTCTCTCTCTCCCTCTCTTTCTATCTCTCTGTGTATATATTATATATATATTATATATATGTCACTATCTCTCTCTCTCTTTCTCTCTCTGTCTATATATATACATAAAATATATATACACACACACACACACACTTCCTATTGGTTCTGTTTCTCTGGAAAGCCATGACTAATGCAGTAGTTATTTTGGATTTTCTCATGATGGGCCACCTGAGGGCCAAAGATGATGGAAGGTTATTTAATAGAGACCTAGCAGGTAGCAATACATAGCATACCTCTGGCCCAAATTCTTTTTTGACTGCAAATTTATGAAAATGTTCTTCAGAAAAGTATTTGGAGATTTAAAAAGGCGTTAAATCAAACTTGATGCTCTTAGAGTTCGTGAATTTTATTCTTCTATGGCAACAACATTTTGCCTATCAGATCATGGAACGCTTCACCTATGGAACGATAGTCTTGGGTTCTTGTAATATCTACATTTTGCCCCAGGCTTTTTATAAGCATAGTGAAATATGCTGTCTCAGAGATAATATTCTTTCGACATCACCCATATCTGAGGGCCTTTGGATTCCATGCTACCTAGTGTTTCTCCCATATTTCAGGTAATATAACTCTCTGTATTATTATCAGAAAGGCTCTGTCATACATATTCAGGAAGCATTTGCCTGGAAGACAAATGCAGTGAACAGTATGCTGTAGGTAGAAGTGGTTCCTATCCATTCTCCTTGTTTCATTTCAGATCATAACAACTTTCCGTCTACTCTTTAAATGAGTGTTTCTGGACTGCTGGAACATTTAGAAAATCACTAAAAACCAAACTTAAGATTCATCTAATTCTAATTTCCTATCTTGCCTTGGTTTAACAACAGACTCCTTTTTCACCACATTTGTTTTTCACTTTCTTCTGTCCTTCCTTGTCTATTCCTTATTATTGTTCTTTGTGGGGCTTTGTTCTAAAGCCTGCTCTTACCACCTCCTCCTTCTTTTCCTCAGCCCTCTTTTCCGCCAGACTACAAATAACATTCCATTGTTTTTCATTCAGCTTTTCCTCCACCAAGGCTCTTTCTCTTTGTTGTGAAAACATAACCTCGCTGAATTTATTCTCCTCCCACCAAGATCTACATTATTTTTATTTCCCACCCCTAAACAACAGTTTCCCGCTATCTTCTATCTTCACAGCGTTTTTCTTGGTTGTTGAGAAAAATCAGGAAAATCAAGCTAAACTGTGATCATTTCTGGTGGTTCATTACCATTCCTTATCATTATTAATCACAGGAGATGTGAATTTCAAGTTAGGTGCTACATTTCTAGCTGTAGGATCTTGAAGTATTACTGCAATGTCTCTGCCTTCAGTTTGTTAGCATGTAAAGGGAGTTTTATAATAATAATCATATGTGCCTCAGAGGACTGGTGCTAAGATTACATAAGATTAGCATATTAAAGCATGTTATAAACTATGAAAGTGATAATATGAAGGTTAGTATCCAGTCATTCAGGTGTGTATTCATTGTGAGACTTCCTATGGATTAAAAATTAAATTAAAAACTCTGCCATAACAAGTAAATAAAGAAACTAAACAGCACACAATTACCAAACTTAGTCTCAATTGTGCTACATTCTCTCTGTCACCTAGAAACTAATTAGTACGACATAATCACATACTTCCTGCCCAGTAAACATACAAGTCCCAGAGGTACAAATGATTTGTATCATGAATCAGTGGCCACCGCTTACTGGTAATTATCATATAAATAAGGAGCTTCAAGTTGACCTCTGATTCCCTAGTCCTTTTCTGAGACAGCAAAGATACACCAGTTATGCAAATACTTGATAAAATTTAAATTACTTTTCTAGCCATAGCCTTCTGGATGTTCTTTGTTTGGGTGGAAAAGATCACAATAACAACAGCGACCCCCCAAAATCCTATCAAAACTGATACTAAAATACGGTATTAATACATAGGGGTGTGTTTAGAAATAGTTCCCACAAGTAAAAAAGAAAATGCAAGAGCAATTTGTAATAAAGCCCCAAAAGCAACCGCTTGCATTAACTCTATGGATGTTCTTGTATTCGAGCCTTTCTTGAGGAGTCAAACAAGTCCAATTTAAAGGAGGACACCCAGCTCTGGTCCTGATTAACCTACAGGAATTTTGTCAATCACCTTACTTATCTCACCTATAGTATCTTCCTTTGTATAATTAAACAATTAGATTAAGTGACTTTAGGGTTCTTTCCTGCCCTAGCATTCCTTGATTCTGAATCTTGAAGCAAGCATATACACTGTAATTTACCTTAAATTTACTAATTCAGTCATTATTAACATTAGCTGCAATTGCAATCATCTGGGAAGCTTTAGAAACTACTGATGTTGGGCTCCACCCTCGGAGTCTGAATTAATTGGTCTGGGTGCAGCTGGACATCAAGGATTTTTAAAGTTTCTCCATGTGATTCTAACATGCAGCCAAGATCCAGAAGCACTTGTTAATTATGACACAGCTTTTGGGATGTGGGTAGTTCTTCTTTCTTTTTCTTCCTCATTCGTAGAAGCTAAATTACTTCTCTGAGGATGTCTTGTCACTGAAACATGGAGAATCCAACCTACCCTGCGTAGTTGTGGAAGCCCTCAGATGACAGCAGTGAAGGCACCTGGCAGGGTCCTTGCATACAGGAAGCATAGGATAAACCAGCCTTCACTTCTTTCTCCCCTCTTCCCTGGTCCCCAAGACATCCAAGACCTGTAAGAACCTCCATTACTTATCAAGCACGGGAATATCACTGAAAGAACCTAAATAAATTTTCTAAAGTAGAATTTTCCAGCCTATCTATTGTGAACTCAAAATATATGAGACAGGTCTCAGTCAATTTAGCAAGTTTATTTCGCCAAAGTTAAGGATGTGCCTGTGACACAGACTCAGGAGGTCCCGATAACATGTGCCTAAAGTGGTTGGGGCATAGGTTGGTTTTATACATCTTAGGGAGACATGAGACATCAATCAATGTATGTAAGATGTACAATGCTTCCATCTGGAAACGAGGGACAACTCGAAGTGGGGAGGGGGCTTCCAGGTCATAGGTAGATAAAAGGCAAACAATGGCATTCTTTTGAGTTTCTGATTAGCCTTTCCAAAGGAAGCAATCACATGTGCATTTATCTCAATGAGCAGAGGGACGACTGAATAGAATGGAAGTTTGCCCTAAGCAGTTCTCAGCTTGACTTTTCCCTTTAGCTTAGTGATTTGGGGGTCTCAAGATTTATTATCTTTTCACACTGTCAACTCAATAAAATCAGAATGACAGCAGAGACCCTGTCACCATCATTTCTTCAATACTTAAAACAAGTATTTTTATAATGAAGAGACAAAGTGGCCAATGTCTCTATAAGGCTTTGCTCTCTGTTCCTCCTCCCCCATTCCCAACACACACACACACACACACACACACACACACACACACACACACACACCCCTCTCTCTGTTAACTCTGCTTCTTAGTGAAGTAAAAGAAGTGGTTCTCATAAACCACATCTTTTTCTTTCCCCTAGATCAATACAGATATTTATCACATAGACAGGGTCATATAGATATCATCATGTAGAAAGTCTCAATGAAACCCTCATTTGATGCATGTATAAATGGACTCATATTTCCTCATGCTTGAGTTTGGAATATAAGAGAAATACCAAGCTTCAAAAGACAACCTTACAAGAAATTTAAAGATCTTAATTGGCTTTTGTGTTCCAGAATTGGACAAAACCTCACCTATAAAATAGAACAAATGAACATAATGAGCTGAGCAGAGGAGTTTGGTTTTAGAAACAGAGGACTGAGGAAAGCAGAAACAAAAAACCATAAGTGGATTGGTTGTTTCAAAGTGGCTTTCGTTGTAAAGGTTAAAGTAGAGAAGACTTCCTTGTCAAGCTGACTGAATTGGGGATTTGGCTATTCTCATTCCCTCTCTCTCTCTCTCCGCCCCCCCCCCCCCCCCCCCCCCCCCCCCTTGATTTCTTGGAAGATCAGATAAATAACTTAGTTTCAGCTTCGTAATATAGAACCTTAGCATATGTAACTCGATTTTGGTTTAGTCTGTTGGGCCTAGTGCAGGACCTTAGTCCAAACCAATGGCCTCCTATAAATTTTATAACACAAGAAATGCTAAAATTGGGAAAAAATATACCTAAGAAGCTGACTCTGCGAGTGTGCAAAGCCACTTGGGGTTTGGTTTTGTAGTCCCTACTGACAGCCTCCAGCCAACTACAGGAGGGCTCTCAAATCAATGAAAAGATGAAGGCAAAATTTTTTTTATCACACAGAGTCTTCACCAGAGGAGCCTCTGCTTACAGTGTTTGCCAGCCCAGTCCTTGATTTCAGTGATCATTATGTGATGGACAAGCAGGGCTAGAAATAGACAAGAAGAACAATATTCTATCAGCCAACGTTCCCAGTCAATCAGAATAATTTATGTGTTTTCTCTTTCAAGAACAGGATGGGGAATGGAGTATGGTTGAAGCCTGAAGTTATCAGTGAACAGGAAAAAAAAAAAAGACAAGTTGCAAATGTTCTGGTCTTTCCATCCATCAGCTCCAATATAATAGCAATGTCTACTTCATCATTTTGTTCATACAGTCAAATATGCGTGGAGGATTTTAACCAGGCAACTTCAACTACCCGCCTGATTACTGAACAAGTCAGGCTGTCTTTGGCATTTTGTTCCGAGTCATCACTGATGACTTGAGGACAGGAGGTTATAAAATTCTTAACAGTGGGTAAGATTGTTGAACTGTCTGGCGTGCCACTCTTATGTGCCTTTATAAATCCATTAGGCACAAAATAGTGTTTATCCTGACTAATCATATCTGAAAATTACAAGAGTGAATAATCACTCCTGATTATGGAAACATCAAGGGGGCTTGTCTTAATGCCCCTTTGTGGGGACCATTTTCTAAATCCCCCATGTTCATAACTCTAGAATGAACTGGAAGAAAATATTCAGAACAAACCAGATGGCTCTAAAGACACAAAGCTCTTTTTAAAGATTGGGTAAATAAGTCAGCGTTCTTTCTAAGAAAACCAGACTGTTAGCCCTGGATACCGAGTCAAGAAGTGAGGTTAGAAGAAAAGAAAAGCCCCTCCCCAGAGAAACAGAAGTGATTCATTCACCTTGAGGAGGGCCATGTGCTCATTAAGCCCACTGGGGAAACATTCTATGAACTTGAGCAGCAATTTTCTAAATAAGTGGTAATTTCCTTAATGAATCTTCCCCCAAACCCTTTGTGAGCATAATTATGTGTCATTTCAGAGGCAGAAACAAGGCCTAAGAGGCTAGAAATGACTTGTTCACAGTCACACAACAAATTTTAGAGTCACGTTTGCTTCCTAAGCCAATAGACTGCACTAGTGACTATAAAGAAGAGATTTTAAAAACTGGGACATATGCCCAAATAAGTCATCAGAGCAAATGCCGTGATCCAAGTAAGCTCCTTGCTCTTTAATAGGAACCTAGCGATCACAGTCACACTTTTTTCCACCCTTAACATACTGGCTGTTGGTTATTCACAAGCATTGAATAAGCAAGAGAAATGGCGCTTTTTAATTCCTCAGAATAAGAGGCTAAATTAATCATATTCTACTTAAAAGAGAATTCACTGAATATGTAGATTTCAAAGGAATATTAGAAAAGTTTCTCTCTTTTTTTGCCCACTATATTTTTTAAATAGCATACAGGTTAAAAAGCAGTAGAAATAGTTTCTGTGGTGGTATATATATATTTTTTTCCTCTATGGGGTAGGGTCAGATTTTACTAACTGCCAAATCTCTTTACATAATCTCTCCTAATCCATTAGAAGTGTATGGGAATGCTGAGCATAGGTATTAAATTGATCCTTTTTTATAAACATTGGAAGCAGAATTGTGCAAGAGAAAGGGGGTGGGCTTGACACTGACAAAATACTGGGTTCAAATCCCAGCTCTGCTGTTCAACCTGAAATAGATTATTTTATAATATTGCACTGCAGTTTCTGCATTTCTTCATAAAGCAGGGGGAATGATGCCTACCTCACATGGGTACTGTGCATATTAGAAGCAATGTGTGTCCCACACAGTGCCTGGTTCATAGGCCTTTCCTACATGATGAGCCCTCTCTTCCCCTCAAAATTTTAATCAGTCCCAATCCTGGAATTGTCCGAATTGGTTTAGATTTTGTGGAGATGTTAGAAAACTTGGCCAATCATACTACAAAAGCATTGTAACAAGAATGCCCAACTGAGTAAGAATCGCAAAGTGGTTGTGGACAAGGAGAGTGAATAGGAGTTGTCCAGGTCAGCTGTTTTCACTGGACCTTGGACAAGTTCCTCCCAATGTCAGTTTTTTCATCCATCGGTTTCTTCACTGGTAAAAAAAAAAAAAAAAAAAAAAAACAGAAATATAGTACTTGCTATTGACATACTTTGTTGGGGAGAATAAAATCATATGCTTAATAAGTGATGAAAGTGTAAAGTAGAATTTTTAAACGTAATAAAATATCAAAAATATAGGTAATTTTCATTCCCTGGCTTTCAACATTATGTATTCCAAATTCATTTCTTTGTATGAGAATGGTATATGGCCATTATTTTACTGAACAAAGTCTATATGATGGTTGTCTTTTAGCTTTGATCTACAAAGACAATTTGTGTATGTAGATGCATATGCACATATATACATCAATGTGTAAAGAATATGAGATAAGAGGTGTCCTTGAAACAGGAAGAATTCAACATTTATTTGGAATGTTTCTGTTTTTCAAGGGTTAGTAATCACTGAAGAAGTAGAAATTTAAAAGGCCCTCTGACAATCTTTAAATTTCATTGAAAGTCAATCAATCACAGTACATTATTAACAGTAGCCTATGTTTCTTCAGCAACTATACGGCATTGTTTTACCTTATATGTTGGTATAAGGTAGAACTCTTATACTTTTGCTCTTTTTACTTCTTTCACCCCCATTATGACCCTCTGATACAGATGCTAAAATTATTCCCATTTTATAGGTGAGAACACTGAGGACCAGAGAGGTAAAATAATATGTCTTGGGTCACAGAGCCAATAAGTAGCCAGAATTTGAACTCAGGCTATCTGGAGTGTTCCAGAGTCTGCACTCATAACCACTACACAAACATACTTTTATTTACATTTTCAAGTGATCAATGCTGTTAATGAATTGAAGTCAAGATTTTACCAGGCATGGAAGGAAAGAAGAATACAAAGTAAATACAAGATAAAGGTATCCATCTTAAGGATATTTCATTAAGTCCAAAAAAATTAAGCCAATTTGTAAAACAATGTACAGGCACATGTTATTATCATACCAATGCTATATAAAACAGTTAGAAGAAAAGAGGAATTACAGAAAGTAGGGCCAAGCAAACCTACTGTAAGAGGTAGTTTTTGACAGAGGCCAGAGAATGGGTTGTTAGAGAGGAAGACAGAAGTGCGTTGGGGTGAGGGGTGGGGGTAAATATTTTCAGAAGAATTTACAATATCCTGAGGCATGAAACCTAGTCCTCTTGAGGAAAATTGCTTCCTTTTAAGAGAAAAGGAGGAGATAAGTGGGTGGCAGTTGGTAGAATACTATTTTTCTTGACTAACTCAAATGCAAACTATAAAATTAACCCAGGGAAATGAATCACATCTTGGGGACAGTATTCATCAAGAGCTGTCAACATCCAAGTCATCAACCTCCATGTGCTCTCTATTGCACCAGAAATAGAGAGCTGAAAAAAAGAAAAAGACGTCCTCTTCTTCTTACCACCTAATAAGTTTCACAATTTAGACAGATACGGGAAGAACTCTGATCATCAATGGCATCAGCAAGTACAAAATAATAACATATATCCCCAAACAATTTTAAAAAGGAGAAAGTTATGCCAACAGCTTATTCCTTCTTTGGACTAGAAACAAGGGATAATTCTGTCTTCAGGTGTGGCTTAATGGAACCATTGGCACTGGGACCCACTTGCCTTTGTTTCTCTGTTTAGCTCTGCAGTGTCCCTCAGGGCATCAATACCATGGCCTATGCACTAGTTTATTTTTATAATGGTGAATGGTGAGGGCAGGGATGGGTAAGTCATCCAAACCTAGTCTAGGCTTACTTTTCCTTGCTGTCCTCAAGTATAAGCCTCTCTGGTTGGCACTGTGTCTTCATCCTCCAAGTCCCGTTAGGACTTGGAATACATTCCCATTAACAGCACAGACAAAAACAATCCAACCAGAAATAAACACCAACACGATTCAATACCTTCTCAAAATTTAAATGGTGACAGATACCTGCCTATAACCATAAAGGCAGAGAAAATTAAAATCTATACTTCATAAATGATGTTTTACGTTATCTCCTCTCAGTATTATGCCCCTCTCAATTTTTTATTTTTTTAAAAACCCATAAGCTGCATTTTGTTTATATATATGAAAGTACTTTTAATATTGCCCCAAGAGTAGGGGCAATATTACAATCAAACCAACCTCAGATTTGTGCCCATTTTGATGCTTAGCTACCACAGAAATCTCATTAAGTTACATTTCAAAACCATTTCCAGTGTTTATTCTGAACTTTTTAAAACAAAAACCAAATTGCTAGTGCTTACAATCAGGAACCTGATAGGAACTCACCTCTACTGGAAACTGCACTGACTGCAGCCTGGCCTCTCAGTAACTTAGGGTTATAGTGCTTTTAACAAAGGCTGGAATCCTTCACTAAGCAGGGGCGATGCATTTCCAGGATATAACAATGACAGCAGGGGGAGAGGACACCACAGTTCACATATAGACCCACCGCGTGATCACACACGCACTGTCACCTCTGCAGTTTCATTATCTGGATGAAGAGGAAGAGACTTCAATGGCAACATGAACAGACTGAGCTGAACTTACAAAATCATGGAGTCTTGTCACTTCCCCATAGTGACTGTAGTGACCTGCTTCATGACCTCAACAAATCACTCACTTCCACCTGCTCTTGGCCCAATTTCTCCTAACAGCAAAGAGGGCAAAATAACATAAATAAAATCCATTTTCAACTATGATTTTAAACCTTTACTGACTCTTGAATGGTCCATATATACTGTAATTCATAGGCCAAAAAGACACACCATTTTAAAGACTCCCTTTTATGTATATGTAAGAATTTTATTGAAAGAGTCATTATTCCAATCCTGGGTCTGCCACTAACTAGCTGTATAGACTCAGGCGAGTGTCTTACCCTATCTGAGGTTTGGTTTGCTCCTCTCTGAAATTTTTTTCTTTTATGTTTTTCTTTCTTCCCTGATTCCAGGGCTTTTGTGATGATTATAGGAAGTTATGTATATGAAAGTACCTTGAAAAATATAAACCGTTATGAATACGTACAAGCGGTAACAGAAGTCCAACCAAAATTCCAAAGTGCATCCTGATTTCTCTCTCGATTGTGATGTTATAAGAACTCAGCTTCTTTTTCTCGAATCACAAAATACCAAAACGTGAAAAATGACCCTGCCCTTTAGAAACTGCTGCTATTTCAAACCTGTAACAAAGAATGTATATTTTCTTTTGCCTCCCACAAAATGTATAATAAAGAAAATAGTTCAGCCTCTGGAGAATATACAGTTCTCAAAAATCAAAATGAAAACTCAAAGGAAAATGTAAGAAATAGCAACACTTCCCATCAGTAGGTAAATAAGTCTTTGATAGATCAGAACTGGGAACAACTGTCTGGAGGAGGAACATTCTAGCAGGCATTGTTCTCAGTAAACAAGAAAGCAGATGTCACCCCACATTTTGTGAAATATTTATGACTCCACCATACGTCCTTTTGGGGGAGCAAATTGATGACTCTTCCACCCAACACAATCACCTGGGGTGTGCCAAGCACAGCCTCCATCAATCACTCTGACATGATTTGTTTCACCTTATTCAGAGGCTGCCTCCTCTTCAATCCAATGTCCAAGATGGAAAAGATGAAAAAGATGGAGTAGCCAAGGCTTCTATAATCAGTTTTTTTAAATGCCAAGAGTTATAGTGTTTGGGGGTAGTGCTGCTGGATGCAGAAGTGTTTTGTCTCCTTCAAACTGGCCAAACCAATGGAGGGACTGCATTAATCCCATTGCAGTCAAGTGCCACTCATTCTGTATTTACAACTATGCGCATAATGCTGTGTCACAAAGCAATGTTTCATTTTGCATAAGATTTAAAATCAGAACCCACACTGCCTAGAACTGGATTAATGATGGAAATTCACATGAACAATGGATGAAAGTTACTATTGCCAAAAGAAACTTAAGCACACACCAGATTTAAATGAGCTCTTCAGGTTATTGAGAACTGATCATTTATTCAAAAACATATATTGGCCATCTCTTGAGTGCTGGGCAATGCATTATGCAAAGATGTTTCTTCCCTTAAGGAGGCCTCGGACTCAAGTAAGAATGAAAGCAAGTGATTGAAATGCACCAAGTGCCAAAATAATGATATGCACAGAATACTTCAAGATCACGAAGGAGAAAGAGACTCCATCAATTAAGGAAGCTGTCAGGTTGGAGGTGATGGTCAAGCTAGAGCTTAAACTCTGAGGTTGCATCCCAGGCAGATAGGACAGCATCTGCAAAGGCATGGAAGTGTGACCCATCACAGAGTGTTTTTTATGCAAAGAACAGTTGCATGGGGAAGAGAGACAATTAGGCTGGATTCTAGGTTAGGGCCAATTAAAGGACCTTGTAAGTCTCATTAGGAAATTTAAACCTAATCTGGGCAAGAGATAGGCAAACTATGACAAATGGGCAAAATCCAAATCATTCATTTATGGCTCCTTAGTCACTACAATAACAGTGTTGCACAGTTGCTACAAAGACCATATAGCCTACAAAGTTTAAATTATTTCTTATCTGACCCCTCACAGAAAAAGTTTGTCAACACCTGCTCTAGAAAACAACCACCAAAAAACTGTTAAAATGAGGGACTCTGTCAATGTTGAGAAATGATCTAGAAGACAAAAAGACTAGAAACTACTTCAGTAGCCCAGACAAAAGATGTATGTTATCTAAACCCCTGCAATTCAAAGTACGATCCTGGAAACAGTACTACTGATATGGTTTGGCTCTGTGTCCCCATCCAAATCTCATCTCAAATTGTAATTCCCAAATTTCCACATGTCAAGGACAGGACCTGGTTGGAGGTGATTGGATCATAGGGGCAGTTTCCCCCATGCTACTGTCATGATAGTAAGTGGGTTCTCATGAGGTCTGATGGTTTTATAAGGGGCTCTTCCCTGTTCACTTGCTCTGTCTCACCTGCTGCCATGTAAGACATGCTTGTTTCCCCTTCTGCCATGATTGTAAATTTCCTGAGGCCTCCCCAGCCATGTGGAACTTTGAGTCAATTAGACCTCTTTTCTTTATAAATTATCCAGTTTCAGTCTCAGGCAGTTCTTTATAGCAGTGTGAGAATGGACTAATACAAGTAACACCACCACCTGGGAGCTTGTTAGAAAGGTATATTCTTGGGTGGGGGGGGGACAAAAAAATGAAGGAAGGAAGAGAGGGAGGGAGGGAACGAGGGAGGCACGCTTGCTCTCAGGCCTCACCCTAGACTTACAAAATCATGATGTGCATTTTAACCAACTTTTCAGGTGATCCCTATGCATGCTAAAGGCAGAGAAGCACTGGTCTAAACTACAGACATGGTTTTGGGGATATGAAGAAAGAAGAGGTATCAGAGCTATTTAGCAGGTAGAATTTATGACTGGTGATTAATTGGATGCAATTGTCAGCTATAGATGGGAACAAAATTGAGAATATTTCAACATTTTCACTGGACAGTTGGGTAAATGGCAATGATGCCACTTATATAGATGCACAAATGAAGAAGAGGTATTGGGAAAAAGATACAAAGTTACACTTGGGGACATAGCTGAAAATACCAGGTCATGTATAGGAAACTGGAAATGCTGGTTTGGGGCATTTGAAAGGCAAGAGACATGGAAATGTGTTTTGGGAAATCATTAGCATATTGTGGTAGCTGAAGCCATGTTGCGGTAGCTGAAGCCTTTGCATATTATGATACATTTACTGAGCCAGAGAAAACAGTGAAAAGAAGGGGCTGAGGACAGAGCCTCGGAAACAAACATTTAAGACACCAACAGAGCAAGGGAAGTTCATGAAGGAGGCTACGAAGAAATGGCTACCGACCAAGCAGTTAATTAAGAGAAATGGTAGTTGCTGTATTCCAAAGTGAACAGACTGTATCTGGATTCTAATGCCCTATTCTAGAGAGCAAACAAAATTATACTCTAAAGCACAATACAATCATGTCTCTTCCTTCCTGAAGAATCGTCAGCAGCTCCATGTTATCTACAAAGTAGTGCTAAGAGCTCTTTAACTGGATCCCTAATTTATCTGACTACGACCTCTCTGATAGCCGCTACCTCAACCATCTCGAAGTAGTCATGTGGCACAATTTGCATTCTTCTGACTTTGTTCCTCCCACTTATCTCTCACTTTTTTCCTGCCAAAGTCCTAACTGTTCTGTAGAGCCCTGCTCACGTACTACCTCCTCCAGGAAGTCTTCCTAGATTTCTCATCCCTGATTATAATTAATCTCTCATTCTCTTTCAATCTCACATAACTCGTGTACTTTATAATAGCTCTTACTTCAATCTGATTTGTTCTAGATAAGTTCTGGGAATGCTTGTCTACATAATAGATTGATCACGTACCTCTAGGGGGCAGGGACCATGTCTTATTTGACTTTGTTCACTCTCTGCAAAACACCGTATCTAGTAATTAAGAGATGGTTATGATGAACAAAAGGGAAGTACCCTAGTTCAATAGGATACATTGTTCCCCAAATTATCACCCTCATTTAAAGAGAACCCCATGATATATTAATTCAGTTGTGCTGAGTCTTCCTCAGGGTAGTTACATTATTTGATTTTATTTCTAGGAAAGCATGAAGAAGAAGGAACGGCAGATATTGCCCCACCCATCCTCCATCATGCTAGGTGCCATGAAGAATAATTATCCCTCAGGGAGCCAGACCTTAGAGCAGTCGGCCGTGTCACAGTCCTCTCTAGGAATGTGAGACACCACCACTTCTCTTTCTCCCCACCCTCTCACCCATCTCTTTGTTCATTCCCAGCTCAGATAACCTCGACTGTCAGAAATCTTCTTGTCAAAGATCTTCACACTTATATATTTTTTCACCTTGTCAGTACAAATGCTTGTTCATCAAAACCAGTGGATAAGTTGTTATAATTTTTCATGTCTTGAGTTTTCTCTTCCTTGGGGCAAAAAAGCGGGCGGCAGGGGAGGGTCAGACTCTTGAAAATGGACTATACCCAGTGTTTTCACTTTAGGACATGTGCTTTATGTGCTATGTGAAAAATCTACGCAATAAAACAAGAAGGGAAAAAATACTCACTAGTGACAAGAAAACTTAGACACAAAATTTACCCCCCAAAGCCAGTAATCTAGTGGTAGGCATTACAACTGAAGAACTGCATAGGAACAGGGAAATTACAAAGGGGAAAAATACAGAAATTGAGACTGAAATTGCAAAGGCTGAAAGATCTGCAAAATATGTCCTTCTCAATATAACACTCCCAGCAGAGAGAGAATTAAACCTCAAATGTGAGAAAGCACTCTCAAACTATTTATTTTTATTCATCTAATAACCTATATTCTGTGATGTATTGGTGTCACAATTCAGTTGAAGGAGATAGTAAATGGTAATAGAACTGCATTCATTATCACAGACACAAGATCACCAGGCCAGTAAGGCTAGTCTATGACCCAAATGGTTTAAACTTTCAATATTTTTATTTATAGAAGATTGGATTGCCTATAAACTAATCTCCAAATCAATTACACAAACATATGCATATGCACATACTCATTTGAAAGAAGAGGAGAAGCTGAAAAAATTATATTATTTATTTACTGGACCCAAATAAACAACATTATTTAAAATTATGACCAGTTTCTAGGTAAAATCAAATGTCAATAACATAGTAGGTGATACCAATTCTTAAATTAATCCATAAGGGTCCTCTTAAAAAAATTCACCTATTACTAAAGCTAAGAATTTGTCAAATTAGAATGCACTGATTTTTTTTTGTTTGTTTTTAAAAATCATGCATGGAAGAAAATAATAAGATACTTCAATTTCCATAGTCTTAAATTTCCATTCTACTTATACCATTTCTGGAGTCAGTCTTCCTT
Source organism: Hylobates moloch (assembly GCF_009828535.3). Lineage (NCBI taxonomy): Eukaryota > Metazoa > Chordata > Mammalia > Primates > Hylobatidae > Hylobates > Hylobates moloch. The sequence continues at coordinate 97,122,627 of NW_026652287.1, read as the reverse complement.
GGCTGGAGCTCTGGCTGTCCCATGGTAATTATGTGACTTTGGGCAAGTTGCCTAACCTCTCTGTGTCTCTCTTCTCTTATATAAAATAAGGATGAAGATAGCACATTCTCATTGTCATTAAGATTGAAATAATCAAGATGTATGAACTGAGCAGAATAAGATCAAAGATATAATATGGACTCAGCAATGCTGGCTGATTTTATGGGGTAGGTTGGGGCCAGGATAACAGGATCAGTTAACACTTTCCTGTTGTGGTTTCTGTACGAGCCTGATTAAGGTCTGAAAAGACTGCTGACCCTTAAGTTTTCCCAGTGTTCTTTTCCTCTGCTGACAATAGCCCATGGCATATTTTATCTATAATTTATGCACCAAAGTGTTTACATGTAATTTTCAAGATAAGAAAATAATTTTCATCACTATTCTCAAAATTTCAAAAATTTCTACATTATTGAGGTATCAAAACTATCTGAAGCATAGACGTAATAAAAGATTCAGGAAAGGTTCCTAACCTTTGAAGTTGACTTCAAGGAAAGCAACAATGCCCTTTCGTCAACAGGTCCCTGGGCAGTTCTCAGTGGATGGTCATGAGCACATGCCAGGAAGTAGCTCGGCAGGTCTGATTGCACCTTTCTTATATGCCATCATTGCAGCTATTTTTATCATATGAAGTCTATTTTGTATATTATATCTAAAGTATGTGCTGAGTGTATTAAAAAGTAGATACAGATATACATTTTTCAACACCTTAAGTTTCGGCATTATCCATCAACAAAGAGAAAAACAAATCCAAAAATAAAACCGAGCTACCCTTCTTGTAATTACCCTAAGCATAGTATAAATTTCCATGAGGTTCACAAGACAATAATACTAAACACAAAATAGTTGCTGAAGGGTGATAAGAACTTTTCTTAAGCTTTTCTTTGTTACATGGTTTGTACATACAAAGGTAATATAGAAAAGTAAAATTGGAAATGGAAAAGGAAATCAAAAGAGAGAAAAGTTAATGATTAACTCCCAGTGATCTTCATTCTTCTCTCTTCCAACGAGATAACCAAATTAAACACCGGCCAAGTTGTCTTCTGCACGCTCATTAAAAATATGCAATAGTATATACATATACATACAGAAATGTTTGCTGTTTGTTTTATAAAAATGAGCTTAAAATATACATGTTACTGTGAAACTGATTTTTCTCACCCAGTAAAACATCATAGATATCCTCCTTCACAGTCATTAGATATAGATCAAACTCACTGTAATAAATGCATAATAATCTGTATTATACAAGCCCCACAAACCATTCCCCTATTTATTAAAATTGAGGTTTGTTCCCCATATATATGTATAGGGGTTTGTGTGTGTTGGAATATACATATATATATTTTAGAGACTGGGTCTTTCTCCATCACCTGTGCTGGAGTACAATGGCACAATCACGGCTCGGTACAGCCTCAACCTCCTGGACTCAAGCAATTCTCCCACCTCAGCCTCCCAGGTAGCTGGGACTACCGTCACGTGCTACCACACTCGGCTAATTTTTTAAAGTTTTTGTAGAGATGGGGCCTTGCTATGCTGCCCAGGCTGGTCTCGAACTCCTGGGCTCAAGCAATCCTCCTGCCTGGGTCTCCCAAAGGGGCTGAGATTGTAGGCATGAGCTACTGCCCAGCCATTCAGTATTTTTTAAAACACAACAAAAAAGGTCTATCTTTTTATATTGATGTTTTCAAAAGGGAGAGTCAAAGGAAAGTTACATGGTTAATAAAGATTGCCAGATTACTTCCACCAATGAGGATGTTTGTTTCCTCCCATCTTAGCCAGGACTGGATGCTATCACTTCCTTTCATTTTTGTTACTCTGAGGGAAAAAGGCATCTCATTGTTATTTAAACTTCTTTTTCCCAGTGTGAAGTTTTAGTGTTGAGTCACCATTATCATTGAACAACACTTTATCATAGTTCTCTAAACTAGGGTTTCCTGACTCCTGTGTTATTAATATTTGAGGGTAGATTACTCTTTCTTGTTGAGGGTGGCCTTGTAGGTTGTAAGATGTTTAGTAGTATCCTGTGCCTATGAGATGTCAGTAGTACCCGCCCCCACACTTGTGACAACCAAAACATCTTCAGCCATTGCTAAAATCACCCCCATTTGCAAACCTCTACTCTAAAATGCTTAATTTAGAAAGATTTTTTAAATTTTTCATTAAATTTGATTAACAAGCTCCCAGAAATCATCCCCACGATATTTTTTCAAGGTTGATAGATTTCAAAACTTGATCAGTAATCTAAAACTTTGAGTGAGTATATGTAGCATCGATACAACATAATAAACACTGCCTTAGGCACACAATTAATTTCACCCCAGGAAAACTGAGAGCAGAGCCTACTGACAGACAGAAGGGAAATTATTCAAAACCTGGGCATAATACCTACTTTAATTTCAAAGTCAATAGGCAGCTTTTTTATTTCATTCCAACTCCCTGTGTATGACTTGTGAACAGGTAGAGATAAAAAGAGTTGTTAAATATTTAAATATCTATTCACTGTGCCAAAATCTCAAATGAGGCTATTTCTTTGATTATTTCTTTTGATTATTGCAGTATTTTGATTTACTTTGAGTTTCCTAATCCAAAATAGACCAGTGCTTTTCCTAGAACTTTCTATAATCGGTGAAAGACTTTCTCTTTATTAGGAAGTAGGACTCTAAAGTATTTTTACCATTTTAATTCTCTTAGACCAAAACCACACAAATTATTTTTCTCAAGGAAAAAAAGGTACATTCTAATTGTTTTTAAAACAGAGCAGTTTTTCTCAGCCTCAGAAGAGAAAAATACCAAGAAGAGCAAAAGCAATGGAAAAGTTTAATTGAAATTCAATACCAAAAGCAAGAACTAATATAACAATTAGTTATCTTCACCTATTCTTGCAGACAGATTGAATGCTGCCTTATTTATAATAGTGATAACACAAGACACATAGAGACACACAGAGAAGTTCTTTGCAAAGAAACTGACCTTTATCAATTTGTTCCAGGAGTAATTTTCTGGCTTCAATTAGAAGTCAATATTTCTGTCTGATGAATTCATAAATAATAATTAAAAGGCTACTAGCCTTTCCCAGCTGGCTTCGAGGTTTCAATTCTCTGTAATGGCAAAGGGGATGGTTTTAAAAAGGCAAAATGCCAGTCATGGGATCTATCTGACTTTTGATAAAATACTGACAACAGCATTACAGGGAATCAATCAACAATGCAAAGAGCTGACCACAAGACAAACATGGAAACCTGCCCTCCTCTGCAAGACATGGGCTTTTGTGATAAAATCGCATGGCTTGACAAAATCTCCCTGCATTGTTACAGCACAGGCTTCCAGCATTTGCCACCCTTATCGAAGTCTATTTTTGAATTTTAGATATTTTGAGCTTAAAACTATTCACAAAGTTTATATTGAAAGAGAAAATTGAAGTTTCTTGCGTATGGTTAGGACCACTGTCTATACTCTTCCCCCAGAGAAATTCGTTTAATCCCTAAAAATATTAACTGAACAGTTTGTGTCATATGAGTTGATGAGTCAATTAATAACTTACAGTTTCATCTAGTTTCAGCTCATTACCAGTTATTTCAGGTAGCTGTGTTTAATTATTTGAGTCCAAAAATAAGTTGAGAAATAAATCTCCCGACTAATGCTAATTGGTTTCCTATTATATGCATTTAAAAAATCTGTATAAATCACTAGATTAAATAACAAGCAATTGGCGGTGTTCTTCCAATTACAGTATCTCCAGCAAAAACTCCATTATACAGAAGCAAGCTGAATTATGGTTAATTTATTAATAAATTTGGTACGGCATATAATAAGTTTGCAGATACTGAAGCCGCTTACATTCATTTAAGTAATCAAGAGTTCAGAGACTTTAAAAAAAATGAAGCTAACTTTTAGCTAAAAGAACTCAAGATAAAAAATGTGGAGAAGGAAGTAATCAGAGCAGCCGTGGCTGGGTAGCCCAAAGAAGTACTCCAGACAATCACGCAGCTTTGGAAAAGAGCCTCTGCCACCACTGCTACCTCCTGTCATGTACATTTAGGAGTGCTTATCTCTGCCCAACACAATTAGAGATCGGATGCAATCATTCTAAAATGCTGGACTGAAATGAGGAGGTTAGGAAGGCTCCTGGAGATTGAGACATTTCCTTAAATAGAGAGAATTGACATTTTGTGGCTAACTCTGGTTTTTTCCATCTCTAATATCTATAATCCAGCCCTAGGGAAAACATAAAGTGTCTGTTCCCATGATAAAATAGAGTATTAAACAGGATCATATTATTTGTTTCTAAGAAAAGTTATCGTTATTGGCTTACCCATTGTGGTCTATTTCTGAACATTTAAATGGCTCCATAATGTATTTTTTTCATAAGGAGAAATAGCGATATGTCAAAAAATTATATGTAAGTGTACATCAAGTAAAGTCATGGAGAGAGATGAACATTTAAGCTATTTTTTGTCAGTTCCAGATTTAGATATTTAATTAGGGCATGCAGTCTGACTTTAATCTCAACCATGTCATTCTGAGTCTCATTCGCCTATATATTGTCCTTTGTAGGACGTATGCAATGGTAAGAAATTATTTGTGCAATTATTTTTCAATGCCAGTATACCTCCAAGAACACATAAGATCCTTGAGGTCACAGACTGTCTCTGTCTTATTAATGGCTTTATTGCCATTTAAGCTCCGTGGTTATACGGAGGGAATATATCAGCCTCTGTTTACCAAGGAATATACTTCCTAGCACTATAAGTTTATGGTATATGTGTGTATACACCCAGCAACAATAACTTGTAAGTTATTAATAATTGCAATAGCTTAAACAGCCATAATTATTCACGGCCATCTTGTTTTATCGATAAATACTTAACCACTTTCTCCTCTGTCCCCAGATAATTTTTAAACAAATCCCAGAAAGCATTTTATAGCTTCTGTAAATATTTCAGCATGTAATACTACAATAGAAGAACTGCTTTTAAAAAATAACATTATCTCACCTAAAAAATTAACAAGTCTCTGATAGCAATAAATATCCATTCAATGTTCCTTGATTGCCTCATTCAATTTTTTACTATTTATTTATTTGATAAATATTTTTGAACACATAGGTTTACTGAAGAGCAATAAAATATCTAAAACTTTGGATAGGTTCTCAACAATACTTTAAGAGAATTAACATATAACTCATTTACAGTTTAAAGGACCATTAAAAAGTGGACTGCAATCAGATTCCATTTGTCATTTTTATTAAAGAATACTAAAGCAAATATAAGCATGAAAATAGGAGATATTGGGGTGGCACAATTTGTTCATGAAAATGGGCTTTAGACTCTGATGTGAATACTTTCTCTAGTCTCTGTGGGATTTTTGACTCCTTACTGCAGTCCATTCAGCTAAAATGCTCCTAAGATGTCCACTTTCATTACGATAGAGTAGCTGGTACCAACTAGCCCTCTTACCATAAATAACTTTAATACTAGAATATGAATATATATATATGCACATTCATATTTAATACTAGAATATGAATACATATACACATACATATGTAAACACATATATACTAGAATATATATATTACATTTATATTCTAGTAGTATTGTGTGTGTGTGGGTATGTCTGTGTCTGTGTGGGTGTGTGTGCGCACACAGATAGATGGAGAGAGACACGCAGAGAGAGAGGGAAATGGCTTTCAGGCATTGAACATCAGGTGTGTAATCCTGAAGCGAAAGAAAACAAAGAGGAGCCCCACTAGCACCAGCATACCTTCCTGGGGGCACTTCCCACTCTGTAATGCAGAGTGAGGGAGCTCAAATAACAGCACGGTGGTCTCGCTCAGCTACGGAAACAGATCTCTAAGTTCAGAGCTGCTGAGGCAGCTGTATTTACCAGGCAGCATAGTGGAGAGACTTAGACCAGTGCTGTGAAGAAGTTCTACGAATTCGCATCGAGAGCCCCGTGAGTCTTTGGTTGAATACAAAGCTGTGCATCTGCACAGGAAGACTCCAGGGAGCTGGGCAAAGGGTAACTACTAGGGAAAGAGCAAGTGCCCTGTAGCCCCTGATATGGTTTGGATCTGTATCTCTGCTCAAATCTCAGTGTTGGAGGTAGGGCCTGGTGGGAGGTGATTGGATCCTGGGGGTGGATTTCCCCATTGGTGCTGTTCTTGTGATCGTGAGGGAGTTCTCAAAAGATCTGGTTGTTTAAAGGTGTGTGGCACCTCCCCCTCTCTCCCTTCCTCCTGCTCCAGTCATGTGAGGTGCTCACTTCTTCACCTTTTACCATAATTGTAAGTTTCCTGAGGCCTCCCCAGAAGCTGAGCAGATGCCAGCATTGTGCTTCCTGTACAGCCTACAGAACTGTGAACCAATTAAACCTTTTTCCTTTATATATTACCCAGTGTAAGTGTTTATTTATAGCAGTGAAAAATAGACTAATACAGCCCCACACCAATTAAATAAACCAAATTTGTAATTAAAAATATTTTCTCAAAGTAAAATCTACGCCCAGATGAATTCGCTGGGTGAATTCTACGAAATGTTTAAAGAAAAAGAAATGTCAGTTGGGGGACCCTATCCTACCTCAATTTGAGGCCAACATTTCCTGATCCCCAAATCAAAGACATTATAGGAAAAGAACACTACAAACCAATTTCCCTCTTGAATACAAAAGGAAAAATCATAAATAAAATATTAGCAATTTTAATACAGTAATAAATTAAATATTAACATAAAAATTAATTACAATTAAGTAATGAAAAGCTTAACACACAAGGGTCAAAGGGAAATTTTCACTAGAAAAGATTAGTTTAGATTAGAAAATTAATCCATATAATTTACATTGACAGAATTAAAAAAATTATACAATCACCTAAAGAAATACAGAAAAATGTTGAATAAAATTTGGCACCTATTCATGTTAAAAACTATCAATACATTAGGAATAGAAAGAAACTCTGCCAACCGAATAAAGATGATATACAGAAAATCTACAACTAAGAAGATCATATTGAACAATGACACACTGAATGATTTTAACCTATTATCAGGAACAAAGTAAAGCTCAGAACTTTTATTCAATATTGTACTGGCAATATAACCTCCCCTTCCAAAAAAGTCATCTAGACTGAAAAGTAAATATATATATTTGCAGTTTGCAGTTAGCATGACTATGTAGCAAATTCCAAGGAATCTTAAAAAAAAACTATTAGAATTAATAAGTGAGTTTAGCAAGGTTTCAGGATATAAGGCCATATAATATATATATTAGTAACTAGCAATTAAAAATAAATGTTTAAATACCAATTACAATAGCATCAACACAACATGAAACACTTTAAAAATTTAACAAAATCAGTGCAAGACACTACCAAATATTGCTGAGAAAAAGTAAAGAAGACCAAGATAAAAGAGAGATTTACCATATTCATGATTAGAAGACTCAATATTGCTAAATGACACATGTTTAAATTCAACAAAACTCCAGTGAAAATCCCAGCAGGTTTTTCTGCAGATGCTGACAGCTGATTCTAAAATTTATATGGAAATGCAAAGGACCTAGCATAGTCAAAACAGTCCTTTAGAAGAACAGAGTTGAAAGCCTTACACTCGTTGATTTTAAGACTAACTCTAAAGCTATGATAATCTAGACAATGGGATTTGAGGGTAGAGATGGTTGAATAGATCAATAGAACAGAATATAGAATCCAGAAGTAGATCAACATTACATGTTCAACTGATTTTCAATCAAGGCAATAAAACAATTCAATGGAAAAAACAGTCTTTTCAACAAATGGTGCTGGAAAAATTGCCTGTCGATATAGAAAAAAAATAATCTTGACTCATACCTTAAACCATCTACAAGTATACATTTGAATGAATGTCAAAGCTAAAGATGTAAAGCTTCCAAAAGAGATAGATGAATATCTTTGTGACATCGAAATAGGCAAAGATTTCTAAAACAGAAACAAAAAAGTCTAATCATAAACTTAAAACAATTAAAAAATATATAATGGACATTATCAAAATTAATGACCTCTACTCATCAAGGGATACATTATGAAAACTAATAAGCAAATCACAAGCCAGCATTACCATGACACCGAAACTAGACAAAGACAAGTAAAAAAATACTGCAGACAAACTTCTCATGACCACAGAAGCAAAAAACATTAATAAATACTAGCAAAAATAAATAACCTAATAAAAATGGGCAAAAGTTTTAAACAGTAACGTTGTAAAAGAAAATATATGAATGAGCGATGAGCCCTCATATCATTAGCCATCAGGAAAATACAAACTAAAATCACAATGAAATACCAGTACACATTCACTAATGTAATTACATTGAAATTATTGAACACCCCAAATATTGGAGTTTGTGGAACAAGAGAAGCTGTCATGCATTGCCGGTGGAAGTTTAAACAACCACTTTGGAAATTGTCCTGGCAGTTTCTTACAGAGTTTAATATCTACCTACCCTATCACCCAGCAATTCCACTCCTAGGTCTTTACTCAAGAAAAATAAAAAATATATGTACACACAAAGGACTGTACAAAAATGCCCATGGCCGCGTTATTCAAAATAGCCCCAAACTGAAATAACCCAAAATCCAACAACATAAGAATGGATAAGCAAGTGAAATTATACTCAAACCACAGACTACTACTCCAGAATAAAAAGGAACAAAAGACCAATACAGTCTGGGCACTGTGGCAGACGCCTGTAACCCCAGCACTTTGGGAGTCCAAGGTGGGAGGATCGCTTGAGCCCAGGAGTTTGAGACCAGCCTGGGCAACACAGGGAGACCCCACTCTCTATTGTTATTTAAATAATTTAAAAAACAGCAATACTGGTACTACAAAACTGACGAACCTCAGAAACATTCTTCTGAGTGAAAAAAAGCAGACAGACACAAAGGGTATTTGGTTGTATAATTTTATTCATATGATTTTTTAGACCAGGGAAGCCTAATCTATTGGTGAAATAAATCAGAACAATAGTTGCCTTTGGGTGGGGAGGCACATTGACTAGAAAGGGATCTAAGGGATCTTTCTGGAGTGGTGGAAATGTTTATGGTGATATGGGTGTGGGTAACAGAGGTGTATGTATGCATTTGTCAGAAGTTATCTAACTGTAGTCATAAGATCCGAGAATTTTACTGTCTGTAAATTACAACTCAATTTTTAAAAGTGCTCCTGAGTTTCTGTCCGCTGGAAAGAATTAGTCCAAAATATTTTACGACTTACTAAATGCTACTAAAATACTGGTATTGGTGATTAGGCTTAAAATGCTCTGGCCACCTTTGCCTACTTAGGACACTCTTATTCATCTTCAAAGTCTAAAATCAGGGCTCACTTCCCTTAGCAAGCAGGCCTCCATTGTCTATCAGATTTGGACATCCCCCATCTCCACACCTAAGGCAAAGATTTATCTTATTTAATACTTGTAACCTCAGTGTTGTCACATACATGATATATATGGCATTTGATAGACATCTCATAAATGATTATTTCACATATGAATACAGTATTTTTGTTTTCCCATCACATCTACCAAGAGAATCTGCCATTTCTTTGCACTTACAAGATTCTAGTTGCGTTGAGGCTCATTGATGTGACATTCTGCTTATGTTCTATTAACTGACCTGTCTTTGTATGCATATGCCTAATGCTTAGGAGTCACCCATGATTCCTCACTATTCTTTCACCCTTTCACCTTTCTCAGCCAACCCATTAGCAAGTCCTGCCGGTTTTACCTCCAAACTATGTCCCAATCCTTCTGTAACTTTCCTTCTCCAGATCTTGGTCTAAGCCACCATCTTCTCCTGCCAGAAGTACTGCAACAAACTCCTAATTGAACTCCTTGCAACACATATATTCACCCCACTTCAATTCAATAATGAAAGCCAAATGATATTTCTTATTCTTCTCCAGACTCTTCAGTGGTTCCCCACAGACCTAGAATAAAATCCAAATTCCTTTGCAATGCCTTCAGAGCACCACGTTATCTGTCCCCAGCCTGCTCTTTCACCTGTCACAAGACATCCCCATCCCCTGGCCACCCTGCCTTAAGCTCCAGCCATCCGCCTATTCTGCTCCTTGAGCCTGACACAACAATTTTTTTTTTTTCCAGGCCTTTGCCTTTGAGATTGCTCTCTTTCGAGCAGTCTTACTCCTTGCTCTTTCTTCCACTCATCCTTCATGTTTCAACTCCAATGTCATCTCCCAAGTTACTTTAGAGATTCTTGGTTATTCAGTCTTCTTTTCTATCTCCTCCACTGCAACATAGACTCAATAGTCAGGAATCTTGACTATCCTGTTCACTTTGACATCCCCAGGACAGAGCATCAAACCAGGCACATAGTAGGCACTCGATAAATACCTGCTAAATGAATAGACAGGCAACTTAAAAACAGCAAGTGTTAGTGTCCAGGTTTCCCAAGCATTTAAAATTTTCATAGCTGGATTTTTAGCTTGTATTTTTCTGATTCCATCATTCGTGATTTCCTTCACATTTTTAACTTTTATAAGTGCTTCTCTGCTATAACAGTACTCTCACTGGTGTTTTCAACACCTCTTAATTTAGTATCATCTGCAGATTTCATTAATTTATTGTTTACTGCCTGTTGCAGATTATTAATGAAGATGTTAAATAAGAAGAAAGCAACATCCTTCCCCATGTACTGCAGTTGAATTACTAATCACTTAGCAAATGCTGAAGAAAGCACTTTAAAAATGTTTTTTCTGCAATATATACAACCTACACTGAAAAATCTTAAGCTATATATACTTCATTCAATTCATTCCTGCATACAAATATTCAAAACCTTCATTTAAGCTAAAAGGCCATGGAGATAAAAAAGAAGACAAATTAACCAGTTCACAAGGACCTAGCTGTCCAATGTGTTGACTTCGTTGTTACACAATATAGTCGATCCTCATTATTCACCAATTCTGTTTGTAAATTCCCCTGTTTACTAAACTTTACCTGTAAACCCAAAACTAATACTCACAATGCATTCACAGATGTGTGCAGAGCAGTGGAAAATTTGAAAAGTTGCCTGATGCTCACATTCTCAGCTAAGGTGAACTTTGCCTTCTTGTCTCAGTTCTCATACTATAAACAAGCATCCTTTTTGAAGATTATTTAATGCCTTTTTTTTTTTTCATTTTTGTGTTTTTGTTGGTGATTTCAATGTTTAAAATGGGCTCCAAGTGTAGTGCTGAAGCGCTGTCTGGTGTTCTTAAGCACAGAAGGGCTGTGATGTATCTGATGAAGAAAATATGTGTGTTCGATAAGCTTCCTTCAGGCATGAGTTACAGTGCTGTTGATTGCGAGTTTAATGCTAATGAGTAAACAATATATAGTAAATAAGGTGTCTGTAGTCAGAAATACACACAAAATAGGGTTATATATTGATCAGCTGGCAAAACTGTGTGAGCATAGGCTCACAGGCACCTAACACCATGTTTCTCCTAGGAACCCTGCAGTGTTCCCTGTGCCTCTCTAGACAATGATTACTACAAAAAAAAAAAAGAAAAAAAAAAGAGAAAAGACTATGTATAATGTGATCTGGGAGTAAGCATTATTAGATTATTTTAATAAAGCAGTTCAAAAAGGAAAATATGCTTAAGCAAACATTTGAAAAATTAGAAGTTCAAAATGGGAGTGGGGGTGCAGACAATGAGATGAGCAATGAGGGGGAAAGGGTATTCCAGGCGGATGGAACAACAGACACAAAGACACAGAGCAGGGGTCAACAAACTACAGCTCCTGGCTCAAACCCAGCCCTTGACTATTTTCATAAGTGAAGTTTCATCCGAACACAGCCATATCCACTTGTTTACTCATTGTCTACTATTGTTTCGAACCCCTGGCATAGGGGCACCAGAAGCACAGTGAAGAGAATGAGAGGTAGCAAACTACTGCTACCCAGTTTGCAGTAAACTGTTCATGTGGAAGAGGGACAGTAAATAAAGCCAGTTAGCAAGAGCCAGGTGATGAAAGGCCTCACAGGCCATGAAAAGGGTTTACATAGGGAGCAGGTGTTAGGTAATTGGATGCACCGCAGAGGAAAGAGTGGAAAGAGGAGAGACTGGAGGCTGAGAGGCCAGTTAAGAGGCAAGGGAAATAGACGATGACAGTTTGGTTCCCATGGTGATTTAAATAAAGGGGGGGGCAATTTCAAAAAAATTTTCAGAGACAGATTATTCTAACTTTGTGAATATTTTGATTCAAATGAGTACAAAGAAGAGCAAGAACAGATCATGGCTCCCTGACCTCTGAACGGGATGAACTGGTCCATGATGGTGCCATCCTCCAAGACTGAGATTCCAGAGGAAGAGTTATGAGAAAGGGGAAGGATATAATTTCGGTCATGGACACTTTGAAGTTGAGACGACACTGAGACATCCAAATGGGGAAATACTGATCTGCAGAAATAGGCAGTCTGGACTGAGTAAACAGTTTATCAAAGAATAATCAAAACCCTGATTGTGGTTAGCCTGCTTAAGGAAAGCACAGATGGTGATACATACAGTGAAGAGATGGGATGGTGGGAGGGGTGATGCAATAATTGATCCATTAGGGAACAACAGCCAGGCGTAGGGAGGATGAGAAGATTTTGCCAATAGTTTGTAATGGTGATTAAACATGGAAAGAACAACTGGTATCTCAGGAATCACATAAATTTCAATCCTTACATGATATAGGTGAGTCAAATTCTACATTTATATCTTAAGAGGCCTTCTTAATTTGAATGTAAGATAGCTAGGCCCATTGCACAAGTTCACGTCAGAATTAAGAGAGTTCTACGGGCACATACTCTGTGCATGCACCCAAATTCGAAGCCCAATTGAAATTACATGGAGTGTTACCATGTTGTAGGATCACAGCAGTAGAAGGGAGTTACCAAAACATGGCTCATGTAATGCTGCTCTAAGTTAAATGATCCAGTAGGAATTAAAGCCTTTCTTTCAATGACATGAAGGAGTTGAAGCAGTTAACGAACTCCTGTTGTATGTCAGGCATGGTAGGTGGTACAGTTACCGAACATTTAAGATGAAAGGTCTTTGGGGGAATCACCTTCTCCAAGGGTTGCAAACTGTGCTCTTCCGAGTCCTAGGTAAACCTTCCTGGGTGCCAAACCCCATCAGACCCCATTCTTTGTGGCAAGGCCCAGCTATCTTCCTACTAAATCCAATGTCTTGTTTGTGCTGGATATAAAGTCCACTTCTCAGCCTCCCTTGCAGTTAGGGATGATGACACTGATCTACTCACTTCTGGACCTAAGTCATAAAACCCTAACTTAGGTAATCCTCTCTCTCTCACCCCATTTTCTAGTTGGGGTCAAAAGTTAGAGCTGTCTTGGAGGTCCCATGTTGAAAGTGGCAGAGACTCTGTCTCCCAGGATCTCTGAATGATTATCTGGAGGGAGGTCTAACTCCAGCCCTAACTCTTGAGAATAGACTGACTATATGAGTAAGAACTACACTGTTTTTCTATACTACTATGATTCACGGTTTTTTAATTACAGGATTAGTGTTAATATCTTAACTAATACATTCCCCTTTCAAGCTAAACAGCATTGTATGTATCATTTTTACATAAAGCGTTAACATAAGTATGTGTTTAAAGAAAGAAAAGCCTTCCTTTATTAATAATATTACAAATTATTGATATATTTTAACTTTTTCACTTCAAAACAATGTTCAGAGGTTCAGACTGGTTAAATATTTTTCCAAGGCTACCCACTATATATCTAAATAGTCATGCTGACTTAAGGAGAATTTTCCCCATGAAATAGATGGTACATATAGTGTCACTTGAACACTAAAAGACACTAAACTGAAGGAAAATATAATAATTGTTGAATTGATCTACCAATTGCCACTGGGAAAGAAGTGAGAAAAAGCTAACCTGATAAGTAAATGTGCCAGCCTTCTTCTCTTGATCTATCATTTTCTAGGTACCTGAGGTTCTTCTGGCTTGTCTTCTAAGTCCATCATAGATTTTGCAGAAGAGTTTTTTCATCTTAGAAACTTTATTTCAAAATTAAGCAATTATTTGAAAGTAGTTGAACTCATTTAATATTCTAGCAATAGCCAATCAAATATCAACTGAAAATACGCTAGGCACTGTACTAGGTCCTGGGAATGTAAATTGTTCTTGCCCTCAAAGAAGAGGTGAGATAGACATATAATGAAAGCATTACAAAATAGTGAGATAAATGTTAACAGATGTATAAAAACTATAGGAGTACCAAAGACAGAGCCATAACTATTTAATATTCCATAGGTTTCATGTAATTTAATATCCTAGAGGATCTTATATATCTTAAAGATTATTCATCATCAGCTAGGAATAAGATCCAAGAGAATAATAATGAGTGTACTATTTACAATCACCATCGCTGTGGTTTGAATATTTGTCCCCTTCAAAACTCATGTTGAAATTTAGTCCCCACTGTGGCAGTATTGAGATGTAGGGTCTTTGGGAGGTAATTGGGTCCTGAGGGCTCCGCCCTCATAAATGGATTAATCCAATCATGGTTTAATGGATTAGTGGGTAATCTTGGGAGTGGGACTGGTGGCTTTAGAAGAAGAGGAAGAGAGACCTGACTTAGGATACTCAAGCCTCTCACCACATGATGCCTTGTGCTGCCTCCACAGAGTCCCTACCAGTAAGAAGTCCATCCCCAGATATGGCCCCTTGACCTTGGACTTCTCACCTTCCATATCTATAAGAAATAACTTATTTTTCTTTATAAATTACCCAGTTTCAGGTAGTTTGTTTTAAGCAGCAGAACAGGGACTAAGGCAACCAGTCAGCATCTTTATATTGATTGTAACGATTAATACTGATGAATTTCTACTTTTGAATGATTAAAAAAAATTGTATGAGGTGCTTCACTAGTGAAATACAAGAGAAGACCAACACTTTAGGGTTAAAATATTTGTGGATCCTACTAGTTTATATTACTCCAGAGTGATGTGATGAATTTCTATTCTTCGTCTATTGTTGGGATGGAAAATAATAATAGAATTTCAGAGATGGAAAGGACCTTAGAGATCATCTAATCCAACAAGATGAATAAACTTTTCTTTTCCATTGCCAATAAACTGGTGAAATGTGAGAAATACAACTCTTTTGAGTTATAGGTGGTCTGATGAATTGAGACGGCCATGGTTCAACCTAAGACACTGGAGTTTCTCCACATCACAAAAAATAAACTTTTTTCATAAACAAAGTCAATTTAAGTTAGGTGGCTTTTATCAGTTCTATGAATACCCCATCAATATCAGAGCAAAAAAAAATGCACTCTGAAAGAGAAATAGAGGAACTTTTATTTGGTTTCCCTTTGAGACTTTAACAGAAAATGTTGCAATTCCCTACTTTTTTTAAAAAGAAATCATTTTTTAAGATGACTGGCATATTTTCAAGGAGCTACTGTGAAATGCATTTAAACAAGAATTCCTCAGTGGTTGGTGATCTTTGTCTAATAATAATGAGACACTAGTCAGATTTTTTAAAAAATGTCTACCTTCATCGCCAACTTTGAGGCCATGTCAAAAGAGATTATGGTTTCAGACGTCCTTGCCCCCAGCATCCACTACTAATCCCCAGAGCTCCTGGTTCTCCTTAGAGTGGGAAATTATCCTGGTCACCACTAAGGATTGTTTTAAAAATTAAAAACATCTAGTTCATTAGGAAAGCAGTTCTATGAAAGCTGAATGGAGTTTACCAGATGTTCGCAAACCTAGCTGCACATCACAGCTACCAGAAGGGGATTTGAAAAATACAGAGTGCCAAATCCTACCTCCAACCATTGATTAAGTAAGTCATATATTGTGCCTGGGAACCTGAATTTATTATTTTTTTGCCTTTAAGTTTCCCAGGTGATTCACAACATGCAAATGCAGATTATCACATCTTTTAATAAGAAAAAAGTTATTTGCGTTCTTATCTACTGGATGCAAAGCTTATGATAATATAATCTATAAAAAGAAAAATCCTTTTGCTTTATTTTATTAAAAAATAATTAAGAGGGCTTCGAACTCATTTGTCTCCTAAGAAACAGTATCTTCAGGAAAGATGAGGCCAAAGCAAACACTATGTCATCCCCAAAGTACTCTGTGATGCTATTGCTGTAACTTGGTAGTTAAGTATATTCTGCACAACTAAGAGAAAAAAAGGATTCATCTACATTATATTTTGGTCATGTTGGTAATCATTTTAACTTTTTTTTCCCTTGTTTTAAGTCTATAGGTTAGAAGGTAGCCATTAGCTTTCTATAGCAGGCATGGTGGTTTGCTTTCTATCCTTCCAGGGAAGACTATTGCTTATTTTATTTTTGGTGCATTGCACTATTTTTCCAGCCACAGGCGCAGTTACAAATCACCCTATAAATTGCTTTCATAACTAGAACTCCAAGGGGGATTCAACAAGGTTTTCTGTATGTAATTACCCAATTGGAAGTTAGCCAGATTCCCAGGACTGCAACCCTTACACTTGTGAACAGGAAGATTTGCTTGTTAATAATCACACCACTCAGCATCCTGATATTTAGAAATCTTTAGAAAGTGACTTAATGCTCCATGAAAAAATCTGTGGCAGATCACAAGAGGAGTAGTATCTCCATAGAGCAACCCACTAGGGGTAGTTCCCACCAGCTGGCAAGATAGCCTACTGGTATTCAAAGTCATCTGTTTTTGCATTCAAGGTATTTAATAATTGAATGCTGGAACAGATGTGTATTTCTTTTAATTTTCTCTAAGTTCATTTTTCTTTCCTGGGTAGTTCCACACCTTTCACATGGCTTTATTTTTACCTGTTATGTGTATAATTCTTCTTCCTTTTCAATGACAATATTGTTAACAATACAGCTATCTCTGAGTGTGAGAATGGTCCAGGATGTCAAAATATACTCTAAAGATTTGTCACATTGAATGTATCTGATTAGTTGTAAGGAGTATCTATTGACACTGCTTGCTGTCATTTGCCACTCCAATGTTTTTTTTTAATTCACAGAATGATTCTCTCCTCTTTTTACAGTGGTTGTGCTGTTGGAACTAGGCTTCAGTGAAAGCTGGTAATATTTCCTCTGAGCACACTGTGGTTCAGTTGGCTTTCAGTTCTATTATTAAGGTATTGTGCTGTCATAACCCTCATCCTTTTCTTCTAAATAAAAGTCAAGATCCAGTTGGGTGCAGTGGCTCATGCCTGTAATCCCAGCACTTTAGTGAGGCCAAGGTGGGAGGAACCCTTGAGACCAGGAGTTCAAGACCAGCCTGGTCAACATAGCAAGACCTTGACTCTATATTAAAAATATATAGATATAGATATAGATATACAATTTTAAAATTGAAGGCAATTTCAAAAAAAAAAAAGATTCTTCAGCAAAATTCTTCTCAATTTTGCCCCCAGCAAGTCCTGAAATTTCCTCAACTGATCTGCCTTCTTTCCTTCTCTCTCTTAGAAGCTTCCCAGGTGAACTGAGCAGTTTAAGAATTGGAATCTGCAGTCATATTCACAAAGTTCAAATCCTAGTTTAGCCACTTACAAGCTGTGTGTCCTTTGACAATTTTCTTAGTTTCTCTGTGCCTCAATTATCTTATCTAAAACATGAGAATGCTCTAACAGCTTAACTCGTTGGGTTGTAGAAAGAATTAAGTAGGTTTATAATATTGTATACATCCTATCATTATCCTTCAAATACCTTCTATTCTGGTGAAGCCTTCTATTGCTCTGACCCACAGCTATTCCCCCAACCCATTCTATACCATTTGAAGAGTAACTATATATCTGACACTTCACATGCATGCTGTCATGCATATTATACCATAAGATCTCCCTCAAAATTGAGGAACTACTTTCTTAGACTTCTGCACTGAACACAGTGATTGACACATGGTATGTATGTAAAACTTTTTGGTTGGTGACGCTGAGACTATAAAATGCTAAAAAAGAGATTACTTTTTAAAAATGGGAGGTTGTAAAAAAAAAAGTAATTCTTACATACAATTGCAAATAAATCCCTTCATGAAGAAAAGCAGTACCTAAAGAAGGCAATTCTTTGAGAAGCTTGAGTTTTAAAGTGGAAATATTCAAAACATGGTAAGAAGGACTCTTAAGCAGATGAAAGAGGCTTGGCCACATAAGAACTGTGTTAGTAAGGCAAAGCCACAAGGGAACTGAGGCTTGAGGGAAAAAAAAAATGATGGGCAATAATGGAAGAGGCTCTTACAGTTTTGTTCAGAACATGAAGCTGACAAGAATAAGCAGGTTTGCGCCTTGAACTGGTCTAATTCAATGGATAATTGGGAGAAAGAAAAACATGGCTATTAAAAAGTAGGAGATTTCCAGACCAAATGCGAGATGGAGTACAGATCAGCAAGAAAGAACACTAGCCTAAGGGAGTTCATCAGATCTGAGATTAAAGGCAAAGAATGGGTGCAGCATAGCCTAGTGGTAAAAGAATTTGAGCCTTGGGTTTGAAAGAGCTGTGTGACCTTGGGCAAGTCACGTAAACCCTCACTGCCACAGCTTCTAGACCTGCAAAATGAAGGTAAAATGCTTTCATCATGAGAGAAATTATGAGGATTTAAAAAACTAGTAAGTGGAGTTGCTGAATAAATTATAGTAGTGGTTGTTGTCATTAAAAGGACTAACATTTATAATAGTATTATAATAAGGGCATCTGGGTTCTCTGAAGGCATTCAGGTCTGATGTATTCCATGAATTTTACCCCACAGAACCAAGAGAAATTTCCAAAGGGATTGCTCAAGTTCTACGGACAGAATCTAAAGAATCATAGAAACCTAAACACACAACCTAAAACAGAAGGCCAGCAAACGCACTTCTAACTATCAAGCAAGAATACGAGAAAAGTGGAGTTCATGAACACAGCAGCTAACTGGATGGTTCCTAGAAAAGGAATGGTGATGGCCAAGACCAAAAAGTCATGACTGGCTGACTTCATTTCCAGCCCACTTCCCCAATGCACACACATTTTTAAAATTCTAAATTGGCCGGGCGCAGTGGCTCACGCCTGTAATCCCAGCACTTTGGGAGGCTGAGGCAGGCAGATCACAAGGTCAGGAGTTCGAGACCAGCCTGGCCAACATGGTGAAACCCCATCTCTACTAAAAATACAAAAAAATTAGCTGGGCATGTTGGCAGACTCCTGTAATCCCAGCTACGCAGGAGGCTGAGGCAGGAGAATCACTTGAACCCAGGAGGTGGAGGTTTCAGTGAACCGAGGTCGCACCACTGCACTCCAGCCCGGGCGACAGTGCGAGACTCTGTCTCAAAGAAAAAAAAATTCTAAATCAGGTTTCTAGACCAGAATATAAGTGACAATGAGCTCCATTAGGGTAGAGACAGCATCTTGTTTGTTCACTGCTGAGTCCTCAGTGCCTGTCACATAGTAGGCACTCAGTGATGCCTGATTGAATGACTAGATAAATAAGTCAACAAATAAATACATGAAATAGAATAGGCCAGCTGGATCTATATTTCTATAAGACATTCAACAGAACATTATAATATCCCTGTAGATAATACAGCGAAATAGAAAGATGGAAGTCGCCTGAGGGAGATTCGTAACTGGAGGAAGCCCTGTACCCAAAGGGTCGTGATTAACTGATTCATGCCAATTACACGAGCAGCTGGCTTTAGGTTCACTGATTTCTCCATGGCTCTGCTCTACTCAATATGTCAGTATGTCTGGGATGAAGACATAGAAGACAAATTCATCAATTTTACTAATGACCTGGAGTTAGGAAGGCCAATGAATACACTGTAAATTAGAATTTGTATTTAAACATATTTCAGTAGGTTGAAACAGTAGACCAGATTGGCGAGGGTGAAGTGTTTTAGCATAATGGCTCATATCTGAATACTACATTAAATTATATGAAACGTTTCTGCAAACCTTATTTTGCGTAGTCCTCACAATAGCTCTACAGTGGGTTGCATGGTGCCCGCCAAAAGATATGTTCACCCAGAATCTGTGAATGTGACTTTACTTAGAAAAAAGTCTTTGCAGATGTAATTAAGTTTTGGATCTCAAAATGAGATCATCCTGGATGAAGTGGGCCCTAAATCCAATGACAAGAGTTTCTATAAGGCCACGCATGGTAGCTCACACCTGTAATCCCAGCACTTTGGGAGGTGGAGGCAGGCTGATCACTTGAGGTCAGGAGTTTAAGACCAGCCTAGCCAATATGGTGAAACCCCATCTCTACCAAAAATACAAAAATTAGCCGGGTATGGTGGCACACACGTGTAATCCCAGCTACTGTGGAGGCTGAGGCAGGAGAATAGCTTGAACCCAGGAGGTGGAGGTTGCAGTGAGCCAAGATCACACCACTGCACTTGGGAGACAGAGTGAGACTCTCTCAAAAAAAAAAAAAAAAAAAAAAGAGTTTCTGTAAGAGAAGTGAAGGAGGTAAGACACAGAGGAGAAGGTGAAGTGCCTATGAGACAGAGACTAGAGTGATCTATTGACAAGCCAAGGAACATGAGGTGTTGGCAGAAGCCTGAGAAGCAAGGAAAGATGTGGACCATATTCTCCCTGGGAGCCTCCTGAAGGAGCCAACCTTGCCAACACCTTGACTTTGTACTCATTCTGAGAGAACACATTTCTGTTGTTTTAAGTTACCAAGTTTTTGACACTTTGTTACTTTACTAGGAGACTAATTTCTAGAAAACTAATACAAATACTTTTCTTTTTTCACAAACAAGGAACCAAAGTCAGAAATGTGGCAGTTTTCCAAAAATTCTTTTATTTCACAAGTCTTTGTTGTGTCCCTACCATGGACCAGACATTATTCTAGATGTTGGGATTCTGCAGTAAACAAATCAGACTTGGCCCTAAGGAGCTTCTGTTCTAATAAAGGGAGACACAATAAGTAATGAAACCAAATGAATAAGTGACATGGCAGGCAGTGGCAAGTGCTACGGAGGAAAAGGCAGTAGGCTAAAGAGAACTGGGCATGCTATTTTCCATAACTAGGTAAGGCAAGGGACTTCTCATGAGGGAACATTTAGCCAGAAACCTGAAAACACTGAAGAAATGGGGCAGACAGAAATCTAGTAGAAGAGGGTTTCATGTGGAGGCATTAGTGGGTAAGACCTAAACAGGGAGGTTACTTAGTCTGAGGAGCACAAAGAGTCCAGGGTGGCCAGAATGGAATGAACCAGGGGGAAATAGTGGGAGACAAGGGGAGAATCATGGCAGGGGAAGGGGAGAAAGGGATTGTATGGACCCCCGTAGGCATTGTTAAGTATTTTATCTTTTGCACTGAGTTAAACAAGAAGACGCTGGAAAATTTTAAGCAGAGGAAAAACATGGTCTAACATGATTTTAAGGGATCTCTCTGGCTGGCGTATTGAGAATGGGCCATACTGGGGCACAAGCAGAAGTGAAGAGACCCAGGAGGGGGCTGTGGCAACAGTCCATGCAAGAGTTGATGGTGCTTGAACCTTAGAAGTGATGATGGAGGTGGGGAGAAATGATCAACTTCTAGAGGATTTGATGGTGAAACTGGCAGGGATTTAAAGAGAGGAGTCAGTCAGGGCTGACTTCAAGGATCTGGGCTGAAGCACTGGAAGGATGGGGTTGCCACTTACTGAGATGCGAAGACAATGAATTAGTGGTACAGCAGGAATTTGAACTCAGGTTACATGCGCCCTTGCCTAGTAGTCAGTACCATTGTCCCCAGATCCCGCAGGAGTAAATTGGTGCTGTTCTAAAAGTAAAACCTTCACAAGGTGGAAGACTGGCTGGACCCTTCTATGATGCAGGGCAAGGAAAGACACCACAGGTGGGAACAGCCGGCATTCCTATGATCGGGCTGGTCAAGGACATCTGAGTCCCCCACGGGTCAAGGGGACGGACCAGGAGACTGTCAAATGATCTCATGCAGACCCCGGGTGATCATCCACTTTGGAAGCCAGTACTCCACACCTGGTACCTTCAGTGGAACCCAACCACACCACCTGTGTAGACCAGGGCCTCTGGAGACCAAGCCATTCTACCCAGTTCTGAGCAAAAGCCAGGAAATGCACCATCAGTCACATCTAAGCCAGCCTCGATTGATCACCCATTCATTCATCCAACACGTGTTTCCTGCCTGCTCCCATGTGTCAAGCTCTTTACTCTGGAGATTCATTGGTGAAGAAAACAGACAAAGCATCTGCCCTTGAGAAAAAATTAATAATAGAAAACACACTACAAACACATGATACATACATTTTAAAACCTTCACAAGTACGAGGTGGGAAAAAGAGACTTAGAAAGATGATTTTAGCATCTGCATGATTAAAACTCATTAAAGTTGAGGACAAGCCCAGGTTAATTCACCATAGGATGGCATTGCCAAAAACAGGAATGCAATCTCTTATCTCTTGACAAGAATGTCTTTACAATAGTCTAAACCATAGTTGGTGACCACCAGGCCGGAAGTAGCCCATCCAGTTCCTAGAGCTACATTTTTAGAACAAAGAAAAACAGAAAAAAGACAAAGAATTCAGAGGAGAGCAGCTAGAACAGGAGGGTATTTCAAGATGGGAAGGTTGAGCAAGACAGGTTTGGAGAAAGGTACAGGCAGTGAGGAAAATGTTCTGTGAAATGGAAGATAACGATGTCTATTTCACAGGGCAATTGACAGGATTAAAAGTGATAACGTACTCGCAAATTCTCTACAAATGCAAGGCATCGTTATTAAAATTGAAGGCCTGTCATGCAGAAGAGGTTTCGGATGCATTCTGTGTGGCCCCAAGAGGTAGAGGCAGAACTGAGAGCTACAGCATTTCTGTTCAAAGTGGAGAAGGACTGTCCACAAATGGAAAAGGCTGGCTGGTTGGTGAACTGACTTCATCAAATCTGGATATGTTCAAAGGCTGACAAGCTGAAGACATGACTGCAATGTTAAAAGGGAATTCTCCCATTTAATGGTCTGTAAATTTTAGTTTTTTGTTTTGTTTTGTTTTTAAACAACTCTGAGGCTATAGTAGTAGTCTCAACTTTTTCTTATTGCTTCTGTATTTAGTCCTTGGCCACATTCGCCCTACAAAAAGATAATGTAATTCAATTCCCCCAATTAATCAGTAAAGCCACAGGTGACCTTCCCACAGAGGTCCAGTTATAATTATGCCACTTAAAGTAGTCTCCTGGTAGAACGTATTATAGAAAAGGTTAGAGAAGTTTATTCTAATTCATCAAAGGTCAACAATCAAATAAAAGCCAATACAGTATAATAATAATTATCTATCTCACCAAACCATAGTAGTATGTTTAAATGAGTGAAACTTTTCTTTTGAAAAAAGTGGAAACAATATAAATTATTATTAGATAACAAATAAACACCACAATGACGAAATGTTCTTGCTAGGGTAAAATAATTGAGATGATAATTAGGCACAATTAGCATTATTATGAGTCAATCATATTTCAATGAAAAGAAAACATATTTGGCTAAAAGGCTAGGATTTTGTTGTTGGTACTGTATAAATTCTTTCTGGTTCAGCTAGGTCACTCATTGTATTTGCCAATCAATTATTTTAGAGATGACTGGAGATTTCCATTTTAACAAAAGCCTATTTTTGCAAACAGCAGAGCTTTTAGAAGCTTCTCTCCTTGATGCGTCCGAGGTCTTTTCACTGGCTCTTGTCACTCTGTTTCTAATCCAACATATTTTATGACTATTTGCCAGTGTTACAGACAAGCCCACAACTTAAAATTGCAATAACAAGATGACAGTATTTAGAAAAAAATGATTACTTTCTCTGTTTTATTATAACACTTTCATATATTTGGCAGGGGAGGGGACAAAATTTTATCATAGCAAATAATCTTTTTTTATTTTCCCATATTATTCATCATGTTTAAATTTGCATTTATTTGTTAAATCAAATTCCTGTCTACACTGAATCCCCAGAAGGTTTTGTTATGTTTTTCCCACATCTTTTTAGAATTCTTAAGATCTTGGTAGAAAAAGAAAGGAATATCTTTATAAGTAAGAAAAGGTAGATCAGCAATAAAAGATCTAGAAACACAATATTGGACAAGTTTAGGCAACGGCTTCACGGAAGTAAAACAAGGAAATTAGAATAAACAAACAAATACACAAATCTGTGACTTCAGTCTTAATAATCTGGAAAGTTACAGTTTACCACAGCGAAATAGAGTCTGCATGGGGTGCATTTAAAATGTAGACTAGAACATGGTTTCCTACAAGGAGATGGGGATAGTTCTGCCAAAATATTCTGAAATGTTCTCAAGAGAAAAAAGAAGGCTCTAGAAGGGAAATTGCTAGCAAGAGTCACAGTTATAACTATAACTATGATATGTGTAACTGTGATATAAATAACAGAATAACAATGATCTCAGGATCTCAGCAATCAAAAAGGAAAATTACGTTTTTAGGTCTCTGATATCGTTATCCTAGGATGAGGAGCAGGGGTTCTCTAAAATAGTTATGAAATGGAAAATAAAAATTTCACATAGATTTAAAAACCCTGGATTCCCCCTTGATAATCAATACTTTCCACAGAAGCCTACAAAGATCAAAGATCCCCTTAGATATCAATTATAATAAAGACAGAATTTTCACAGTTTAAGTGATCTAAAGAAATACGATAATAGTTGGCATAAAAAATGATCTACAGGATGCTTAAAGTTAGGTAATAGCAGTTGCATAGCTCTTTCCATCTCTCAATGAACTTATCAATAATTTATCAGGAAAATGTCAAAATGTCCTTGTCAGGAAGGTACACAGGATAATGATACTTGTTTTTAAAAACAGTTCATGCAAGAGGCTGTAAAATGATAGTCAGGTGTTCGAGGCACACTTCCAACTCTTTCATCTAACCACCTACTTAAATGTTGTGGAACATAAATCAAGGGAAGCAACAGCTAGAAATCAGTCCCTTTAAAATGCAGTGTTTGACAGCTAAATGCAGAGGAGGCCTGGTCTTGTAATTGACATATTTCATCATTATTCAGTGGCAAAGGACTCTAAGAATATTTTGAAACGCTTGTTTTGCCATCACATTGCCCAGCTGATCACCATATTATCTCATTAGTTCAATAAACTTAATGTTTTTTTCTTTTTACCTCTGTCACCTCTTGTTTATCTAGATGTCATATTTTTACATTAATGAAATGTGAGCATGTAACTATAATGGGAATGACTTTTAACATGCACACTGGAATATACGGCTAAAAGAGTGATATCTCCTTCAAGAAAATTGCAAAAATATTGTGACCACAGGCAGCAAAGTAGCATTAAATAAGGAACCCGCCTTCTCATGCATTCAATTGGAAGTATAATTTATGGTTTGGATGGTTGAAAACAATTTTTTTTGCTTTGCTTTGTATTTTCAATAATCAGTGTTATGACTGTTGTTACTAATTTGGGTGAGAACAGTAGAGTTTCAGCTGCCATAAGCATATAGAGTAAAAAATATCTCCTTGAGATCAGAGGGTACTAATATATACCTTATAAAAATTATACTCTCTCTTCCTTGATAATTTTCCATCCATCCATTAATCCATCCATCCATCCATCCATCCATCACCAATCTCTTTACTGCTAACTATTAGGCACCAGCCACCATATTAGGCTGTGGTGGTATGTCAATAAATAAGAAATAAAATTTACCTTCAAGAAATTTATAATCTAATAGTGTTGTGTGGTTCAAGGTCTAATCCATCAACATTCATGCAAATATAGTATCAATGAAATGAAGCCAACTCTATTGTGTTATATTTGTGTTAATTACTGAACTTAATGTTAAAGGAGACCAAAACATATGACCTGTTTACTATGAGCCATTTCTAGGTTCCCTCCCAGCTCTGTGAATGTTTGAGACTGCTAGTATAGCATGGTACTGAATGTGTATGGGCTACAACTTAGGTTCTTGTCCAAAACAGTAATGGAGATGCTGTAAGAGCACAAATAATCAAAATTAAAGTCAAGGAATAAAATATTACAGAGGTTCAAGGGAGAGACCATACTTAATTGCTAGAAACCAGAATGTCTTCTTGGAGGAAGGAACATGCTGCTGTTGATACCACATGTTTTAGAAGAGTTAATCACAGTTAGAGATTTGATGTTTAATTTCTTTTCAAAAAATGATTCATTAATTAGATGAAATAATTCTCATTTCCAGACAGATGTCTATATTTCCTTACATAAAACAGAAAAGAAACTCCACACTTAACCCACTTCTCATTCTAATCTGCATCCTGAAGCTTTGTTGACTGTCAGTGTCAATAGCAGACTAACACCACTGAAGTATTTAGGACTGTAATTTTAAGGAAGGAAGCAAAAGAACGCATTTACCCACAAAAATAGCACAGAATGTATGAGTCAAGATTAAGCACATATCAGGGTAACATGCCAAACAAGAACATAAATGAACTGGAGATTAGAAAAATTACTTATTTTCATAGTGTAAAATGTATTTCTGGATGCAATGTGTATCAATAACCTTCACTGACTATTTACCTTGTACCCAACACTGTGCTAGGCACTAGGGATACAAAAATTAATAAAACCATATCTAGACAGCCTCTAGGAATTCACAGCCCAGGAAGATAATAATATGAATAAAAAATATCATAGAGTGGTATAGTAAAATGACAGTTTTGACATATATTAGCATATAAGATCATGAAATCTGAAACCAGCCTGTGTCTGAATCCCAGATCTGAAATTTACCAGGTATCTGACCCTGTACCTCAGTTTCCTTGTCTGTATAATGAGGATGATAATAATATGTAGTAAGGTTGTTGTGAGACTAAATGAAGTCATTTATGTAGAGTACTTTAGAACAGTACCTGGCCCATACTAAGCACTACATATGCGTTAGCCATTATCATTATTACTCATAATCTCAAGAGAATATCCAAGCCTAAATCAAATGAGGAAAGTGAAAAGTTCCAGGCTTTCAATACCTGTACCTTTTCCCAGTAAAATTAGTAAAATATGTTCATACATAAAGGGGAACTCTTAGCTCCATACATATACACAAGCGTCATTTTTACAAAGAAATGGTTGTTTTTTTTAGAATTATCAACTCAATAGTATATGCAAGGAAGGGAAATATTTTAAATCTAGAGTCTGATTAATTCATGTCTAAACAGAGATCAGCTTTACAGAAACCAAAGCATAATTCAAAGTTAAATTTTGCTTCTTCACTTAAAAAAAAAAAAAAAACATAAATGTGCATATAGATTAGCTCACCAAAGCTAGGTTTCAAATGGCTGCCACATCTGGCATAACAACTTTCTATATAGTTTCACAACCCAGTGTTCTAATGATATTGAGCTATGTAGATAACAAGTGTTTGTGCTTGAATTTGATTACATTGTCAGTTACTGTGGCAGATTGTATTATCCGTCCCAAGTTTTCATCCCTCCCTCTTTTCCTGCTCTTTACCGTGTGACTTTTCACTTCCTCCCCAAAGAGGTTACGTATATTTCCTGACCTCCTGATGTTGGGTTTGGCCATGTGCTTTGCTTCAGTCAATAGAATGAGGGAGAAATGATGTTGTGCCAGGAACAAGCATAGGCCCCCAGAGGCCATGCTTGTCCGTGCTAACCCTCTTGTGCCTCTACCCTGTTATGAAAACAGTCATACCTATGCTCATCTGCTGGTCCTCAGGGAATGAGAGACATGTGCAACTCAGCTGCCCCAGATAAGCTCCCTTGACCCCAGCTCAGACTCAAGCACAGCCCCAGTTTATCCTCAGCCAGCTGAACAAGCCAGCTGACCTCCAGTGGGCTCATAAACAACATCAGCAGAGCAACCCACAAAGCTGAGCCTAGATCAGCTGACCCCAACCAACCCAAAGGCAGTCACACTATGTGAAGTATTTTATTTATTTTTAATAAGCCATTGAGTTTGGGATTGTTTTATTATGCAATAAAAGCTAGCTCATAGAGTCACAATATTTTCAATTTATGTAACATAAAACCCAACCCTAACTGTCATAACCATTTTTAAAATGTATGGTTTTAGCAAAGTGAAAAGGCCAGGAATAGTTTCAGCTTTAGTTATAGCTGTACCCAGAGGTTCAACGTTCAACATGAATATCTCTACAAATTTCTCAGCATGCCTCTGGCCTTTGGACTCTTTCATGTGTCAGCTTTGTCCTGGGACAAAGCCACCCTCTTGGTACCAAAATGGCTGCAGAAATTCTGGTCCTGCTATCTGCATACCTCACTTTGCATATTTCATCTTGAAAAAGAGGGAGGGCCTTCATCCCAGCCCTCCAAGCAAGAGTCCTGAGATTCATTCCTTCTTAGATCCTGGTGTGCTTATAAACTAATCAATGTAGCCAGGGAAAGAAATGCTTTGACTGACACATCCTATGTCATGGGTTCCCACCATGAAGAGAGAAAAGTTGAAACAAATTTACCAAGTTCCATGAATTTTTTCCAGTGTCAAGAGCTGTTGAGAAGGGGAAAGAGGGAAATAATTGTGGGACAAGCAGCTAGCAGTACACACAAGAACACACTTCCTTTGTAGTGCATTGTCACATTGTGTTTCAGATATCCCAAGCCTCAGATTATTACCCCTGCCAAATACTCTTTTAGTAATGTCAATAAATGCTACTTGTTTGAATTAACTGTATACATTCTGAGGTATAAAGATTTTTTTTTAGATGAAAGAAGTGTAAAGAGACAAAAAAAAAAGAAGTTATAATGCCACCATTTATCCCCCAATAACTAGAAACAGCTTCTATTTGAAATCTCAGTACCACCTGCTTTGCATCTGCTGGACCGACTGAGAATGCAGGTCTGGCAAAGAGAAAAAATCCATTTTAAGTAGATCTGTGACAATACAGGGCAAGAAGGTCTTGAAATCCACCAAGGGTTTTAATAAGACTGACAGCACAGAGCATGCCAGAAGCCAGGAAAAGGAGAGTTTGCAAAAAAAAAAAAAAAAAAAAAAAGCATTCAAAAATCAAGCCCACACTATAAGGTTCGGGTGACCAACCAGGGCCAGTGAGACAGAGGTGCATACCACCATGTTTCTCTTCTGATCTAAGAAGGGTGAGAGAGGAAAGAGTTGATTAGCTCAGGGAAGGTTTTGTTCTGTCCTTTTAGATTCCAACTTTCCCAATCAGGGGAGAATTCTAAAACCCATTGTCTAATTTCAAAAGTTGGGTTTGAAAAACATGACAAGCTCTTTCTTTTTGTTACCTAATTCTCAGCTGTAAACCCAAGCTACTTGAGTGTGCATGCTTCATAAAAAGGCAAGAGGATTTAATTGAATTTTGCATGCCGCTTCTAAGTGGATTGCTGGGGTATACCAGGATTAATTAGTTTCATGTTGTTAATTCAATTCAAAGGTTGCTGATAAACTAAGACCATCAAACTCCATTAGGAGAAACAAAAACTTCTTAATTATGACAGCATATTTGGGGTTGTGGATAAGTTTTATCAGCATGTTTAAGTTCCATCCTGGTTTCCCAGGATTTGTGATAGAGCCACTCTAGTGGATCAGAGAGAACTCAATCATCTAAGCACTTTTCGCCAAATTTTCAAATTTGGTGTCTTTAACAAAAAAAAAAAGAAAGAAAGAAAAGAAGAAAGAATCCTCGGTTTCAATGGCTCTTTCTGCCCCTTAGAACGTGAAATTCTCTTTTCAAACAAATAACCCTAGGAGAATCACTCCAGTCTTTCTGCACATATGCAGATAACCTGTACAGGGTTAAAGGTTTGGTTTTTGCTCCGTCTCCCCAACTCCTTATGGTACTGTCACGATCATACTGTCATGACCCCTTATACGTGAAAAAAAAAAATTATCAGCAAAATATTTTATTTTGTGTAGAGAATGTTGAAAATATGATTGGCTACATGGTCTTGCAAATAACTGCTTCTCTTCCCCTGACACTTAGCAAAACCTCACCTTTCAATAAAAAACACGGTGAGCACACAAGCATGTAGATGCACACACTCACCGGCTTAGCTTTTGGCTTGGATGTGCCTGTATACTGCGGTTGAGGATCTAGCTAACTTTCTCTTCAGCCTGCCATGTTGGATCCCTTTCGCATCTTTTTCTAGTGCAAGAGATTTCTCTGCATCTGAAACACTTCCCCCACACACACCCTGCCCCAGTATGTGCACTTGGGCAAAGATACACACACAGAGAGACATACACACACACACTTCTAATAATTCCTCCCTCCTCTTCAGTTCTCAGTGCACCCTTCATCTCTCCTGGGACCTCTTTCTTAATTCTGAAGACTAGATTGGATGACATTCCTATGAGCCATCTCTGCATCTATGTTTAGCACTAATGCAGCAATTGAAACATTGTAATAGCCTGTAAATGATCACTAACTCTCCATAGAAATTAACTTTCTAAATGACAGAAGTATATCTCATTCATGAGTATACCTCATTCATGGTTGTATCACTGAACAGTGCAGAGCTTGACACACAGAAGGAATTCCATCAGCATTTTTTGAATACATGAATAAAGGCCAGAATGACCACAAAATTAACTGCGGAACCTCTCCCTTTGTATATTGTTCCATCCTAGGTCATTCTATTAACAATCTTTACTTGCCCCTACCCACCAGCCTGGCACCTCTGTGGACTGATCAACCCACAGCAACTCCTCTGGCAGAGACTTTTATCTGGCCCCAGTGTTCATTCTTCCCTTTTTTCTCATAAAAGAACAAGAATTTTAGCTGAGAATTCTGATACAGAGTGGGCTTGAAGAAACATTTCTCATTCTCCAGCGAAACTGGCCATTTGAATAAATTATAAACATTAAAATATAAAAGTAAAGCTACATGCAACTTCTAGGAAGTTTTCTTAAAAGGAAAAATATATGCCCTTTCTGAATCCTCCCTCCCTCTTGCTACTAAAGATGTGGAAGTGATGGCTGGTTCTCCAGCAGTCATCTTGGACCAAGGAGACACATGCTAAGGACAGAAGAAGTCTATACTGCTAACAGTTTTCTGAAACCATTACACTACTTACACCACACCATGACTTACTTCCAGGTTTCTTTTACATGAAAGAGAAGAAAATAGGTCTCAGTAAAGACACTGTTATTTCAGTCACTTTAAAAAAAAATTATTTCCATAGGTTATTGGGGAACAGGTGGTGTTTGGTTACATGAGCACATTCTTTAGTGGTGATTTGTGAGATTTTGCTGTACCCATCACCAGAGCAATATAGACGGCATTCTGTTTGTAGTCTTTTATTCCTCAACCCCTTCTCACCCTTTTTCCTTGAGTCCCCAAAGTCCGCTGTGTCATTCTCATGCCTTTGCATCCTCATAGCTTAGCACCCACTTATGAGTAAGAACATGCAATGTTTGGTTTTCCATTCCTGAGTTACTTCACTTAGAATAATAGTCTCCAATCTCATCCAGGTTGCTGTGAATGCCATTAATTCATTCCTTTTTATGGCTGAGTAGTATTCCATTGTGTGTGTGTGTGTATGTGTTTGTGTACACACACACACACATATATATATATATACATATATATATCACAGTTTCTTTATCCAGTCATTGATTGATGGGCACTTGTGTTGGTCCCACATTTTTACAATTGCCAATTGTGCTGCTATAAACATGTGTATGAAAGCATCTTTTTCGTGTAATGACTTCTTTTCCTCTGGATAAATATCCAGTAGTGGGATTGCTGGATCAAATGGTACTTCTACTCCTAGTTCTTTAACGAATCTCCACACTGTTTTCCATAGTGGTTGTACTAGTTTACATTCCCACTAGCAGTGTAGAAGTGTTCCCTGTTCACCGTATCCATGCCAACATCTACTATTTTTGATTTTTGATTATAGCCATTCTTGCAAGAGTAAGGTGGTATCACATTGTGGTTTTGATTTGCATTTCTCTGATCATTAATGATGTTGAGCATTTTTTCATATGTTTGTTGGCTATTTGTATATCTTCTTTTGAGAATTGTCTATTGATATCTTTAGCCCACTTTTTGATGGGATTGCTTTTTTTCTTGTTGGTCTGTTTGAGTTCATTGTAGATTCTGGATATTAGTTCTTTGTCAGATGTACAGAGCGTGAAAATTTTTCCCCACTCTCTGAGTTGTCTGTTTACTCTGCCGACTCTTCCTTTTGCTGTGCAAGGTTCTTTAGTTAAGTCCCAGCTATTTATTTTTGTTATTATTGCATTTGCTTTTGTGTTCTTGGTCATGAAATCCTTGCCTAAGACAATGTCTACCATGGTTTTTCTAATGTTATCTTCTAGAATTTTTATAGGTTCAGGTCTTAGATTTCAGTCCCTGATCCATCTTGAGATGATTTGTGTATAAGGTGAGAGATGAAGATCCAGTTTCATTCTCCTACATGTGGCTTGCCAATTATCCCAGCTCCATTTGTTGAATAGGGTGTCCTTTCCCCATTTTCTTTCTTGTTTGATTTTTCAAAGATCAGTTGGCTGTAAGTATTTGAGTTTATTTCTGGGTTCCCTATTCCATTCCATTGGTCTATGTGCCTCTTTTTATGCCAGTACCATGCTGTTTTGATGACTGTGGCCTTATAATATGGTTTGAAATCAGGCAATGTGATGCCTCCAGATTTGTTCTTTTTGCTTAGCCTTACTTTGCTATGTGGGCTTTTTTCTTTTTTGGTTTCATATGAATTTTAGAATTGTTTTTTCTATTTCTGTGAAGAATGATGGTGCTATTTTGGTAGGAATTGCATTAAATATGTAAATTGCTTTTGGCAGTATGGTCAGTTTCACAATATTGATTCTACCCATCCGTGAGCATGGGAGTGTTTCCATTTGTTTGTGTCATTTATAATTTCTTTCAGCAGTATTGTGTAGTTTTCCTCTTCATCTCCTTGGTTAGGTATATTACTAAGTATTTTAATTTCTTTTTCTGTAGCTACTGTAAAAGGGGTGGAGGTCTTGATTTGATTCTCAGCTTGGTCACTGTTGGTGTATAGGAGAGCTACTGATTTGTGTACATTAATTTTTTATCCTGAAACTACTGAATTCTTTTATCAGTTCTAGGAGCTTTTGGATGAGTCTTTAGGGTTTTCTAGGTATACAATCTTATCATCAGCAAACAGTACGATTTGACTTCCTCTTTGCCAATTTGGATGCCTTTTATTTCTTTGTCTGATTGCTCTGGCTAGGACTTCCAGTACTACGTTGAAGAGGGTGGTAAGATGGGCATCCTTGTCTTATTTCAGTTCTCAGAGGGAATGCTTTCAACTTTTCCCCATTCAGCATTATGTTGGCTATGGGTTTGTCATAGGTGGGTTTTAATACCTTGAGGCATGTTCCTTGTATGCCAATTTTGCTGAGATTTTTAATCATAAAAGAATGCCAGATTTTGTTGAATGCTTTTTCTGCATCTATTGAGATAATCATGTGTTTTTTGTTTTTAATTCTCTCTATGTGATATATCACATTTATTGACTTGCATATGTTAAATCATCTCTGCATCCCTGGTATGAGACCCACTTGATCATGGTGGATTCTCTTTTTAATATGTTGTTGAATTTGGTTAGCTAGTATTTTGTTAAGGATTTTTGCATCTATGTTCATCAGGGATATTGGTCTGTAGTTCTTTGTTTGTTTTTTGGTTATATCCTTTGCTTGTTTTAGTATTAGGGTGATACTGGCTTCATATAATGATTTAGGGAGGATTCCTTCTTTCTCTATCCTGTGGAATAGTGTCAATAGGATTGGTACCAATTGCTTTTTGAATGTCCAGTAGAATTAAGCCAGAGTCCTAGAATTTTTTTTTTTTTGGTAATTTTTTAAAATTATCATTTCAATCTCACTGCTGGTTACTGGTCTGTTCAGGGTATCTACTTATTCCTGATCTAAGCTAGGAGGGTTTTATCTTTCCAGGAATTTATCCATCTCTTCTAAGTTTTCTATTTAATGCACATAAAGGTGTTCATAGTGTCTTTGAATGAGCTTTTGTATTTCTGTGCTGTCCATTGTAATATCTCCCATTTCATTTCCTATTGAGCCTCTTTGGATTTTCTCTCTTCTTTTCTTGATTAATCTTGCTAATGGTCTAAATTTTATTTATCTTTTCAAAGAACCAGCTTTTTGTTTCATTTATCTTTTACATATATTTTGTCTGTTTCTTTGTTTCAACTTAATTTAGTTCTGGTCTGATCTTGGTTATTTCCTTTCTTCTGCTGAGTTTGGGTTTGGTTTGTTCTTGTTTCTCTAGTTCCTTGAGGTGTGGCCTTTGATTGTCTATTTGAGCTCTTTCAGACTTTTTGATGTAGGCATTTATGGCTATGAACGTTCCTCTTAGCACCACTTTTGCTGTATCCCAGAGGTTTTGATAGGTTGTCACTATTGTCATTTAGTTCAAGGAATTTTTTAAATTTCCATCTTGATTTCATTTTTAACCTAATGATCATTCAGGAGAAGGTTATTTAATTTTCATGTATTTGCATGGTTCTGAAGGTTCCTTTTGGAGTTGATTTCCAGTTTTATTCCACTGTTGTCTGAGTGAGTGCTTGATATAACTTCAAATTTCTTAAATTTATTGAGGCTCGTTTTGTGGTCTATCATCTGCTGTATCTTGGAGAAAGTTATATGTGCTGATGAATAGAATATATATTCTGTGATTGTTGGGTAGAATGTTCTGTAAATATCTGTTATGTCCATTTGTTCCAGGGTAGAGTTTAAATCCAGTGTTTCTTTGTTGACTCTCTGTCTTGATGACCTGTCTAGTGCTGTCAGTGGAATGTTGAGCTCCCCCACTATTATTGTATTGCTGTCTATCGCATTTCTTAGGTCTAGTAGTAATTGTTGTATAAATTTGGAAGCTCCAGTGTTTGGTGCATATATATTTAGGATTGTGATATTTTCCTGTTGGACAGGGCCTTTTATCATTATATAATGTCTCTGTCTTTTTTTAACTGCTATTGCTTTAAAGTTTGTTTTGCCTGATATAAGAATAGCTACTTCTGCTCGCTTTTGGTGTCCATTTGCATGGAATGTCTTTTTCCATCCCTTTACCTTAAGTTTATAAGTTAGGGGAGTCTCTTGAAAGCAGCAGATAGTTGTTGGTGAATTCTTCTCCATTTTGCAATTGTGTATCTTTTAAATGGAGCATTTAAGCCATTTACATTCAATGTTAGTATGAGATATGAGGTACTATTTCATTCATCATGCTATTTGTTGCCTGTATACCTTTTTTTTTTTTGTATTTTGTTTTATAGGTTCTGTGAAATTTGTGCTTTAAAGAGGTTCTGTTTTGATGTGTTTCCAGGATTTGTTTCAAGATTTAGAGCTCCTTTTAACAGTTCTTGTAGTGCGTGGCTTGGTAGTGGCAAATTCTCTCAGCATTTGTTTGTCTGAAAAAGACTGTATCTTTCCTTCATTTATGAAGCTTAGTTTCATCGGATACAAAATTCTTGGCTGATAATTGTTTTGTTTAAGGAGGCTAAAGACAGGGCCCCAATCCTTTCTAGCTTGTAGTGGTTGTGCTGAGAGATCTGCTGTTAATCTGATAGGTTTCCTGTACAGGTTACATGATGTTTTTGCCTCACAGCTCTTGATTTTTTTCTTCATCTTAACTTTAGATAGCCTGATGACAATGTGCCTAGATGGTGATCTTTTTGCAATGAATTTCCAAAATGTTCTTTGAGCTTCTTGTAGTTGGATGTCTAGGTCTCTAGCAAGGTCCAGGAAGTTTTCCTCAGTTATTCCTCCAAATATATTTTCCAAACTTTTTTGTTTCTCTTCTTCCTCAGGAATGCAGATTACTCTTAGGTTTGGTCATTTAACATAATCCCAGACTTCTTAGAGGCTTTGTTCATATTTTCTTATTCTTTTTTCTTTGTCTTTGTTGTATTGGGTTAATTGTAAAACCTTGTCTTCAAGCTCTAAATTTCTTTCTTCTTCTTGTTCAAGTCTATTGCTGAGACTTTCCAGAGCATTTTGCATTTCTGTAAGTGTGTCCATTGTTTCCTGAAGTTTTTATTGTTTTTTATTTATGCTATTTCACTGAAGATTTCTCCCCTCATTTCTTGTATCTTTTTTTTTAATTTCCTTAAATTGGGCTTCACCCTTCTCTGGTGCCTCCTTGATTAGCTTAATAACTGACCTTCTGAATACTTTTTCAGGTAAATTAGGGATTTCTTCTTGGTTTGGTTCCATTGCCGGTGAGTTAGTGTGATTTTTGAGGGGTGTTAAAAAACTTTGTTTTCTCATATTACCAGGGTTGGTTTTCTGGTTCCTTCTCATTTGGGTAGTCTCTGTCAGAAAGAAGGTCTAGGGCTCAAGGCTGTGGTTCAGATGCTTTTGTCACCTGGGATGTTCCCTTCATGTAGTATTCTCCCCCTTTTCCTATGGATGTGGCTTCCTGACAGCTGAGCCATAGTGATTGTTATCTCTCTTCTTGATCTAGCCACCTAGCAGGTCTACCAGGCTCCAGGCTGGCACTGGTGGTTGTCTGCACAGAGCCCTGTGATGTGAGTCATCTGTGGGTCTCTCAGCCGTGGGTACCAGCACCTCCTCTGGTGGAGGTGGCAGAGGAGTGAAATGGACTGTGTGAGGGTTCTTAATTTTGATTGTTTAATACACTATTTTTGTGCTGGTTGGCCTCCTGCTGGGAGGTGGTGCTTTCAAGAGAGCATCAGCTGTGACAGTAATGGGATCAGGTGGTGGGTGGGGCCATAGAACTCCCAACAGCATGTGCCCTTGGTCTTCAGCTACCAGGGTGGGTAAGGAAGGGCCATCAGGTGGGAGCAGGGCTATTCGTGTCTGAGCTCAGAATCTCCTTGGGTGGGTCTTGCTGTGGTTGCTGTGGAGGATGAGGGTATGGTTCCCAGGTCAATGGAGTTATGTTCCTAGGAAGATTATGGCTGCCTCTGCTGTGTCATGCAGGTTGTCAGGGAAGTGGGGGAAAACTGGCAGTCACAGGCCTCACTCAGCTCCCATGCAACCCGAAAGGCCAGTCTCACTCCCACCATGCTTCCTCCCACAGCGGCATTGAGTCTGTTTCCAGGCAGTGGGCGAGCAGGGCTGAGAACTTGCCCCAGGCTACCAGCTTCCCAGCTACAGAAGCAAGTAGGGTTTTCATGCTTCCCCACCTGTGGGGTCTGCCCACTGGATTCATGCCCTCCCCCGAATTATGGCCAGGAGACTTCTTATTCAGTTGGAATTGTTACAAAATTCAGCTGGAGGTTTCCTTCTCCCTGTGGCCTTTTCCCAGTACTTCTGGCAGCCCTCCCCAGGGACCTCTGAGAGACAAGGCAGAAATGGCTTCCTAGGGGACCCAGAGAGCTGGTGCTCTACATGTTCAGATAAACTTCTCCAGTAAACTATGGAAATGATCCCTGAAAGTATAGTCTTCCAGGAATTTTTGATATAACAACTCAACCAATCCTAAATATCACAGCCATACAGTCAGAGACTTTCTACATCTATGCACAGGTCATATGGCCCATTCTTTGTTCTTCCCCTGGGTAAACATGGAGCAGAAGAGGCATTCATGTCTGGTTTGATTAGGAATTTTAAAATACTTTTTCCATACATAATTTTTCCCTGTGTAATAGACTTACCATTCCCCAGGTCTATGTAACCTCCCAGCCTCAGTAAAACTCTAAATTAAACAAAATTTGCCTTCTACCCTTCCAGCATCTTTCTCCCCCAAGAAAATGTGGTTGCAGGTGCCTTAAGAACTTTTTCCAGAAAATATACTTGCAGTTTTTCTAAGCCCTAAAAATGTAAACAAGTGTTTCTCAAAGAGTTGTCTCAGGTCTGCATCAAAATTACCTGGGAGTATTGTTACTCTGAAGAGTAACATGGAGTCTTGAGCCTTGAACTGCCTCAGTCCCACTCCCCAGAGGTGGAGCATCTGTGGTTTAGAAACTCTCTAGTTGACTGTAAGGAACAAAAAAGCTTTGGAGTCCACTGCTTTCAGGTACACACTAGAGGCCATTTTGGCTACCCCTCAGGTCACCTCTCCCTCTACAGAGATACAGTTACCTCCCACCCATCTTGCTGAAACCAGAGCTTCAGAAATTCTACTTCCTTTCTGCTCAGAGTGTGGGCCATGGACTAGCAGCATTGACATTCCTGGGTGGTTGTTAAAAATGTCCATCTTGGGCTTCACTTTAGATCTACCAAACTGGAATCTGCATTTTAACAAGCTGTCCAGGTGATTCCTAAGCAGGTGAGTATGGGGAAAGCACTAAGCTCCAGCACTGTGCCTTCTCTTGCAATACAACAGACCCCTGCTCCATTCCCATGGCTTGGCTAAGGACACAACTTACACTGTGCACAAACCTGCCACTGAGGAGGCCAGTGGTGGAATCATTTATTGAGCATCTATTGAGGGCCACAGACAAGATAGTGGGAAGATGTCTGTAATGGTTACTTTTATGTGTCAATTTAGCTAGGCCACGTCATCCAGATATTTGGTCAAACACTAGTCTAGATGTTGATATGAAGATATTTTTTAGTTGAGATTAACATTTAAGTCAGTAGATTTTGAGTAAAGCAGATTATCTTCCTTCCATGATGTGGGTGGGTCTTATTCCATCCACTGAAGTATATTAAGAGAATAACGACTGACCTCTCTTGAGGAAGAGGAAATTGTGCCAGCAGACAGCCTGTGGAGTCGAGCTGCAACATGGACACTTCCCTGCGTCTCCAGCCTTCTGCCCTACCCTGCATATGTTGGACTTGCCAGCCTCCACAATGTGTGAGACGATGCCTTAAAATAAACCTCTCCCTGTCTCTGTCTCTCTCTCATATATAATATCACATATTTATATCTGTCTATCTATATCTATCTATCATCTATCCATCTCTCTGTCTCTATCTAATCTCCTATTGATTCTGTTTCTTTGGAGAATCCTAATATGCTACAAAACCAATGCAAATCTTTATCGCCATGCACTTTTCTCATCGCATTCTTCCATTTTTCCCTATCGCCTATGGAATAAATCCAAAACTCCTTAGCATGAAATTCAAGGTCTCATCTTCCACACACTGCCACATTTCTGTCTCATCAGGCTACTCGGTGTTTCAGACCAGCTTTCATGTCTCTGCTTGTTCCATCTCTCCCTGGCCTCCTGAAATCCTTCTCATCTCTGACCCATCTTCACTCAACAAATACAAATGCACAACTGTTTGTTGTTGAACGTTATCGAATAAAATATTGCCCTTCCCACCAGCCTCTTATCATCATTATGCTCTGAAAGACCTCTGAATAATTATTTATGAAATATATTATCATTAGATTAATGTATAGCCTATTCTCTCACTAGACTTCAAGTCCCTTGAAGGCAGGAGATATGTTTTATTACACATTTTATTTATTTACATGTATTCCTCTTAGTATCTATTCAGTAAAATTTATTAAATGAATAAAACATTGTTGTATGTTTGATTTTTTTATTGACTTATTAAGTATATTGTAAATACTAAACATGGAGGGGGTCTATGTTGGTTGGTTGGTTTGTTTACTTTGTAACAGAAAACGTCATAACAAGAAGACTAACGCTCTCAGAGATTGCTATTATGCTCTCTTCCTGCTTTGTTTTTCT
This sequence comes from Hylobates moloch, assembly GCF_009828535.3. Lineage (NCBI taxonomy): Eukaryota > Metazoa > Chordata > Mammalia > Primates > Hylobatidae > Hylobates > Hylobates moloch. The sequence goes on along the minus strand of NW_026652287.1, from coordinate 97,083,038 downwards.
TTGTAGCATTTTCCACTATCTGGCATTTCATTTATGTGCAGTGTTATCTGTTTATCACTTATCTTCTTCCTCGAGAATATAGGCTCCATGAGAATGTGGACATGTGAGTACTTAATAAATATTTTTGAATGAACTCATTTATCTTTGAGCATGAATGCATGGTCAAGTCAGGAGTGTCTGTCCACTAAAAATAACAAAAACATTTACATACTCAAGTGGAAGAAGTTGAATATGAATATTCAACTGTAGAATGGTGAATAGTCAATCTTAACTGATTTTGGCTTTTTTCTTAGGTAACATAAGAGGCCGGCCTTGGATAGAGGTTCTCCAACTTCATTTTTATTATCAGAGTCCCTTTCTCAAAATCAAATGTTACATAAAATGATAGCAACCCTGTTGAAGGACTGTCTGCCCAGAGGAAGAGTGACTTCTTCTGGCTTGCACAAAGGCTCCATGTGGACTAGCAGTGGCCCCTCATGGAGCTCTAATACATAAATCAGATGAAAACGATATTTATTGCTCTGTTAAAGCAGGGATGAGGAACCTTGTTCTTTGGACGTCCACCTTATCATTCCCTTGTGGTCCCTAAGGCATCTTTGGGGAAAATAGGACTTCATGAAAAGCACTTTGGAAACCACATTATTCAGTGCCTCTGGGGAAACTTCCAGCTCCAAGCATCATTAATCAGGTGGGACTTTCCGCCTAAAACAACTGAGGACTAAGGAGGTGTAAAGTTTTGATAGAAACTGATGTGGCACTGATTTCATAGAGAAGCGAGACAGGGAGGCTGACAGCATCTGTAAGCATTTAGATTATAATGGAACCAGGGGCAATAAGCAGCCTGGATTTTGAGATTGAACCAAGCTGGGAAAACCTAATTGCTTTCTTTTTTTCTTTTTTAAAAGGGAGTGAGAATTGCATGTTAATAAAAGAGAGAGAGAAAATGAAGATGTAACATAATCCAATTTTGGTAAAGCACTTAATACAGTATCTAATAAAGTCTTACTTGCAAAATGAATTCAAATTGAATTAGATTTGGACTCTAGCATTCTGTACAGGCTGAAAGCTGAGGGCTGGTGACATAGAAACAAAGGATAGATGCGATGTATCACATTACAGAGGTGTCTCATAGCCCTGCCCCAGGAATCAATGAAACTCTAGTGTTAGTTAACAGCTTCATTAATGATCTACACGATGAGACAAAAGAGTATCTTAATGAATGTTATTGAAAAAACTGCGGAGAGATGCTGTGAACTCCAGTCTCTACTGAGAGGTTTGCAGTGAGAAAATAAATATGCAGAAACAACTGGGAAGAAACAGCGTAGGCACTGATATTTGGGAGAAAATGCTTTGCAAGATTTTGAGGAAATGCATTTCTTAAGCCTTATAAAACAGCATTCTTGGAGATTTGAATAAAATAAACATTTCTGGCAACCATGAAATTAAGGTTATGCCTAACCTATATGCCCAGGGTAATTCCTTCCCCCAACAAAGCAAACATATAAGTAAATAACCGCAGGGCATTATAAAGTAGCAACTAGATAAAAGCCACTTTTTACCTTTTCCACTTTTGCTCTTTTTTTTTTTTGATGGAGTCTTGCTCTGTCGCCCAGGCTGGAGTGCAGTGGCATGATCTCAGCTCACTGCAACCTCCACCTCCCGGGTTCAAGCAATTCTCTGCCTCAGCCTCCCAAGTAGCTGGGATTACAGGCACCCACCACCACGCCCGGGGGCTAATTTTTTTGTATTTTTAGTAGAGACAGGGTTTCACCATCTTGGCCAGGCTGGTCTTGAACTCCTGACCTCGTGATCCACCCGCTTCAGCCTCCAAAAGTGCTGGGATTACAGGCGTAAGCCACCACGCCCAACCACTTTTGCTCTTTCTTTTGGCATGTTTGTGGCAGAACTCTGATATAGGATTGCTACAAAGAGCAATAGAAAGGGATTTAGTTAACTAATTAATTTTATTTTAGAAACGGGGTCTAACTCTGTCACCCAGGCTGGAGTGCAGTGGTGTGATCATAGCTCACTGTAACCTCAAACTCCCAAGCTCAAGTGATCCTTCCACCTCAGCCTCCTGTGTAGCTGGGTCTACAGGTTCACCACCATGTCCAGCTAATTTAAAATTTTTTTTTTTTTTAGAGGCAAGGTCATGCTATGTTTCCAGGCTGGTCTAGAACTCCTGGCCTCAAGAGATTTTCCTGCCTCAGTCTTCCAAAGTGCTGAGATTACAGGCATGAGCGACTGTACCCAGTAGGTTTAACTGGTTTTTGGTTTTGTTTGTTAAAGGAGACGACATTAGCAGATACAGGCAGCATTAATAAAGGCTTGTACCTTGCCTTCTTTCCCCTGCCATCCCAAAAAAAGAACTTCAGTGGCTTCTAGATTTTTCTTCAGAGGAAGGTGGAAAAGACTCTAAGAATTCACATGGTGTCAAAGTTGAATAGTTCCCCTCCATCACTGTCCCCCAAACCAGTACTGTACAGAAAAAGAAAGCCAACACATATTCCATGGTAAAGTAATTAGTTTAACCTTTTTTCTTTTTGTCATTTCTATGTAGCAGGATGCAAAGCAGAGTCCTTAACCTTAGGAAGTGCATGTTCTAGTGGGGAGAGAGCCAAAAACATAACATTGAAAGAAACAAGTGTTCACATCTCCATATGAGATGGGAACGTAGGAGAAAACAGGGACATCTTCATGGAGGAGGAAGCATTTGAACCATGACTTGAAAACTCAATAAGCATTTCCCAGGCTATCAATCAGACAAGCGGACGATGGGGAGGCGAGTGGCAGTAGAAGCAGGAAATGAGGCCAAAATGGCAGAAGGCACCAAATCATGACTAACCTTAAAAGCTATTCAAAAGGATTTTAATTTTATTCTATCTGTGTTGGGAAATCATTGGAGAATTTTGCGTCGGAGGATGACATTATGGTAACAGCCTCCCAACCATTTGTTTCTTCTGGCTTTATCCTCCTACAGTCCAGTCTCAGCATAGCAGCCAGACTTATCTTGTTAAAATGTAACCTAGATAATGACATCTGCTCAAAACCTCTAAAGGCTTCACATATCAGAGAAACAGAGGCCTAGGTACTTGCTATGATTGCAAAGTTCTACATGATCTGGTTCCCAGTCACTCCCTTACATCTTCTGGTTCTGCTGTCCCCCTTTTGCCTGTTCCACTTCTCTCCAACCACTAGAAAATGCAAGGCACAGGTCCACCTCCAGGACTTTGTGCCTGCTCTTCCTTCTTGTAACACCTGTCACTCAGATCCTGCATGTTTCACTACTTAGTCCTCTAAATGTTATCACCCAATGAGTTCATCTTGCCTACTGCACAGATAGGGCCAATTCATGGCAGTATTGCAGTGAAGAAACAGAGTAAACACAAGACCAGCCAAGCAAAAGTACGGGAGTTTGTTATTACTCAAATCAGCCTCCCTAATAAATTCAGAGGCCAAGGTTTTTATGAATAATTTGGTGGGCATGGGTCTAGGGAATGGACACTGTTGATTGGTTGGGGATGAAATCATAGGCGTGTGGAAAACAGTCCTCTTGTGCTGAGCCTGCCTTTGAGTGGGGCCACAGTTATGGGTCCAGGTGGAGTCAGTCAGTTGTTAGAATGCAAAAGTCTGAAAAGCATCTCCAAAGACCAATCTTAGGTTCTATTAGGTAGATGCCATTACTTTCAATGACAAAAACTGCAATTACTTGTGCACCAACCTAATATAATGGTGATGTTATCTATATGAGCAACTGGGAAAGTCACAAATCTTAGGATCTCTGGCCATATGACTCCTGAGCAGTAAGGGATTATAGAAAAACAAAATAGAGGACAATGGCTGGTTATCATTTAGCTACATCTATATCTTTGCAAGTTCAGGCAGCTCCCTTAATTCTAATCTTGTGGCCTATCAGCCTTACAAAGGTAGTTTCAGTTGCCAAACAAGGAGGAATCAGTTTTATGGGGGGACTACTATCATTCTTGCTTTAAAGTGTAACCTAAATTCCTTCCATGGTTAGCTTGGCCTACAACGAGGAATGAACAAAGACAGCCAGACTGTGAGGCTAGAAGCAAGATGAAGTCAGCTATGCTAGACTCCTCTTGCTGGCATAATCTTTGCAAAGGTGGTTTCATCAATACCCTGCTAAGATGCCACATTTGCAGTGAAACCACTCTATCTAAAACTTCATCTCCCTCCCCAAGCACTCTTATTTCCTCCCTTGTTTTGTCCATTTTACGACTATGTATAATTTTTTTTTTTTTAAATAGAGACAGGGTCTCCCTATATTGGGCTCAATGGATCTTCCTGCTTCAGCCTCCCAAAGTGCTGGGATTTTAGGCATGAGCCACCGTGCCCAGCCTCACCTTCTAATATACTATATTACTTACTTATGTATTTTTATCATCTCCTCCCACTATAAAACAAGATTCATGAGGACAATAATTTTTGTCTTTGTTCAATTCTATAAGCCCCATGGCTGGAATAATTTCTACACATAGTAGATCCTCGATAAATATTTTTGAATAAATGAGTATGAACCAAGGAAAGACAGAATAAAGGAGACTGCAGGGGGATCTTTTAAGAGGCTATTGTAATTCTGAGGTAGCCTTAAACAAGGACAAGAGACATGGAGGAAGAAAATTGGAAATGGGTACCAGAGATACTTAGGATGTAGAATCAACAGAAATTGAATTATAGTGAGATTAAGAAGATAGGAAGTATTCGGGAAGAATGATTCCCAGGTTTCTGGCTAAGGCAGCCAGGTACATGATAATGACATTTGCCCAGATAGGGAACATGGTAGAATAGGAAAGAAAGGGAGAAGATGATGGATTCAGATTTTGATATGTTGAGTTTGAAATGTCTGATGGAAATTTGGCTAGTTCTAAAAGTTGTCTGTTGGATAGTCATGTTTTAGAAAGACAATGGGAAGTGCTGATTTTTGTTTCTTTTTCCAGAATCTTCTCTATGCAGCGGAAACTCCAAACAAAGCTACTCTGGCTCCCTGCAGCCAGCTCTGAGTTGCAGAAAGTAGCAAAGCCACTCATAGCACTAGTAAAGGAAAAACTTTTTCTATACTGGCAACACTTCAGACCCCAAATGTGTGGGCTTTCCACACCAAGCAATTCTCCAATTTTCTAAGGACACCAACTAAGTGTCCTACAATTTAACTCAATTCTGACACTAATTACCTGTGGTTGGTACAGACTTCACAGATTAAGGGCTCAGTCCCAAAAGACTGTCCCCACTTGAGAAATCAATTACAAGTCCCAGGTTGTCACCTGTACTTCTGACCAACTGGCTATAAATCAGGAATTCCTATAACCCTTCCTCATGTTCAATACCTTGCTATAACTGCTCACAAGCATCAGGGAAATATTTACTTACATTTACTGATATATTATTGTTAAAATAAGAATCTTAGACAAATTAAATTTAACAGAGTTTAATTGAGCAAAGAATTGTTCATGAATTGGGCAGCCCCCAAACCAGAAAAGGTTCAGAGAGGCTCTAGGGGCATCACGTAATGGAGATTTATAGACAGAAAAAGGAAAGTGACATATAGAAAATAGAAGTGAGTTACAGAAACAGCCAGATGGGCTAGAGCTCAGTGTTTGCATTATTTGAACCTGGTTTGAACATTTGGCCACCTCTGATTTGCCAAAACTCAGTGATTGGCACAAGAGTGGGGTACGGTTAGTTTACACATCCAGTTAGATTACAGTTTACTATGTACAGAGAAAGCTTTAGGCTGAACTTAAAATATGTGAGGCAGCTTTAGGCTAAACTTACTTTAACAACATAAAGGATATTGCAAAGGATACAGGTGAACAGCTAAGTGGAAAGAATACACAAGTCAATGTATGGGGGAGGGGTGCAGAGCTTCCACGCTTTCTCTAGGCATGCCACTCTCCCAGAATCTCACTGTGTTTACTGACCTGGAAGCTGTCCAAACCCCACTGCTTAGGGTTTTTATGGAGAGTCCCTTATGTAGTTGATTAAATCATTGGTCATTAGTGATTGGCCTCAATCTTCAGGTTTTTTTCCCCCTCCCTGGAGGTTGGAAAATGGGGCTGAAAGTTTCAACCTCTAATCACACAGTTGGTTCCTCTGGCACCTGGTTCCCACCCTCCAAATGTCACCTCATTAACATAAACTCACATGTGGTTGGAAAGCACTTATTATGAATAACAAAGAATGCTCCTCTCACCCCATCACTCAGGAAATTCCAAGGGGAGACTAAACATATATTTCTTATTACGTCACCACCAGACAGGAGGCCCAGGTGGTGAAGGGCAGTGAAAGATGAGAAGGCCAGGCATGTGAGTATGTGTAAGTATGTGCAAGAGCCGTGGCCTACCCCCATTCATTCATTCAGGAAGCTGAGAGGAGGAGGAAGTGCTGCTGTATCTTTGGCACACAGGTAACCAGTGAAGAAGCCCAGATGACTGATATCCACTCTCTGCCCTGGGAACTTAACAGTCTGGTTACAGGACTCTGTTGGTTTCCTTCATGTTGTCGTGCACCAACGTAAAGGAAACTTAGGCCTTCTTGTTGAGATAAATTTCTGGATAGAGACATTTCTGAATATATAATTTTAATCTTATGAAGAGAAATGATAAATGATCATCTTCTGAATGCATAGGGTTGAGAAATGCCATCTTAAAACACGACTAGGAGACCAGAATATGCTACTAAAGCTGTCCTCACAGGGTTAACAAGGATTCTGGACAGAAATATGGTTATAATTAAGCATTTATCAGGCTGCACTTTGGCCTGCTTCCTTGCAACCAAAAGTCATAGAGCACTAGATGCTGACCACTTGCATCCCCATTGTTTCTGTAGACAGGATTTCTGATATGCTTTTGTTTAAAAATTCCTTAACATATTTTTCAAATTCTAAGTTTCAGCTGATGACAACCAGTTTGAAGACCCCCAAAAGAAGAACCAAACTGCATGAGAATTCAGTTTCTTCATCTCCCTACCTCATGACTTCACCTTGTGCTCTTCGTCCAATAACCATCTCCCCACTTTGGCCCTCTCCAAAACCCTTAAAAATTCTAACCCCAAACTCCCCAGGGAGACAGATTTGAGGTTTCCTCCCATCTCCTCATTCAATGGCTCTGCAATTAAACCTGTTTCTCTGCTGCAGGCTGGTATCTCAGCATATTGACTTGCTGCGTGCATCAAGCAACAACCTTTTACTGTTATACTACTCAAAATCTGCCTCCTTGGAATGAGGACTATTTTGAGCTGGTTATTTAGAGAAACTGCAGACACACACAAAAAAACTCTGAAATGAAGAGTAGAAGTTACCCTATTGTAAGAGAAATTTACATCTATAAAGGAAATCTCCATTTATAAGGGTGTTTCCCTCTCTCCATCAGGAAGAGAAGGATGACTACATCACTAGAAAAACCCATCAATGGAAAAAGCATCAATTTAAATCTCCATAACAAATCTTACTCTTGTTTACAGTGTTTTTTCCTGGCTACCTCCCTATAACTGGGACTTTCCCCCAAACTCTTCTTACTTTGTTTCAAGGGATGACCATATTTAAGCCTGAAAAGTAATACAACTCTTCGAGATCTACTCTTTATAGTTACTCTTGGAGAATTTATTCTTTGAGATTTTCCTGTGTATCTCCCATGTATATAGGGTATACATGTTATTAAACTTCTCTTTATTTTTCTCTTGCTAATCTGTCTTTCATATCAGAGTCTTGACTAAGAATTTAGGAGGGCAGAGAGAAAATTATTTTTCCTCTCTGTTACAGAGTCAATTAAAAATGGGTTGAACAGGCCAGGTGCAGTGGCTCACGCCTGTAATCCCAGCACTTTCGGAGGCCGAGGCGGGCAGATCACGAGGTCAGGAGATCGAGACCATCCTGGCTAACGCAGTGAAACCCTGTCTCTACTGAAAATACAAAAAAAATTAGCCGGGCATGGTGGCAGGCGCCTGTAGTCCCAGCTACTTGGGAGGCTGAGGCAGGAGAATGGCATGAACCCGGGAGGCAGAGCTTGCATTGAGTCGAGATCACGCCACTGCACTCCAGCCTGGGTGACAGAGCGAGACTCCGTCTCAAAAAAAAAAAAAAAAAAAAGTGGGTTGAACAAACTGTAAGAAACATACTCTTACCAGGATTGACACACACACAAACACACACACACACACACACACACACACAGTCACATGTCAATTAACGACAGGGATATGTTCTGAGCAATGCAACATTACGTGATGTTGTCATTGTGTGAGCATCAGAATGTACTTACACAAACCTAAATTGAATAGCTTACTTACTGCATACCTAGGCTATATGGTATAACCTATTGCTCCTAGGCTACAGACCTGTATTACATGTTACTGCACTGAATAGGCAATCATAACACAGTGTTAAGTATTTGTGTATCCAAACATAGAAAAAGTAGAGTAAAAACACAACAAGGTATAAAAGATAAAAAAGTGGTATTCCTGTACAGGGCACTTTCCATGAATGAAGCTTGCAGGATTGGAAGTTGTTCTGGGTGAGTCAGTGAGTGAGTGTTGAGTGAACATGAAGGCCTAGAACATTACTGTATACTCCTACAGACTATAAACATTGTTCACTTAGGCTACATTATATTTATTTAAAATATTTTCTTTCTTCAATAATAAATTAACCTTAGCTTATTGTAACTTTTTTACTTTATAAATGTTTTAATTTTATTAACTTTTTGACTTTTTAAATAACACCTTAAAATACAAACACACCGTATAGCTGTTCAAAATTATTTTCTTTCTTTATATCCTTATTCTATAAGCTTTTTTCTGTTTTTAATTTTTTTTAACTTTTCAACTTTTTTGATAAGAACTAAGACACACACACATTAGCCTAGGTCTACACAAGGTCAGGACCATCTAGGTGTCATTAGACAATAGAATTTTTCAGCCCCATTATCATCTTATGGAACCACCATTCTATATCCAGTCTGTAACCAAAATGCCATTATGTGTTACATGAGAATACATCTACATTCTAGCCATTGAGTTAAGGAGTTTCTTTATGAAGGATCATGAAATACTATACCACCTTTGAAAAACTCAAGGCTATCTTGACACTATGGTTCCAGGCAAAGACACAGCCACTAATTTACACAATATAGTACTTTCTAATCAGAGTATATTAAGTAGAGTGAATTTATATTGTATGCAATGTTTGTGTTACCAAAACACCAGGGGTTTGGTCTAGGTCCTTCTGCTCACTGCACGGAAAGCCAATCACTGAGACAACAAGTATTGCGAAGGAAGAAGGCTTTAATTGGGTGCTGCAGCCAAGGAGATGGGAGCTCAGTCTCAAATCCATCTCCCTGGCTGACTAAAACCAGGGATTTATATAGCAGGCAGGAAATGTAACAATGTGTAAGAAAACAGGAACTTGGGAGGGGCAAGGAAGCAATCATGGTGAATGAGGGGTCTGGCGTTTGGTGCCTCAATCTGATTTTAGGTCTCTGATACTTTATGTGAGAGGCCTAAAGGTCATTTCCTGAGGAAGGAAGTCAGATAAAACAAATACAGATTTCAAGCTTTTTAATACCAGAAGGGTCAATTTCTATGTTTATCCAAAAAACAACTGTCTATGGGACTACTGGGCCCATTTCATTTGAATAAACCCCAAACACTTTTCTTTGCATTCATACAAAGTGGTGAAGAGACTCCATCTTCTATGACTTTCCATTGTGTTGTGTATGATCTCTATGTGTTAAACTCTTTCATGTTCAGGCTTGATTTTGCCCTAAAGGTTTTTAAGTGCTTTTACTTCATTTGTACATGCAACTTGAAAGCAAGATACACTGCAGTCGCAGAAGGTTGTTTGCCTAGAAGCTGACCACCTGACTCTCTACCACCTTCAAAAGACCCTCTCCCTCTCCCCATCCATCTTTCTTCTCTTGCTTCATTACATTACATACTTTATATATAAATGATATTTATTTCAACTTGTTTTTTAATTACAGGAACTTGTCTATACATATTGCTCAATTGATACTATTTTTTTTACCTGTAAATATTGTTTGGACATTTTCGGTTGGGTGGAATGTATCACAATTTTTTTCCAGTTAATATTAATGGGAAAATGTGTTTTATTTAATAACTGTTCATTTAGCAACAGAGTTTTCAGAAACAAAATTGTTAAATGAGAGATGGGGGTTTTTGGTTTATCTTTTAGTGTTTCTTTTCTGCAAATACAAGCAAATAACTACTTCTAATTAAATAAAATTATATCAACAACCTGGTCTTTGTTTTTTGGTTTGGGGTTTCCTTAAAGTGAAAACACCTCTTGATTCCTCCTCATAGTGCTCCTTTTGTAGGTACTGTTAGGTTTCACTTGAAAACTTCTGCGCATCTGCCCCAGAGGTTCTACCTCTCTAAATCGTTTTTCCTTTGCTGGGGGGATCAAAGTAGTGGGGCAGCTATAACAGGGCTAAACATGCTCCTCTGGATTGTCAGTAGATTCAATTTTCTCCAAGAAGTCCAGCCCCCAGCTAAGCTGAGTGACAGAAAAGCCATGCCAAGACAGGAGCCCAGACTCTCAAATGCTTGAGCATTTAATGACTGACAGCGGGAGTGCAGCTGTGTGAAGGGAAGCGGCACAGAGAGGAAGGGGGGTTGTGGAGACAGAGGGAGAAATTTCTGAAATGGGGTGGGGGAGTGGTGAAGAGAAGCATTTGGAAGAGGATACATATGGATACACACACAAGTACACACACACACAGATCACATGCAAGAAATTAATTAATGCATGGTGCTCACAAATATTTGCTAGGGCAGAAACTTAGTGTCAGATTTGCACCAAGGCCCATGAGACAATATGAAACTAAATCCTAGTCTGCCTTCTTTCTGGGATATATTGTCAAAGATATTTTCCCTCTCATTGGATCCCTAAACCAAATCACTCTAGTAATAAACCCACTAAAAAAAGGAGGCAGTGCACTTACTCAAAGCTCAAAATGGAGCATAATAGCCCAAATGTAGTATTAGTTTTACAAACAAGCTTTCTTTTATATGAAATATACTTATTGAAATAGGTCTCAGAGAAGAGCTATGACATTCTTTCAAACTTGATCAGTGTAAAGTGAAGGCTAAACAGGCTTTCTTTAGGATTCAAAGATGACAGTCGAACAGACTAACAAAACACAGAGCAGTGTTACTTAAGAACATATTCCCCCACAGCTCATCCTACCCAGAAATTAAAGGCATAGAAACAAATCTTGTAATAGAGACATAAAAATCCAGAAATCTGGATTATCATTGGTGTCATTAATGCTATCTATACCTAACTAAATAAAATCTAACAGAAGAGCTTGTAAACCGGAAGTTAGTTCTAAATGCTTGATTAGGTTAAGGTTAAATATTTGGGTCAAGAATACTTATAGGGTATGTTGGATATTCATATTGCATCACCATGAAGACACATAAGGTTAGGCTGTTCCAATAGTTAGGATATGTGTTTATTACCCTTGCCACAGCTCCTGATTATAAAAGTATGTCCTCCCTTTGCAATTAGCAATTAACCTGTGGCTTGATCCTTTGGCAACACTTGAATATCCCATACACCAAAAACTTTTCACTCAATGGTTTTCATATCCATTTACGATCCTTGTTTAAATCAAGGATTTCATTGGAGGCTGCAGAATGGTGATTTTCTAATGCCATCATTTTTCTATGTTTGTCTGTCTGTGTGTGGTATAGGGACAGTGTTTGTTCTGGTCGTTGCTGATGTTTTGGTAAAAAAGAGGTTTTTCTCAACAGTAAGGGATGAACTATAGTTCTAAAAACAGAGTAAATCCTTTATTTTTAGTCATCACATTTTATTTTTAAATTTTTATTTATTTTTATTTACTTATTTTAGATGCAGGAGGTATACATACAGGTTTGTTACAAAAGCATATTGCATGATGCTGAGGTTTGGACTTTTAATGATCCCATTGCCCAGATAGTCAACATAGTTCCCAGTGGGCAGTTTTTCAACCCCTGGCCCCCTACCTCCCCACTTTTGAAATCCCCAGTATCTATTGTTCCTATCTTTGTGTCCATGTCTACCCAAAGTTTAGCTCCCACTTATAAGTGAGAACATGTGGTGCTTGGTTTACTATTTCTGCTTTAATTCACATAGGATAATGGCCTCCAGCTGCATTGTGTTGCTGCAAAGGATGTATTTCATTCTATTTTAGAGCTGTGTAGTATTCCATGGTTACATGTATATTTTATTTATTGAATCTACCATTGATGGGTGCCTGGGTTGATTCTGTGTCTTTACTATTGTGAATAGTGCTGTGATAAACATAAAAGTACAGGTGTCTTTTTGGTAGAACGATTTATTTTCCTTTAGGTATTTACCAAGTAATAGGATTGCTGGGTCCAGTGGTAATTCTATTTTTAGTTCTTTGAGAAGTCTCCAACCTGCTTTTCATAGGTGCTGAACTAATTTGCATTCCCACCAACAGTGTATAGGCATTCCCTTTTCTCTGCAACCTCACCAACATCTGTTATTTTTTGACTTTTTAATAATAGCCATTCTGAGTGGTGTGAGATGGTATCTCATGGTGGTCTCAATATGCATCTCTCTAGTGATTAGGATGTTGAGCATTTTTTCACATGTGTGTGTTGGCTACTTATATGTCTTCTTTTGAGACATGTCTGTTCATATTCTTGCCCACTTTTTAATGGGGTTATTTGTTTTATTCCAGTTTATTTATTTAAGTTCCTTACAGCTTTTGGATATGAGTCTTTCGTCAGATGCAGAGTTTGCAAATATTTTCTCCCATTCTGTAGGTTGTCTGTTTACTCTGTTGATCATTTCTTTTGCTGCGTAGAAGCTCTCTAGTTGAATCAGGTCCCAATTGTCAATATTTGTTTTGGTTACATCTGCTTTTGAGGACTTGGTCATAAATTTTTTGCCTAGGCCAATGTCTAGAAGAGTATTTCCCATGTTTTGTTCCAGGATTTTTATAGTTTGAGGTCTACATTTAAGTATTTAATCCATCTTGAGTTAATTTTTGTATATCATCAGAGATAGGGGTCCATCTTCATTCTTCTGCATATGGCTAGCCAGTTTTCCCAGCACCATTTATTGAATAGAGTCTTTCCCCTATTGTTTATTTTTGTTGACTTTATTGAAGATCAGTTGATTGCAGGTGTGTGGCTTTATTTCAGTAGTCGCTATTCAGTTCCATTGGTCTATGTATCTGTTTTTGAAATGGTACCATGCTGTTTTGGTTACTGTAGGCTTGTAGTGTAGTTGGAAGTCAGGTAATGTGATACCTCTGGTTTTGTTCTTTTTGCTTAAGATGGCTTTGGCTATTCAGGCTCTTTTTTCAGTTCCATATGAATATTAAAATAGTTTTTTCTAATTCTGTGAAAAATGATGTTGATAATTTAATAGGAATAGCATTGTATCTGTAGATTTCTGTAGGCAGTATGGACATTTTAATGATATTGATTCTTCCAATCCATGAGCATGGAATGCTTTTCCATTCGTTTGCGTTGTCTATGATTTCTTTCAGCAGCATTTTATACTTCTCCTTGTAGAGCCCTTTCACTTCCCTGGTTAGATGTATTCCTAGCTACCTTTAGGATTTTTTCATTCAAGTCGACCTTGGATAGTCTGATGACTATTGTGTTGGGAATGGTCATCTTGTATAGCATCTTGTAGGAGTTCTCTGGATTTTTTTTATCTGTATGTTGACCTCTCTAGCAAGATTAAGGAAATTTTGCTAAATTATATCCTCAAATATGTTTTCCAGTTTGCTTACTTTCTCTTCTCCTCTCTCAGGAATACCAACCCTGTGATGGGAGAGAGCCTAATCCTAGCACCAACTGCTGGGGCACTCTCCACACTCAATACTTCATTCTGGCTGTGGGAACTCTTTCCCCATTCCAGAGCAAGCACTTTAATCTCTGACCTGAGACTAAAATGCCTGCTGTGGCAGCAGCTGCCAGGTCACCAAGCAATGTCTGACTTTGCATGAGCCCAGATTTAAAATTATGTTCTCCTCTCAGTGCCAGGGCTGGGAAAAGTGCCTGTAGCTTTTCCCAGTGTCTTTCCCTCTCTCCATCTTTCAGTTTCTCCCAAGTTAGCTGTAGGGCCTGAAACAGGGTGCTTACCCTTGTTCTGGGGTACAGAAATCCGTAGTAAAAAGATGAGTCCCAGAGGTAGACTGCCTCTCTCATATACTGGGGCTTTACTCACATTTATCAGCTGAATGCTGTCACCGGGGCTGCTTGATCACCTTCTCCTCTCAGGGGTCTGGGTTTTATCCTTTGCTATTCCAGTGAATTCTCAGTGCCAGAGAAATAGCAGAAACTGTTATTGAGGTGTCGGGGCTCAGAAAACAATACGTAAGTGTGGTGTTTCAGCATGGTGAGTACTTTGAATGGAAGGACATTTAAAAGGCCTCTGAAGGAAAGTATCTTTCTGACCTTCTCCTATCCTCCTTTCTCCTGCTCCCCTTTCTCCACCATGGCAGGTCATAGAAACTAGAGTTCCTTTTCCCCAATGTCAGCCATAGAAGCTAGAACCCCTCTCTCCAAAACCCAGACATAAACCCTAGAGACATTACTCTAACATTCCCCTACTTTTCTATATAGGAGCTGGCCACAAAGACACTCTGTGACCTACATTGTCTGATAGTAGGGCATATGACCTTCATTTCAGAAGGGGCCCTGCCCTATGCATGGCAGGAAGGGATGCCACAGAGAGACCAAGAAGAATCTGAACAGGCAGACCTTGCTTGGTGTCCTGGCCAGTCTATTATCGTTAGGTCATACTCTTTTTGTTCATTCACATTACTACATAGCTGCATTCCACATTGAAACTAAGCATAAAAATGGACAGTTTTCCTGGTTATTTGGGTCTTCATTTCTAAAGCCTTTTGTGTCATGTAAAACTGTGTTTAAATAAAGTGGTTATGCATTTCTGTTATTACCTGTGTTTTTTTTTATAGGAGTGTCAGTCGTAACCCTTATGGTGGGTGAAGAAAGGTATCACACCTTTCCACCCCTGTAGAGGATACCTTCTTTTATTTACCCATTCTGCTCTACCACCTCTGCTGGCACTGTCTCCCAGACACCTGCATTCCCCTTCCCCCACATACACACTGTTCAACTCTAAGAGTTATATGGACTAAATTCTAGGACACTCAGTATGCTCAAGCTACCGAATTGGTCCATGAATAATTTTTGTATGCACAGGTTGTTCCTAGTTGATGGCAGCTGTGCACCGCTAATGGCCTCCCAAGCATCAGAGCTACTTTAGTGTAGCAATTATTTGCATTAATCAAAGGCTTCAAGCAAATCTCCCACTTTTGGCTGAATAGTAAAAGTATATATTCATGCTGTGCCCAAATGAGGGATTTTACAGAAAAAGGGATACTTTGGGCACATGTGGCTACTGTGGAATTCAGTTTCTAACCAACCTCTCCTTCATAGGTCAATTTTGCTGGAGGTTATTATCTGTATACAAGCTGACTTAACATGAGAATATGGTAGTGTAAGTGCACAGAATACTTGCTAATTAATCAATATTTGAATGGGCTGAATACCACTATTATACCCATTCCAATTCTAGAGGGCTCTCTAAGTGTGGAAATGAGAACTAATCAGCATAGACACACACCTGTTTGAATAGTTCCAGGTGGGATTTAAATGAATCATGCTCAGCCTTGCATCTGAAGGTTGCACTGTCCACGGCATGAACCCCAGAGAAGTGAAGCTACTTTCATCCTGACATTGTGGATGGTATGGTGTCCATTTTCCAGAGGCTCCGAGGTTCCCAAATAGTGCTTCTGAAAGAACATTGCCAATGTGGCTACATGAGTCCTCCCTGTCATCCTCAGTGGAGAGAAGACATTGAAATATACCTCAGCACACCAGAAGAGACTTGGAAATCCGAAAGACACTACAAAAGAGGGCTTTGAAAACTTAAGAAGACTCCCGTCAACCCCGCTCAGTTTCTCTGAGGTCAAACTAAATTTAAATTCTTTTTAACTATCCAACCAGAGAGAAAAGAAAAGAGAGACTGAAAATTTCTCAATCAGTAAGTGGTGATTTGTTTTTTATGTGCAGTAGGAATATTGGAATAACGAGAAGGAAATTCTGCAGCAATTGAATGCTAAGAAACCTGCTACACTGCGGCAATATTCATTGAGGAACACAGTGGGTGAGCTGTAGGAAAGAGAGGTTCAGCCAAGCTTGGAGAAATCCCTGTCCTCCAGAGGCCTCTGCCTAGGGGCCCCAAGTTTTCTAGCCCATCGGTAGCCAACTTGGGTTATTGCTTTAAATTTCACTACATTTTTTTTCTAAAATAATAAGAACTTACATTTTAATGAAAGGATCATTATCATATTCAAGCATATTCTTTCCCACAGGACTTTAACTATTCTTTGCATATTTATGATTCTGCTGGGCTAAAGCTGAAAGAAATTTACAAATGCACAAAGGAAAGGAAGATGTTGACTTCTGAGAAGGCTGTCATAAAATGCCATTTGTAATTTTTATTTGTTGCTTGTACTGTCCACATCCACTCAACTTTTGTCAGGTAAATATACCCCAGTCTTCCTCTAGTGAACCACCTTCTCCCCAACTCTCAGTGCCTTTGTTAGAATTGATCATGTTCTTGGATCCAAGGGACAGCATGTGATTCAGGCCCAACCAAGGAAAGCATCGCATTTCCCTGAGCTATGATGATGAGTTTGCAAATGAACATGTGACCCAACTGAGCCAATAAGTGCTAATTTAAATTGCTCAGGAACAGAGGAATTCTTTTTGGCCTTGAATTTGAACGTGGAAATATTTTGTCCTGGTGTCGTATGCAGCCATCAATGAAACCACAGTGGAGAAAATCAGAGTCCAAAAATTAAGAGAGAACCAGGTCTACATTAAGCCCTAGATTTTGCAGTTACATGAGCCACTGAGTTCTATTTTCTCACTTACATCCATTTGAATGGGCTTTTTGTGCATCCCTACCTGAAGAGACTGTCCCAAAGAGATTCAAAACTGTACTGTGTATTTCACCTTCCAAGGAAGGAAATACCATGTCTTAGTCTGTGTTCAGGCTACTATAACAAAATACCACTGACTGGGTAGTTTTTAAACAATAAAATTACTTCTGATAATTCTAGAGGCTGGGAAATCCAAGATCAAGGCACTGGCAGAAAGTATCTGGTGAGGGCCTGCTTTCTCATAAACAGCACCTTCTAGATGTGTCCTTACATGGTGAAAGGGTTAAGGGGTCTTTCAGTTCTCTTTTACAAAAATACTAATCCCATTCATGAGGACTCTGCCCTTATAACCTAATCACCTCTTGATACCATCACATTGGGGGTTAGGGTTTCAGCATATGAGTATTGGAGTAACACAATCATTCAACCTGTAGCATACCATAATTCTTCCCATGCCTAACTTACTACTGAAAAGTAGTAGAGAAAAGTTCTGATCGGGAATGGGAAGGCCTGCTTTTGATTGCACAAGTGCCTTTAACTATCTGTGAGAAAGTGTTCAAGTCACTAGGTCAGTATGAGTACCTGAGGATTCCCACCTATGAAATAAGGGTTCTGAATTGGAGGATTTCTAAGGGTCTTCCGGCTCTATAATTCCAGTCTAATACTTGCCCAGCAACCTTGACTGGGAGAATATTTGAGAAATCATCAGAAAGAAAAATATTGCCTGCTCAGTAATTACTCAAATGGCCAGATTTTTGTGTTCTTTAATCATCTCTGTCATAGACCCTAAGCTGATGCCAAAGAGCATGGTTTAAAAATAAATAAATTAAAGAAACATACACCTTAATGCATGTACTTCACCTGCTAGAGAGGGCTTGTATGTGATTCAGATTTAGCTGTTTTCCAATGTTCAAACCTGGCCAGTTGGGCAAAGCTACACCATCTTTGATAAATGAGAAGGAAAGCCTCATTAAAGAGACCCTCCACACTTTTTTTCTTGTTTCTTTTCTTCTTCTCCTTCTTCTTTTTTTTTTCTCTTTTGTCAAGAATCTCTGCAAGCTGCAGTTAATGATTAGAACAGTCTGCAGGCTGCAGTTAACGATCCACGTGGTGTTTGTGCCTCTGCTGAACTCATTTATTTGCATTTAAAAGAGATTTTGGGGTAGCTGTAAACACTTTGATGGGATTTATGGCAGAGACAAAGGTCGGTTAACATTTTGATCCAGTGGGTAGAAAACTGCAAAGCCATCATTAAATTGGTAACCAATGGTATTGAAGTTACTTTTTGGAACCACTGATAGGATGTTTGGAGCATGAGGGATCAAAACAGAAGGTACAACTGAAAAGAAGGAGGGTGAGAACACTGGTCTTGTTTTGGAATTTAAACACTTTCATTTTGTAATCATAAAATGAGGACAAAAAGTACAGACTACTTTATGGATCCATCAATCAATATACACCTGAAGGTAAAAAACTGAAATAGGCTGGGTGCAATGGCTCACGCCTGTAATCCCAGCACTTTGGGAGGCCAAGATAGGAGAATTGCTTGAGTCCAGGAGTACAAGACCAGCCTGGGCAACATAATGAGACCCCCGTTTCTATAAAAAGTATGATAATTATCTGGTTATGGTGGCACATTCTTGTAGTCCCAGCTACTTGGGAGGCGAACGTGGGAGGATTGCTTGAATTCAGTAGGTTGAGGCTGCAGTGGGCTGTGATCATGTCACTGCATTCCAGCTTGGGTTATACAGTGAGATTCTGTCTTCGAGAAAAAAATTGAAATAGTATTGACCATTACGTGGACAATTTTGAATAGAAATACAAGAACACTGTGCCTATCAGACTCTGCCTTCAGGAAAACCATCTGAGAACAAAGGAGAATAAGCTTGGAACTATTCTATCAGCTGAGACACCACATGGTAAAATCTCTTCCATCTAGATGATTCATAAGCTTACAGAACTCACGGCCACTTCCTTAGGAAAGACTGACCTGTGAACTTTCTGGAGAAGAGACAGAGCAAAGTCAGGGGCTGTGGGGGGAAAGGTTTGGATGCAGATTCCTGGATACAAGGCCCAGATTCAGTTCAGTTGACCCTCCATATCCACAGATTCCACATCCACAGATTCAACCAACCACAGATTGAAAATTCAATATTTGCAGGATGCAGAACCTGTGGACACCAGAAGGACTGACTTAATGTATCTGTGAATTCTGCAAGGCCGACTTCAGAACTTGAACATCTGTGGAATTTGGTATCTGCAGTGGGTCCTGGAACCAATACCCCATGCATACCAATACCCCGTGCATACCAACAGACCGCTGTACTTTCTGACCAAGATCTTTGAGTCTTAAAAGTATCTGGAGCTTCATTTTTCTCATTTATACAAATGAATAGAATAGCACTTATCCCAGTTTTTGCGAAGACTTAGTACTTTCTCCATGAACCTTCCCCTAATTCCACCAAGATAGAGTCAATGCCTCCCCTTTATGCCTCCTCAAACTGTATATTCCTTTTACAGCCCATACCAAAAGCCATTAATGACATCTCTAATGTCTAAATGACATTAATGTCATTTCTGTCTCTGCTGGGTCACTGAAGGTTCATTACAGACACATTTCCATGCATGGTTACTATTCATTAAGTCTCTACTATGTGACAGGAAGCCTCTTAGGCATTCAGAATTCATCAGTGAATAAAAATGACAAAGAACCTGCCCTCAGGGAACTTATAGTCTGGTGGTAGTTGGTAAGGTTCAGGCAGAAAACAGTCAATTACTATAGAATGAGAATTTTGTGAGATATAGAACAAGAAATAAAAGGCATCCTAGAGCCTCAATTATTTGTTGATGGAATGACTGAATGAATAAGTCACATTTATTCCCTCTCCTTTAGAGGCAATAAGAACTTTAGTTTTACAAATGTGGAAATGGAAGATTAGGGAAGTGAAATGACTTGTCAAAATCCCACATTTGGCTGATGATTGCTTTGTATAATGTTTTATACAACTTTGTTCAAAATATCTAGAATCATGAGAATGTCCCTATTTAAGAATCAGTCTTGGCTGGGTACGGCGGCTCACGCCTGTAATCCCAGCACTTTGGGAGGCTGAAAGTTTGATCACCTGGGGTCAGGAGTTTGAGACCAGCCTGGCCAACATGGTGAAACCTTGTCTCGGCTAAAATACAAAAATTAGCTGGGCATGGTAGCGGGTGCCTGTAATCCCAGCTACTTGGGAGGCTGAGGCAGGAGAATTGCTTGAACCTGGGAGGTGGAGGTTGCAGTGAGCTGAGATAGCACCATTGCATTCCAGCATGGGCAACAAGAGCAAAACTCTGTCTCAAAAGAAAAAAAAAAAATCAGTCTCAGTTTAGAGGAAAAAAAAAAACCTTCACTTTTCAGATTATTGGTGTATATGGAATGAACACGAAACCCTTGATCTATAAAACAATGTTCCTATTGGGAATCAGATGGCATACAGGGTGGACTGTCTACTGTACAATATTAGTTCCTCCTTTTGATTTTTATTTAAACTTACTTCAAAGCTTCAAATTCTTCAGTAACGTCTAGGAGTGATAATTGTATCTCTCAGGAGGCACGTCTAATGTTTAAAAAGAAACGTTGACTTCTAAGACAATGAAGGAGATATTTACACTTGCTGCAGAAGCCAAATCACTTATCAATAGCCTGCCTCTCCTAAATGAGTTAATAGAACTACTCACAGGACCAACACTATTGATGTTTAGTATATCTTGGGCCTTTTGAGTTAATTTTTCCACTGCCGAGTTGCAATAAAAGACAATGAAAGACTTTGTCTTTTAACATTGAAGTAAATAGAGCTATAATAGAAAGTACACTGGCCTGGCCTCAGTGTCCAAAAAATAGATCAACTCTCCCAACTGTATTTTTTATTTTTCTGTCACAAATCCCTTAACCTCTTTCGACCTCAGTTTTCTCATTTATAAAATGAAACAATAAAACTGGAAATTCTCTTAAAGTCTAGTGTACCTCTAATACTCTAAGATTATAATATTTACACTGTTATCAATATGAGGAGTTGCAAAGACCAGTTCTTTCCGCCAAGAGCATGGCTTTTCTGGGGGCAGGAAGTCTAATTCCTAATGGATACTCTATGACATGGCTTGGAGGGGCATTGAATAACTTCTTCCAAAATCTCCACCAGCTGTCCTTAGAAATCCAGAAACAGAAGAGACAATCTAAATTAAAGGAGTATGCTTGCTACTTAAATGCAGCTTACAATAAATGACTCTTGGGCAGTCCCCTCTATGTGGGTACACACATTCCCCCATTCCCCCATACACATACAGCCACAAAAACATAGGCCAGACTGCTACTCCTCAACTCCACCAGTGCAAATACCTGAGCTTCAAGTAAGTAGGAGAGAAAAATAAAACAGATCTGATTCATGTGGCGTAAATGGGAAAAATTATTTCGATACGATCTAAAGTGTAAATCACGTGCATTTCAGAATTAATTTTAGAATTCTTATTTTGCCCTTTCAACAACAGCACACAATAAATAAGGGAGAAGCGAGAAAACAGGCACATTTGAAGTCAGAAACACATTTTCTTTGGGTTGCTAAAGACACAAATGCAAAATGGCACAGGGTCTAGAAGTAAATCAAGAATGAAGAAGGTCTTTACTTGAAGTAAAAATGGGAATATCATTAATTAGGTTGTTGACCACTCCAAGCACATACTCCTGAGGAGGATTTACTTGCAGAAAGGTTACTTTTATAACATTATTGTAATTAATGATGTTCACAGTGAAACACTGGGTCACAAAGTTGGACTGGATGACTGTCCTTGTCTCCTTCAAAGGATCTTTTGATACATAGAAAGACTCTGAAAAGGATGCATAAGTTTAAAGAAAAACAGGTAAATAGGTTATGCCATTAAAAAAGATATCAAGAGCCAGTTAAAAACCAATCCAGGGCCATGTGAAATTTCTAAGTATGGGATAATGGCACTCAATAAGATAACTCTTCAACCAAATTGACCCAGATAGTTGATTGACCCAGATAGTTGATTGTCATGCAATTCTGAGAAGAGCAAGCTGAAAATTGGTTTCTTCATTGCACAGCCCTCCCCAGGACTACACTTCAGAATTATGTCTGCATTGGTCCTGCTAGTGAGGAAAGCTCTGTTCCTCAGAAATGCTTTGCAGCCCCTGTCCTCACCAACAAGAAGACACCAAGGTGCCTGGAGAGTCACTAGCAACTCTCAATCCTACATTTATTCATCAAATGTGTATTAAACTTTCGAATAAGTAGAACGCTCATTTAGAACTGGAGGTGCTGTGGTGACAATATCAGGGTCTTTGCCTTCAAAGATTTTGCAACCTAGTTAGTGAGTGGGAAGTGGGGGCCCATAGTCACTAACAACCACTGAAAGGATGTAAACATCCTCCAGAAGGAATTGGGGTCATGATAGTGGAAGTGATGGGGTTCAGGGGAAGCTAATCCCCAAAATGGCACCCTGGCATTTGAAAACACTGCAGAAGCAGAAGCAGAAAAGTCCCTCTCACCTTCTTTTTGCCCTTCTCCCCTGAAGCAGATCATAAAACCTTATTCGAAAGGTGCCCTTTCTACATCCAGAGGAAAGGAACATTCTTATCTCTTGTGTTAGTCTGTTCTCACACTGCTATAAAGAACTGCCTGAGACTGGCTAATTTATAAAGAAAAGAGGTTTAGTTGATTCATAGTTCCCCATGGCTGGGGAGGCCTCAGGAAACATAGTCATGGTGGAAGGGGAAGCAGGCACGTCTTACATGGCAGCAGGTGAGAGAGCATGTGATAGCAAAGGAAAAACTACCCTTTACAAAACCATTAGATCTCATGAGAATTCACTCACTATCAAGAGAACAGCATGAGGGAAACCACCCGCATAATCCAATCACTTCCCTCCCTCAACACGTGGAAATTACAGTTTGAGATGAGATTTGGGTGGGGACACAGAGCCAAACCATATTATCTCTGAAGACACAAGAACACAGAGAAGAATCTAAACGAATAAGTCTTGCTAAGTTCCCCCCAGTTTACTACCATTAGATCACACCCCCTTTTCCAAAGACACTTCTCCACAATTACCCACTTCTTCAAACTTTGCCTAAAAAATACACAAGATTCCCTGTTTCTTTGGATCTTTCTGAAGGATTCTGTGTTATAGAGAAAATCTATATTAAATATACTTATATGCTTTTCTCTTGTTGATCTGTCCTTTGTTGTGGACTCAGAGATGAATCTAGTGATGGGTGAAAAAAGAAACCTTTCTTCCTGTACAGAAGCAAAGCACCAGAGGTTATTGCCATAAATAATAGTTACAGTACATGTCACAGTAGGGAGGCCCACATGGGGAATAACTGAGGCCTCCTGCCACAGCCTGCCTCAGCATACCAGTCATGTGAATCAGCCACCTAGAAAGCAAATTTTCCAGTCCTAGTCGAGGCTTCAGATGACTGAAGTCAAGCCAAAGTCTTGACTGCAACTTCATGAAAGAGTCCTGTCACAGGCCGAGTTGTGTCACACCCCCTGAGAGACATATTGAAGTCCTAACACTCGGTACCTGTGAATCTGACTTCATTTAGAAATAGCATGTTTGGGCGGGCGCAGTGGCCCACGTCTGTAATCCCAGCACTTTGGGAGGCCGAGACGGGCGGATCACGAGGTCAGGAGATTGAGACCATCCTGGCTAACATGATGAAACCCCATCTCTACTAAAAATACAAAAAATTATCTGGGCGTGGTGGCAGGCACCTGTAGTCCCAGCTACTTGGGAGGCTGAGATAGGAGAATGGTGTGAACCTGGGAGGCAGAGCTTGCAGTGAGCCGAGATTGCACCACTGCACTCCAGCCTGGGCAACAGAGCGAGACTCTGTCTCAAAAAAAAAAAAAAAAAAAAAAGCATCTTTACAGATGTGATTAGGTTACGATGAGGTCATTAGGGTGGGCCCCAATCCAAAATGACTGTTATCTTTATAAAGGGGGAAATTTGGACACAGAAGCAGACACCCATAGGGAAGATACGGAAGAGATACACAGGGAGAAGATGGCATGTGACAACGGAGGCAGAGATTAGAGTGATGCATCTTTGGAATGCCATAAATTTTCAGCAACCACTAGAAGTTCAAAGAGGCAAGAAAGCTCTCCCTATAGGTTTTAGAGTGATCTCAGCCCTACTAACACCTTATATTTGAACATCTAGCTTCAAGAACTATGAGACAATAAATTTTTGTTGTTTTAGCCACCCTGTTTGGTATGCTTTCTTATAGCAGCCCTAGCAAACTAATTCAAGGCAGAGCCATCCAGATAAACCATTTCCGAATTCCTGACCACAGAGACTGTGTAAGATAATAGATGTTTATTGTTGTTTTAAGCCACTAAGTTTTGGTATGATATGTTAATATGTTATACAGCAACAGTTAACCAATATAGCTAGACCAGAACTCTGGCCTTCTTGTTCCAAGTCCAGTAACTTTCTACAATACCAAATTACTGCTCATTATTTTTGAGGATGAGAGAATGGTCCTGAATATTTAGCTTAAACTGCTGATAATGTTTTTGGAGACACAGATAGAACTTTCCACCATGAAGCAACAAAGTTATCTTCATGGAAGATAGATACTATCCAACAGTAACACTAATCCTACCTAGATTCATAGTTGCTTCTATGAGTTCTTCTACATCCCTGTGGAAGAGGCATTAAATGAACAGCAATCACTGATAAAATACAGCAAGATTGATATTATGTTACAAAAAGCATTATCTGTAACTGCTCAACTACTCTCCAGATAGAGAAGATAGATAGACAGATGATAGGTAGATAGATAGATAGATAGATAGATAGATAGATAGATAGATAGAGATAGATAGATAGATGGAGATAGACACAGATAGATATAGAAGTCCTAACAAGTCCTAAGTTACACATAGACAAATAAAGACAAATAAATAGATAAAGATAAATATAGAAGATAGATGATAGACCGACAGACAGAAGAGGTAGATGGATAGATAAGAGACAGACAGATATGGATAGATCGAAGACAGACAAAGAGAGAGATGAAAGGGAAGAAGGAAAGAAGAAAAAAGGGAGGGAGTGAGGGAAGGGAGTTGGATGAACTACATAGAGAAACACTAAAGGAAAACACACACAAACACATTAAGTTCCATGTGCCAGAAAGGTGGAATTATGGCTCATTATGTTCTCTTTGCCAAACCAAACCATTGCAATGTTTTCTGACAGTTGTTTTCTCTAGCTTATAAATAGATCCTTGTTTTCTCCCTCTACTCACCCCAAATTTTTAAAACTTAATGCATCATTTATTTTGGATGGAGAAAAGAAAAGTATGTATTCACATCTTAGTGATTTACTGAGTCTCAATATTGTAACTTTGGAAATCATCTTTTTAATGTCATCAGCTTGTTAATTATAACTTGATCTGGATGAGATTGCTTTAGAATGTTGACGTTGGAAGAGGAAAAGGAAAAACAGATGTGCTGTGCTTTGGCCTATAGCTTCTCTTAGAAAGCAACTGAGTTCCACGTAGCCCAGCTCAGGATCCCCTGTGACGGCAGCTGGGGACCAGAACAGCGTATCCATCACTCAGGCAGTTACAGGGATATTAGCTTATATAAAGCTGTGTGGAGTTTCAAATCCAACACTCCCATCATCATTTAATTACCTGCTGTATTATTTTCCCTTGTCGTTGGTATGACAAAAGCCAACTACAGGCACGTGCAGCGTAATGACATTTCAGTTAATAGACCACACATACAATGGTGGTCCCAGAATATTATAGTACTATTTTTACTGTACCTTTTCTATGTTTACATATGTTTAGACACACAAATACTTACCACTGTGTTACAACTGCCAATGGAATTCAGTAGACTAACATCCTGTACAAATTTGTAGCCTGGGAGCAGTAGGCGATGTAATATAGCCTAGGTGCATAGTAGGCTATACCATCTAGGTTTGTGTAAGTATACCCTATGGTGTCTGCACCACGACAAAATCACCTAACAACACATTTCTCATAACGTATTGCCACTGTTAAGCAACACATAGCCTGTACTTCAAAACAGGAAAATTCCTCCCTTTTCAAATAATAGTAAACACGGAAATTTTTAGCACTGTCTTTAACATTGAACATGAATTCCATGGGCATTGAGTGCATAGAGGATGTTATTTCAATTTTATTCTTCGGGTTGTCGTTACCTTCCAAAGAGTTACACATAAACAGAGCATGCAGAACTTATGCATTCAGGCGATCCATGTAAGCACAAAGACACCAATTTCAGGAATTTATTCTCTCCCAATACAGTTGAAGTTAATATTTTTCTTGCAGGTTTGTTTGCTTTTTAATCAAAACACAGCAAACAGCAAATGAACATGATAATTTTCTATGGACCCACTATATTTTTAAAAAAGCAACTACACATTGGCTGTGATTAAGTGAAGACGAAACTACATGCTGTGGTAGTTGCAATACTTCTGGAATTTATTAACTTCAGCATACATGCTAGGGCCAAATGAGCTTCTTTAATTTCCATAATGAAATTGTTTTTGTAAAGTTAAAAATACTGTAATGAGGCCAAAACGGTGTGCTTTCAGGGGGCTCCCATGGTGAAACAAATGAGATTTTAGCTTCTCTAATTGGGCATACTGCAAGCTGGCTTGATGCCGTCCTCAACACAGGGTGTTTGTTATCCTAACAAAAAAAGGGGTCTACAGCTGTCAGCATAACGCTATATGGCTTTTCAGAAGCCAAGCTATCAGGAGGAAGACGGCTGCTCTCTGGTTGGGACCACCCAAAGGGAGAGATCAAGTATTGAACAGCGCTTCTCTTCCCTGATTAAGAAGTTATTCGTAAGGTAATTTGTTTACAGCTATCAAAGGGAGGCTTTGGAAGCAACTGGGGAGAATTCCCAGAATCCTCTGAAAGAATTTTATTTGATTAAGCAATGAATATGGATATTTTCTCTCCTTTTTTCCCCCCTCTTATGAATTAAATCTCATTACCTGTCAACACAGGCCTTTGGAGTCTTACTGTTTCTGTAGAAAACAAAAGTTAGGCCCATTTTGTTGAGGTAGCTATGCCAAACCCGGCTGGTGAGCCGCCACAGTGGGCACCATGGTAACAGCCTCCAAACCTCTTTGAGCTCTGGAATGGTTTTGATGTAATATTGTCTTCATTTATTTTTAACCATTACTTTCAACTACAAAGAGAAGTAAAATAGAAGGCTACAATCGAATTAATTTTTAGCCACCAGAAGTAAGTCAGTAACTGTATTTTCCCAGTTTGTAATAGGTATTCAGTTTTAGATGTAAATATTCAACAGGATCCAGAAAAATGAATAATTTTGCTGTAAACTTCTACACTATTTAGTTTCATTACTTGATGCTAGACAAGTGAACGACTGGTATACTATCAAAATATATAAAAAGTTAATAGGGTATTCACCAAATGAATTCAAATATCCTAAATCTAATTATTCAAGAGAATAAATATTTAAAGGATAATGTAAGCTGCTATCGTAGGCTATAATTATACATTGCAGTAGTGAAATGTGCATTTCCAACGGCATAGTTCCAAGTGTTTTTTTTTCTTTTTTACTTTTCTAGAAGAGAATATTATAAATCATCACACAGGAATTAGATGGTATAGATTATATTATAGTAAAACTTTCTCCCCTTGCCTCTAAGAGCTTCTACTTTATACTAATTTTATTATTGTTTCTAATTTGTTCAAAACATTAAACAATCCCACTTTAACAAAAGGATGTTACTTACTATTCTTACTTTTCATTGGCCTTATTTTACATTTCTATTTTTTTCAGTAATCTTCAAACACCAGCCATTTCAGGGACTCTAAACAATTCTATCTTTTAAGATAAGTTTAAATATAAAAGATACTATTTGGGAGAAAAATCTGTCATTTAACATTTTGTAAATACCGAATCTATGTAAAAATGAACTGATTCTTTATGTGCATATATTTTGCAAATAAAAGGAACAAAATAAAAGTATTACTTCAGAGTGATGACACTGAAAACCATTTATGGACCAACAATACATGATTATTTTATAAAAAATACAAATTCTGAAATTTTGAGACAACAACATAGTGATTAAAAGCATAAATTCTGAAATGTGAGAGATCTGGGTTGCAATCTCAAGTTACTTTCATTAATTGTATGGCCTTGGATACTTTAACCCTTTAAGCTTTGGTTTCCTTATGTGTAAAGTGGGGAATCATAAAAGTATCTACCTCACTGAGCTGCTCTGTCAAATATCATCATGTGCATTGACATAGCGCCTGCACGTTAAGCTGTCAATAAGCTTACGTGATAAGGATGAAGTGATGAAGAAGGTAATAATAATGACATAGACATCAAGTATTTTGCACCACAAAAATACTATGTTTGAATCTACCAGTGACTAGAAGCCAGAGCACATACACATGTAAAATATATTTTGTCATTATATTGCTTGATGAAAACATGTAGCGTTTCAGGTGGGAGGAATATAAAATGCATCAGTGTTAAGAGACAGAAGTCAGCTGCAGAAAGTGGAGTTGGGAGACTTTTCTAATTGGAAGGAAGAGATGAGGAGATGAGACAATGGTGCAGCCAAAGATGTCTCAGACAGCCCCAGAAAAATTTCTAATATTAAAAATGACTAGAAGTAGAACTTGGCTATTGAATGACAATAATCATTCAACAGAGAATTGCAAAGAGTAGTGACTAGCCTTCTATCATTGGAGCTGTCCAAACTAGAGCCATCTACATTAATATTTCTTGGAGAAAACCGACTGGTAGAAAGAAGGATTGTAGTTTAATTTGTTAATGGAAGTCTACCAAACAAACTGTGAAACTTCATACCAAACATGCCAAAAAAAATATAGCTTTCCAAGCTTTAAGAGGCTTCATGAATCCCAAGTGAGAAATTACACTCCTCCCCTGTACCAAAAGTATTTGCATGTTCTCTAGCTCTTCTGTTTCTCATAATATTTGGCTAAGTCCTACTTTATGATGAATATCTCATACGACTGCAAAAATTGCTATATGTGAAGACAAAAAAATTGGTGAGATTAAACTGAATTATTTAGCTTAAATGTGTTATAAAATTCAATGAACAATACTCGTTAATAACATCAATCTATATAGTGTCTAGCCCTTAAAGTCACTATTTTGGATTAGATCAGAGTATCTATTTTATAGTCATCGAAATGGTTTTCTAAACCATTTATATCAATAGGTGATAATAAGAAATTCATTTTGTAGCCTGAAATCCCTTATGGTATGTGGATATCTCAATTCACTAACAGATCATTTCCTTTCAAAATATGAATATGTGTGTATTTGTATGTGTGTGATATATAAGTAGATTTTAAAATTCTCTATATTTATATATATTTAAAGGTTTTATATATATATATATATATATATATACACACGCACTCTTAGGAAAGAATATTTACCCATTTATATTTTCAGAATGAATTTTCAATAGTGCAAAGCCTTTTGCAACAACTCCACTCATCTCAGACATGAATACTGTAACATGTATGGGCATAGCTGAGGAAAATTTATCATGACAGCAACCAAATAATAAATCTGTATCTCTATAACCAGTTCCATTTCTGAATAATTTCTCTGTTGCACATTATTTTAGTCTGGCAGATTGCTTCATCCTTTTTTTTTTCTTTCCTTTACTTTGGGGTTAAACTGCACTTTCAAACTCATGTTATTTTGCAGATAGCATGTCACCTTCATTTAAGTTGCTAGAGCTGGCATTTCTTTTCTATCAGCTGAAGCAGTTAATTTACTTGCATTGACTAGCCAACAGTGTAATCTACCACCTGATAATTGTGTTCTTCTTGGGCCACTAAAGACTTAAAAGATGAAGAAGAAGACTTAATTTTTGCAGTTTTATAGTTTGAATTCTTATTATATTATTTGATCTTAAATTCTTTGATTTGCTGAGGAACTCTATGACTGGATGGGGTGTAATTTTTTTTTTAAAGCAAATCACATTATCCATCTGTGTTGTGTTTCATATAGGAGATCAGACCATGTTGTAACTGAGGCAGCAATACTGAAATTTCAAACACAGTGAGATGTAAGTGCTGTGCATCTTTAAGAGCTCTGGATAAATTATTTGTTCATATACAGGCAGGTTATTCCAAATAAAATAATTTTTGTCTTTGACATTACTAAAAGAGCAGAAAACTTTGTAGGAGGAGCAAAAAGCAAATATTATGCAACTCCAAAACAGATGTATTCAAAGTGTTCGCATGCCAGCAGTTTAATATTGTAAAGCTAAAATGGAAATTTTTTTAACTCACTAAGTCATACCAAAAGTAAATATTTCTGTTAATCCAAAAATGTTAGACAATTTAAACCTGCTAAAGTTGAATTTCACAGCTATTTTAGTCTTCTGTAAATAATTACTACTTCCACTTTTCTCTAGACAATTATAATACCAGAAAATGCTAATTCATACTTATCAAGATAAGATAGAGCTAGAAACCAGAAACGTTCTCTTCAGTCTGTTACTTTATTTTGGGCTAAGAGACTGCAGTTTTGACAGTGGGGCCATCTGCTACTAACTTTTCTCCTCATCATGATGCCAGTCCAGTCAAAAGCAATTAAACCTGTTTTGCCATTATAATATGTAGATAATGATGATAAATTATAGCTTTAAAATGAGTCTCAAATTCTGCATACGCTAGGTATTTTCCTTACAGCTACTGATGTAAAAGATATTCCTGTACTTGTGAAATTTTTCAGCTATTTTATTAATGATGTTAGCTCTATAATGAGCTACCTACCAGGGTATTTTGCAGGCACAGAGCCTAGTAGTCATTATAAATCTATTTATATCCCAGCAAGATGTTTCAAGTGGAGAGTGGAGCCCTAACATTCTGCATCGCTGTTGAACAAAATATATAGCACATACTGCTCCAACTTGCTATGTTTTATTATGTCACATAATCAATAAAACACATAAATACCACAAATAAAAAGTAGCAGGAAGAAAATTCTATGGCTCCAGCACAACATGGGGTTATATAGCAGAGAGAAGATGAGGCTTAATGATTTCTAGGAACAGATACAAACCTATCATTCTTGAGACAGGCCATATATTATCTCTGATTTTCATCAAAAATATTTGGACTCCTTTCAAGGTAGAAACTGTGAATAGTCAATGTTCCAAAATGATAATATCAGTCCTTTTTTGGATTGGGGATTGCCAAATTGGACAACTGTATTGTTTGTTTGGTTTGGCTTTACAAATTTGCAGCTAGTATAATTATTGTTTCAGAAAATTTATTACAATTTTGTTTCCATCTTTTATTTATTTCAAAAAATAAAAAAAAACAAGAAAAGCAGTCAATGTTTGGAATATCTTGGGAAATGTCATTCAGATACACTCTGTCATGGCGTCCCACATCCCATTACAGCTATTTAAGATACCACACTCCTACTACAGGTAACTAATGTGGCTTTGCTGATTGAGAGTCACAGAACCGAAGCGCTCCTTGTACTGTTTTCTACCATTATTCTCTCTAGCAAAAAACCATTTGGTATAGTAAACAGGTATTAATTATGAATAGCCAACTTTCTAATTCTGTTTTATCATCAAAACACAGACTAGTGATTATGGGGAGAGAGAAAGAAACAATTTTGTTGGAAAGAAAGGAAACTCTTAACAACATTGGAAAATGTTCTGCCTAGCAGTAGTTCATTACAGCCTATCTTCTTCATTACTATGTAACACTCATAAATAAGTCAGGGGGAGGAGGAACGTGGCAACATGAGAAACTCACCAATTATATTTGCCACAATGCTACATAAATGGAAGCAGTCTATTGATATTTTAATAGGTCTTCTCATGAGCTATATTGAAAACAGGAATCTCAGTTGCAGCTAATTATCCATTTGCAGACAAAGACATGATTCATCACGACTTACACAATCACCCACCTCAATCTCTCACACCATTTTTCAAATCGCTATCTTAGGCCTTACCTTAGTATTCTAAGGTGCTCCCCTAGACACATACAAAGAACAGGTACTCACCCAGGACCCATAAATTGCCAATGATAGAAATCAACAGCACATGTTTAGTTTTGTTTCTTCCCTTCTCTTTTTCACTTTCCTTGATAGTGAGGCACTTTTTGATAAGGGTAGTTTTACATTATGGGAGATGTGTGGTCAAAATCTTACCTTGGAGAAAATATTTCAAGTTTTAGAAAAACCATGAGGTCGCTTTCCCTCAGTTTCCCCATCTGTTTAGTAAAATGTGTGTTATAAGTTAATGTATGCAACTGATGACTGAAAAAAGTATTCATTATACCAGAAAATAGCTATTGCAATGAACAACTTAAACATTCTGACATTGGCCTTAGCATGGAAAGTGAAGAGTGGTAAGGTAATAAGAGAGGAAACTAAAATAGAAGGGAAGTGGGACTAACAAGGAGGGAAATGGAGGCAATTTCAAATAATATAAAGAATATGGAATAGCACCCTTGTTCACAACTCTGACAGATGACTATGCATAGAGGAAGCCTAGAGCTCAGAAGTTTCTCTTTAAAGTTCGACTTGGGGAAGAGCAGCGAATATGATAGGAACAGCTTTGGAACCTCTCAGCTCCAAGTGTAGCTCTCACTCCACCAGCTGTGTGATCTCATTTATCTATCCCAGAACCTCTGTTTCTTCATCTGTCAAGTGGATAAATCCAGCTACCACATAGGATTGCTATGAAGATTAAATAAATATCAGGTAAAAGTATCGACCATGTCTCTTGCACAATGTTAGGTGCTAATAACTGGGACTTGTCAGGATTACCTCTTCTACTCAGCATTTAATTCAGTTAAAAATATTTTTCCTGATTATGAAAGTTGTACATAATCATCATGGGAAATATTGTCTTCTTGTTTCTTTCATCATAAAATATGCTTTCAGAGACCTCCACTTCTGGGCAACCAGGGGTTCAGAGCCTCCACACTGTGGAGATGCTAAACCCTGATACGAATCACCTGGGGCATTTAAAAACAAGGCAGGAGCCTCTGCTGAATTGATCTGTTGTACAGACTGGGCTTCAAGAGTTTCAAAAGCTACCCAGGTGATTCTAATGTGCGGTTGAGGTTGAGCCCAGGGCTTCATCGTGTGTAGGTGGAGATAGGCTCGCAAGCAGAGGTGGGTGAGTCATGGTTGAGACTAAGCTTTCTGGTGAGCCGAAAGCCTTAGTTCCTGTTTTTAAAGAATCTCTTAAGGAGTGAAAACATTTTCTACTCTCTCTGGGAGGATGAGTGGCATTTGGTACATGGTATCTTTTAAAAATGTCCAAAACCAGCTAAATAAATATAATGCATTCCATTTTACCCATTTGGCCCCTTCATTCTCATTAACAGCTGCCAATGTGTTGCCATATTTTTATTTCCCTTGGCAGAGAAGACAAATTGTTCCCTAAAGAGGATGTGCCAATCAAGAGGATGACAAAGACAGCACGTGGGCCCTCAGTGTCCTTCTTTTTGTCCCCCCAGGGGGTCCAGCAGTTCCGCTCCTGGGTCACATATCTATCCCCACATTTGGTTTCTTCAACTTTGACATCAGGCTGCCCTGTCTTTTCACAATTAATTTTTTTTTTTCCAAAACCCTGGGAATGCAAAGTTTTGTTTCATACTATATAATGATAAATGCATAGTTCTTCCTTGGAACTGTACTTTTTAAATGCTTCTTCAACAAATGTTTTAGTCAAATATTTTTCTAGAAATTAAAAGGTGACTTGACTAAATTTAGACTCAAACCTGTCTTAACTGACTTACCTGAAAGTTATATTGTGTTCCAGAAAGTCTGTTACTTCTTCCAACCCTCCATTTAGGGCAAATTAAGCCACCCACCCACTCTTTCCATCAAGTTCATGAAAATACTGCGTTGGTCGGGCACGGTGGCTCAAGCCTGTAATCCCAGCACTTTGGGAGGCCAAGGCAGGTGGATCACCTGAGGTCAGGAGTTTGAGACCAGCCTGGCCAACATGGTGAAACCCTGTCTCTACTAAAAATACAAAAAATTAGCCAGGTGTGGTGGCAGGCGCCTGTAATCCCAGCTACTCGGGAGGCTGAGGCCGGAGAAACGCTGGAACCTGGGAGGTGGAGGTTGCGGTGAGCCAAGATCGCACCATTGCTCTCCAGTCGGGGCAACGAGAGTGAGACTCTGCCTCAAAAAACAAAACAAAACAAAACAAAAACAAAAGAAAAAAAGAAATAAAAAAGAAAATACTTCATTTTGTTACCTCCTCTGCACAGCTCTGCAGTAGTGGTTAACTGATAAACACCAATTCATCTGCCAGTGCTGTTGACATTATTCAATTATGCTAGTGCCAAACATAGTTAGCAGTGGAAACATGTTTTATGAATTGCTATTATATCAAAATAGCCATATCGATTTCAACTCCATTTTACTAAGAAAGGCAGAAAAGGGTTTCCCAAGAAGAAAGCAAGAGAGAAAGAAGCAAGGGATTCATTCCTGGTTTGGGTTTTTGTTTTTTTTTTTAATTTTTGCCTTGGAGCATACCAATTTAGAACTGATGGTTGGATCTTACCCTGCTCTCAATACAGCTTTAAAAAAAAGATGTAGAACCAATTTAAACAGGTAGGAAAAGTCTGTTGGTCTGTTACTGTGGCAACAGTCATCCCCAAGACACAGCATAACTAATAAGTTAACTAGATGCACCTAGTCCCAACCATCCAGCATAAGCCGTGAAACTAAACTGCTGAGAATCACTGGCAACTTTGCTGAGGGAAGAATGGTGCAAACTGGTACACCAGGGAAGCAGATAATCCAATTTAGAAGCGCAGATTCTCATTTCAGTTTCATTGGCATGTTCATTTTGAACTAAAGGGATCTGAGCAGTAATTCTATAAACAACTAGCACTTAGAAATCAGAGGCAACAAGATTCTCTAGAGGTATAATTGCTTTTAAACCAGGCAACCTGAAATCATGTCTGCCTGGTGTAGCAGAGAAAAAGGATGGGGTAGGGTGGGGGAAGATCAGCTGAAAAAATTGGTAGCTGGCCAAAGGACCACAAGCCAGCCATGGCTTGGGTATCTCAATATGCTTAATAATGTAACTCAATTTGATAAAATTCAACCAGGATTTTTGAAGGGCTCACAATTGCATAAGGCACCTTACATTTTATACAAACTGAATGTTGTAATTGAAGCCATAGTTTGTAGTATTAGGAGAACTAATTATATAAATAAGACAGACCTGATGAAAATCACAGCTCTGCCAACTTACCATCTACAGCTGTGAATACTTCGGTAGGAAACATGACCTCTCTAATCCCAGTTACATCATCTCAAAAGTGGTGACAATAGTCGTATCTACTTCATAAGTTATGAGTATTAAAGGAATATAGTTCATGTGTTTATCAAACTTCTGAATATATTTTAGCCCTCAATATTAGCAACCTTTTATTTATCTATCGTTTTTGTTCCTGTTTTGAATAACAAAGACCGTATTGACCACAAAAATATATATGCAGGCTTTGTCACCAAAAGAAAAATCTTCCAACAAAAGGGAAAAATGATATGTAGAATTATCCTTCCTGATTATTTCGACGTTGAGAGCTATAACCAGTTAGCAACATTCAGAGACCTGAATATCTAAAGAAGAGTACTGAAATTAAGAAAGATTGTTTATATGAGCAAAATACCAATAATAAAAGTAAACCACTCTAACTAGGCCTTTGCCCCTCTCCTCCACCTTGTCAATTCAAAGTGACCAGAGCCCACCACGTGGCAGCATGTGGCACGCTCACCATGCCCCGCTCCATGCTGCCCTTTCTGCTCTTGGCTCCAGCATACCACATCCTGTTCACTTCCCTTTTATGTCAGTGGCCACATCTTAGTTGGTTTCTCATCTCTTCCCTATCTTTAAAAATTTAAAGTGCCACAGGGCTCAATCCTTGGTCCTCTTCTTCATCTATCTCACTTCTCAGGAATCTCATCCAGTCTCATGGATTTAAACATCATGTATGGCTGGGTGCAGTGGCTCATGACTATAATCCCAGCACTTCAGCAGGCTGAGACAGGAGGATCGCTTGAGCCCAGGAGTTTGAGATCAGGTTGGGCAACATGGCAAGACCCCATCTCTACCAAAAAAAAAAGAAAGAAAAATTTAAAAATTAGCTGGGCATGGTGTTGTGCACACATAGTTCCAGCTACTCTGCTTGGGAGGCTGAGGCAAGAGGATCCCTTGAGCCCAGGAGTTTAAGGCTACAGTGAGCTGTGATTGCATCACTGCACTTCAGCCTGGGAAATAGAACAAGATCCCATCTTTAAAAGTAATAAAAATTTAAAAATCATGTATATGCTGATACCTCTCCCATTGATATTGCTAGCCTTAACTCCCCTGAACAAGACTGCCCATTCAATGCTCCACCTTGGCATCTAAAACACATCTCAAACTCAGTATGTCTAAACAAAACTGAACTTCTCCCAGGCCCACAAAACTTGTTCTAGTCTTGTCCATTACAGTTCATGCCAATTTCATCCTTAGAGACACCTTTAACCCTGCTTTTCTTTCACACTCCACATCCAGTCTTTTCAGAAATTCTGTAGTCTCTACATTGAAGATACATCCAGAATCAAACCACTTCTCACAATCTCCACTACTATCACCCTTATGAAAGCCCCAGTACCTCTCGCCTGGATAGCTGTGTTAGCCTCTTAATAGCCCCCTTACTCCCCTACAGTTTGTTTGCACCACAATAGAGGGATCTTTTTCAAATATAAGGCAGATCATGGCATTCTTCTGCTCAAAGCCCTGCAAGACTTCCCCATTTTGTTCAAATGGTAGGATCCTACACGATCTAACCCCTGTTACTCTCTAACCTCACCTCCTAATATTTCCTCCGAATTTATTTCCCTCCAGCCTCACTGGTTTTCTTGTCATTTCTAGAAAGTTCCAGGCATGTTTTTTGAGACCCCCACTTTATTCCCACTCTCTATCCCATGCATGAATCAGAAGACAATGACTTTATCCTCAAATGCTGGGGTAGATCCTTACTATTATAAACCAATCGGATGATGCTACTTTGCCTGGTGACAGTTATTGGTCCTAGCGAGGTAAACTGCTCCAGTCAGACTGAAGGGCAGGATTTTTGTTCCACACTTCGAGGATGAGTTTCTCTCTTGCTTGAACAATTAAGCTCAGATTGCCACTGGCAGCAACCTTGCAACCACAAAGAGGAAGCCAATTCCTTCCTAGGAAGCCAACTGCAAGGACCCCAGATTAGAGAGACAGAACCAGGTTTTCAATATTATCTCTGAGCCCTGATCATACTATGACTGGAACAAGCCTGTCTTAGTTCATCTAGGCTGCTATAGCAAAATCCCATATGGGGGTAGCTTATAAACATCAGACATGTATTTCAGTCCTGGAGGCTCGGGAATCCAAGATCAAGTTCCTGGAAAATTTGCCGTGTAAGGGCCTGCTTCCTGTTCATAGGTGGCACATTTTAGCTGTACACTTGTATGGTGAAAGGGGAAAGAGGTCTCTCCCGATCCTCCTTTTTTTATTTT
Organism: Hylobates moloch; assembly: GCF_009828535.3. Lineage (NCBI taxonomy): Eukaryota > Metazoa > Chordata > Mammalia > Primates > Hylobatidae > Hylobates > Hylobates moloch. The sequence goes on along the minus strand of NW_026652287.1, from coordinate 97,045,438 downwards.
GAGACAGAGTCTCACTCTGTCACCAGGCTGGAGTGCAGTGACATCATCTCGGCTCATGCAATCTCAGACTCCTGGGTTCAAGTGATTCCTCTGCCTCAGCCTCCCGAGTAGCTGGGGCTACAAGCGTGTACCACCATGCCTAGCTAATTTTTTGTGTTTTAGTAAAGACAAGGTTTCACCATGTTGGCCAAGATGGTCTCGATCTTCTGACCTCGTGATCCGCCTGCCTCGGCCTCCCAAAGTGCTGGGATTACAGGCATGGGCCACCCCAGCCGATCCTCCTTTTTACAGATACTAACACCATTCATGAGGGCTTTGCCCCATGACCTAATCACTTCACAAAGGTCCCAACTCCTAATGTCATCACCTTAGGGGTGAGGATTTCAGCGTATGAATTTTTTGCGAAAAAATCCATCCAGACCATAGCATAGCCCCATCTGTGGAGTAGTAGTTCTATAATGTAAGAAATGTCTTTAACGCATATGCTAGTTTGAGTCAGGTTTCTGTTACTTGCAGCCAAAAGCATTCTAAAGATATAGGGGTTGATAGAACAAAGATGTCACACATGAAAAGTAAGACATAGGTTTGAACCAATCATGCCTGCTAAATTTCACATACTTAGACCTTGACTTCTGCATGATTTGACATCTATAACATGGGGATTTTAATTCATACACCATGTAGTATTTTAACAATTAAATGAAATTCTATTAATCACAAAACACCACATATCTGTTCATTCACTACATTTTATCCTTGAGCGCTTTATCCTGAAGCACCAGGTAAATATCTTAGAAATTAAAATATTTAATGTAATATCCCAGCAATAATGTATGACAACATGTGTGAAGTATTACCAATCAGAGGGGCTCACCCAAGCTTTGGTGTCCAGGGTTTTTTCTGGGGGTCAGTTCTGTATGTGTGGAGCACTCCTGTGACCACACATACAGATACTCAGTCTCCAGCCCCTACATCCTCAGAGGACAAATTGATGAAATATGGTCCAGGGCTCAGGTCAGCAAAAATAGGCCTTCACCATAAATCACATGGTTAGCATACACTATCTGGTGTGGCAACTGAGACTGAGAAGCTATGGTTTATCTTAGTGAAATCATCAATTACTTCTGTTAAAAGAAAAACTTCAGCCAAATTAAATGTAAGGGAGTTTAATTGCACAATAAACGATTCATGAATCAGCAAGCCCCCAGAATCACAGCAGATTCAGAGAGATTCCAGGGATGCTTCATGGTCAGAACAAATTTATAGACAGAAAAAGGGAAGTGATGTACAGAAATCAGAAGTGAGGTACAGAAGCAGCTGGATTAGTTACAGGTTGGCGTTTGCCTTAATTGAACACAGTTTGAACACTCAGCAGTGTATGAGTCGTTGAAGTTATGGCTGCTGGGATTGGCCAAGACTCAGCTACTGTTACGGGCCCATACTCCTAAGTTAGGTTTTCAATCTTGTCTGCCTATTAAACTAGATTACGGTTCATCCACAAGGAGTCCTTCTCAGGCCATATTTAGTTTGCTTTAACACTCCTTTTTTTCTCCCTTCACATTCCATATCCATTCCATCTGGAAATCCTGCAGTTCCACCTTTGAGATTGATATAGATTGTGACCCCTCCTAACCACTCCACGGCCATCACCAGAATCCCAGTCTGAGCCACCAACATAGTTGAGTAGGATTATTACAATAGCCTCCCATCTCATCTCCTTGCCCTATAAAGTCTATTTTCCTCACAGAAACCAGAGAAATCCTTCGAAAACATAATTTGGATCATATTACTCCTCAAGACCCTCCGAAGTCTTCCCCATGTGTCCTGGGGTAACCATCTAGCCCCACTCCTTCCATGATCTCACACCCTCCTCACTCCCCTCCTCACCCTGCTTCAGCCCTACTGGGTTCCTTGTTCTTCCTTGAACACCAGACAAGCTCCCCGCTTCTGGCCTTTATACCCACTGTTTCTGTGACTGGAATGCTTTCTCAAGACATCCACTTGATTTCCTCCCTCATTCCCTCTAGTCTCTGCTCAAATATCACCTTATCAGTGGGACCTGCCCTCATTATCTCATTTAAAACACCAAGCTCCTTCTCCCCATCTCTCTCTGCCTCCCTACTTGCTTTATTTTGCCTCCTAACATTTGATGTATATTTATTAACATTTATGTTTATTATCTACCTCCCCCAGCTAGAGTGGAAGCTCCCTGAGGGCAGAAAAATTGGTTGAAACCACTGCTTTCTCCCCAGTACCTAGAATAGGCATGCACACAGTAGACACTCAAGTTGTTGAAGAAGAAGAAATAAAGCCAAGTCGAGGTACCAGGATACAGTCCTGATTGTGTTGCATTACATGTATTTGTTTGCATAGTCAGAGTTTCAGGCTTTGGGCGAAAGAGCCCTGTCCCCAGTGTGTAGTAAAGGATTAATTCAGCAGGCTTGGAGTGTTTAAACCCTAAACATTCCAAAGGAAGACCTGGCCCTTGACCAGCCCCTGGGAGAGAAGCTCTTAGCATGTCCTGCTTGATAAGTGTGTCTTTGTGTACCTCAGGCCTCAGACCCTACTAGACTGTGTATGCTAACAATGCTATTTGTGAATGCCTGTTTTTGCTGTCCTGAGCTCCAGGCCACCCTGCATTAATTTGTCCTCTGAGGATGTGAGGTTTAGAGACTGAGTATCTATGGTCAGCTATATGGGCTCTCCACACCTACAGAACTGATCCCCGATAAAAACCCTGGACACCAAGGCTTGGGTGAGCCTCCTTGGTTGGTAATACTTCATGCGTGTTGTCACACACCATTGCTGGGAGAATTAAGCCCTATCTGTGTGAGTCCACTGAGAAAGGACAACTGGAAGCTTGAGCTGGTCTCTCCTGGACTCTGTCCTATGTGTCTTTTTCATTTGCTGATTTTCATCTGTATTCTTCTGCTGTAGTAAGCCCTAAACATAACATGTAACAGCTTTTCTGAATTCTGAATTTGAGTCTTTCTAGTGAATCATCCAATCTGAGGGGAGCCCTGGGTACCAACAACCCACCCAGCATTTAGCATGGTATCTGGCACACAAGTGTGCAACAAAGGTCAATTGGGTGACTAAATGAATGAACAAATGAACTGAGATGAGGGATCGATGGCATGTTAACCAGCCATCCATATTCTTCTTTTCTCTCCACTCTTTCATTTGGCCTCTCCCAATACACATTTCCTTTCTTCTCCCACTCTAATTTCAAATACTAGATCTGACTGCTGTAAAACAGCAGCCCTTAAAACTGTCACGAAACATAAGAATGGTTGACAGAAAGGTAAGATTTAGAGATTAAGACCATTTGGGTAAACAGGCTCTGCCTCTGCAGATCGCCTTTCAGGCCAGTGTTCTGCATGGGATAATTTGTTTTGCTGCCTGATTCCTGCCCTTTGACCTGGGTTGAACCCAACTCAGGAATCCATCCACCAAGATCTGGCTCCAGCTTTCCCTTGCTGTTCCTCACTGAATCAATAATAAGAGAGCCTTCTTTGTTTGCTTGGGATTTGACAGCCTAGTGACAGACAGGACAGAAAAGCGGTCACGGCCTTAGTGTGGCTGCACCATGCTCATGTATGATGACACGTGTATGTGTGAGATTTAACGATGGATGATAACATTCAAGGTCTTGCATGGGTTTCCTGTAGCTCACTTCACTGGCATCTGTCATTTTAATAGACATCAAGGAAGAAAAAATATGGTTCTCATTAATACCCCAAATTTGACCTTCCACTTGTCTTGAATGGAAGTTCAGTTACAGCCTGGAATGCAATCATGCCTATTAAAAGAGTAGAGATGTCCTCTTTCCTGATATTACTTAATTTTTCTCAAAGAGAACAAAATAGAAAGGAATAAAGTTACAGCTGAAGTAGACAGGGTTACCATGCTCAAAATAAGGAAACTATGAGATATCCTGCTAGGCTGGATATTAAGGCAAAACTGTCTCATGAAATCACTTCTTTAGAGGGAAAAAAAAAACCATAAAAATAACCTATAATCAGAACTTGCCAAAATTAGGAAAAATCAAGCCTATGGGGTCTTGCTCTGTCACCCAGGCTGGAGTAAAGTGGCACAATCATAGCTCACAGCAGCCTTGATCTCCTGGGCTCAAGCAATCTTCCCACCTCAGTCTTCCAAGTAGTTTGGATACTAAACGCATACACCCCCACTCCCTACTAAGCCTAGTGGTTCTGAGCTGCCTGGCAACCTATTAAAAATTGAGCAGAGGTTGTTTCTGTTACTTGCAACCAAAGAAATGAAAATAATAGGTACTCTATACAACTTTTTTTTTTTTGAGACGAAGTCTCACTCTGTCACCAGACTGGAGTGCAGTGGCGCTACCTCGGCTCACTGCAATCTCCAACTCCCTAGTTCAAGTGATTCTCCTGCCTAGCCTCCTGAGTAGCTAGGACTACAGGCACAGGCCACCATGCCCAGCTATTTTTTTTTTTTTTAAATAGAGATGGGGTTTCACCATTTTGGCCACGATGGTCTCGATCTCCTGACCTCATGATCTGCCTGCCTTGGTCTCCCAAAGTGCTGGGATTACAGGCATGATATACAACTTTTTAAAAAGATGAATCCACACAAGAATCTGTCATAGAATGGTTCAACAGGGGTTCCACAGATATTTCTAAAAGTGTCCAGTGTAATAGTAATCATTGCAGTAAAGCAATCATACCCCAGTGATATTTACCTCAGAAGACAGGACAAAGTATTCATTGTTAAGCAAATGAATAATGCAAACAAAGGTAAAATTTGGTCTGCTTTAGCATGAAGGCCAGCAAACTTTCATACAGTTATAAAACAATTCTGTGTAGGGTGGATGGATTGATTCAAAAAGCACTTTCACTTCATGTACTTGAATGTGACATAGAATTTCTTTACAAAGCCTATAATTCTCACTTTATACTTAAAAAAACTGGACTAGACTTCCCCTCGATTGAGAACAATAAGCCCAGTTTAATGATCCTTAGAATTAATTTAAAGAGAGTATAGAGCACATTGCTGGTCTTACATAATATCTTTATTTTCTTTGCCAAAAGGTGTTGACTTTGATGCAATCATTCAGACATTTTAAAAAGATATTTATTAAACATGTACTGTAGCTACAGCAGAGTATGATGTATTATGAGCCATACAGTCTCTACCTTAATGAGTTTCTAATTTAATTGAGAGGCTAAGGCATTTACAGGCCCATGAAAAATTAAGTTTAAAAAAGCAAAATAGCAATAAGACACAGGAGATTACTCAAGAAGAGAATCAAACCCAGGCCCTACATCAAAATGGCTCATAACATAGTTAGAGAAACAAGACAGTTAAAAACAGATCTATACTAGAACGGAGCCCATGCTATACCAGAGATATAAAAAAGTGATCCAGGGAACAGAGGAGGGAGCCACTAATTCTGTCTCACACGTCCATGAAGGCTTCATAGAGGAGTTACAACTAATATGGAACTTGCTGGATAAGCATGATTTAATATGGCAGGGATGAGGAGAACAGCATTCTAGCCTGAGGGAATTGTAAGAACAAAATTAAAACAGACTCATCTATCCAAGGGAGTGGTGACTAGGCAAATGTGCATGGAGCGTGAGTTATATGGAGGATGAAGGGTCAGGTGAGGCCATGCTAGCAGGTTTGTACTTAAAGGTAATGAATGAAAAATCAAGTGCTGGTGTTTTTAGAAACAACATGATGTAATTTGCATTTTATAAAGATCATTCCAGCAACTATGTAGAAGACAGATTAAAGGGAGAAGAAATCAGAAGGACTTATATTTCATCCAACCATATGCCCATCCATACACTCTGTGGAGGATTAAATGAAGGCAGCTGGTGTTTCATCCTTTAGGATGGAAGCTGCAAACTCATGAGCCTTGGACAGAGCTAAACTTCTGCTATGTTTAGCACAGCTGTATTTTGTTTGATTATTTGTTTTAATTTGATCCAAAGTTTAAAATGAAGAGATTTCCCATAAAAACCTAAATGTTCCCTTTCACTGAAAAATTAGATGGGGCAAACCTGGTCCCATATTTTCAGCCAAAGTAGAGGACTGAATGAACCCCTGAATAAGAGGCATTAGTAACAATTTTCATAGTCTCCGTCATTTCTAGTTTGTCCCTGATGTTGAAGCCAAGTGTAAATGACCACAGTCAGTGTACTTCCACTGCTTATTCTTACAGTAGAGAACACTGTCTTTGTACCTATATAAGTAGAAAAAGTGAGAAAATAAGAGATAGATAAGAGAGCATCTCATTTCAAGAAAAATAGGAGAGAGCATGTTTCATTGTAGAAACATGAACTGTCCCATGGTTTCAGTACAAATAAATTGTCTGTGTTGGAAGAATAGCTTAAGATGCTCATTTGCTTAAATCATCTCACAATGCTCATCTATGTTACCTGCTTTGCAATTAAATGTCCAATCCCAAAGAAAGGAGAGGTTTAGGGTAGGCCTTCCTGAGAAGGTGCCATTTGAACTGAGAGCAAAATCATCAATAGAAGCTAGCTTTATATCAGTTTCTGTCATTGCTTGATATAGTAACTCCACATTCATCAAAATTTCTATGAGTCAACTTGTGTTTTCCTCCCTTAAGTTTATTCTAGTATGCTAAGGAGCTGTGGTTACTGAGAAGATGTGGCCTGGTACAAGTCACACATTCTTTCAACAGATATTTGTTGATCATTTACTACTGGGTTCTTGGCATTCTGCTCGATTTTGGAGATATAGTGGCAATCAAGATAGATATGTACTAATGTTTACAATAAAAGCTAAGGAGATAATTAAATAATAAATATAATAATATGTAAATGATATATTAGAAGAGGTTAATGTTCAAATTAGAGAACATAGCAAGGGCACCATGTCAATTAGGAATGTTTTCAGCTGCAAGTAAGAGAAAGTCTGATGATGGCTTAAACAAATAGTTATTTTTCTCATAGAATTAGAAATCAGGATGTAAGCAGCTGCTGGTGTTCATGTAGTGGTTCCAACATGACAAGGCTGATGTTCTTGTGATTTTCTAGGCCTCTCTTTTGTGGTCACATGAAGTATTTATGATGCATGATGGATGGGAACTGGTTTTAGGTATGGGGGGAAAGGAGAGCAAGAAGCAGGCATTGTACACATCTCTGACCTGGAGAACTTCATGGAAATGGAGAAATTTCCAGAGATAAGGGCCATGGGAGGAAGAGCAGATTTGTGAAGAAGGGTGAGTTAAACTGAGCCTGAGACATCCAAGAAGAGGTATCAAGGAGGCCATTGGTTAGGCAGGAATCTGGCCTGGAAAAGAGATCTAAGCTGAAATCATAAGCTTGGGAGTTTTGAACACTGAAGGCTTTACCAGCCCAATATTTCCTTGTCTCTATTTGTATAACAGAGCTAACTCTCTTTCCTAAACAGAATGTATTTTATACAGTTCAAATAGAGCTGACATCATCCCCTTTCTCCTGCTACCACAGGAATGAACATCTGAGCTAGACCTGGCCAATCAGAATACTTAACCACTCTAGCCACAGGGATTGGTTCAGGGATGAACCAATCAGAATTCTTCCAGGGAATGAGGGGAAAAAAAACTCTCATTCTTCACTAGGATTGCTAAGTGGACTTGAAGAGACGTTGCCCTAGAGATGATGAGAAGTGGACCCCAGATGCTGATGTTTGGGTACAAGGATGCACACTGAGACCTGACGGAAGTAAAGCACTGTACTTCTCCAGTCTGTACACCAAGAGATTATCTTTTTTTAAACCTAAGACTCTTTATGTTGGATTTCTGTCTGTTGAAACCCAAAGAGTATTGACTAATATAAAACCGTTCATATTTAGATGGTGATTAAAGCCATAGAAGCAGATAAGATCACTCAGGGCAAATGTATAGAGTGAAAGAAAAAAAAAAGTAGATCTGGCAGAGAGTCCTCAGGAGCCCAGACTTTGCAAATGCACAAAGGAGACTAAAAATGGTGGGCCAGAGCTATAGGAGGAAAGCCAGGAGAGAAAGGACAGCAGCTGAAGGAGAGACAGAATCAAGGAAGGAATTCTATTACAATTGAACATATCTAATGCAGTAGTCTCTGTATTGGTCAGGACTCTGGGTTGCGATGACAGAAGCTTCATTCAAATGGACTGAAGGAACTGGAATGGCTCAGTCATGCTAGAGTCTGGTACAGCAGAATCCAGGCACCCCACCATGTCTATAGAAATCCCCTCTTGCCATGCTAAGCTCTGCTTTCAGGCATTCTCTAATCAGGAGCTGGCAAAGTGGTCAAAAGCAGCTTCAGTTTGGCACCCTCAATGGAGGACGAATGACTCTTTACCATGGGTCCTGCAAAGTCCATGGACTGAGGATGACTTGACCTAAAAAGTGGAAGGTGAGGTGGGTCCTCCCCTTTTGAGCCACATGGATGTAGACTGAGGGTGGTCTGGTTCCCACTAGAACAAAAAGTATTGTTACCAGCTGTGAGACTGGAAAACAAAAGGGGGCAGAGATTAAAAAACACTATAGCCATGAGATTGACAGAACTTTACACCAACTGGCCCATTAGAGGGCTGACAGAAGAAAAGAAGTCTAAGGTGGCTTTGAACTTTATAGATTGGCCAAGTGGATGAGGGTGAAGCCATATACTGAGAAATTTGCAGAGGAAAGAAAGTAAAGGCTAACAGCTTAAGAATTCTGATTCAATGCCCTTTGAGGATACTTCCAACTTAGCATTTTGTAGTACTGGGGATAAATTATTGGAGCCTTGAAGAACAAAAAGGAGTGGAATAGCATTTGAGTAGATGACCAATAAAATCAAGTGGCAGAAATGAGGTTGAGATATTCAGGGCACCACTAGCATCCAGAGAAATTTATTGTAGTTAAATTTGAATATTTACTTTTTTATTTTTACTTATTTATTTCTTTGAGACAGAGTCTCGCCCTGTCACCCAGGCTGGAATGCAGTGGCATAATCTCATTTCACTGCAACCTCTGCCTCCTCGGTTCAAGCAGTTCCTGTGCCTCAGCCTCCCCAGTAGCTGGGACTACAGATGCACACCACCACACCCAGCTAATTTTTGTATTTTTAGTAGAAATGGGGTTTCACCATGTTGGCCAGGCTGGTCTTGAACTACTGACCTCAAGTGATCCTCCTGCCTCAGCCTCCCAAAGTGCTGGGACTACAAGCATGAGCCACCACACCCAGCCAAATTTGAATATTTATGATGTATAGCTTCTATTTAAGTGGTCACTGAACCTAAGAATCGTGATTCAAAACTGAAAGGAACCACAGGTCATTAGTATAGAATTGATTTTTTAAAATTATTTTTATTTTTATGTTTTTCTTTTTTTTTCTTGAGTTGGTATCTTTCTAGGTTGCCCACCTGGTCTTGAACTCCTGGGCTCATGTGATCCTCCCATCTCAGCCTCTTGAGTAGCTGAGATTACAGTTGCATGCCACCATGCCCAGCTCCATTAGTATAAGATCATCTGAAAAGAACATGAGAGCTGTATCTTGTTCATTAAATAAAGGGAGCCAGGGCCTTCACACATCCCTGAGAAACTGGGCCATGAGTGTCCAAGGCTAACACAACTGGGAGACCTGCTCCTAGGCAACATTTCATCAAATATGGCGTTCATGTGCACAGGAGGGAGAGAAGTGAAAGCAGCATTCTGCTTTGCTTTACTTTCATGTTATTCTAAAAATGATTTAATATAAGAATGCACCAATATGAATGGAAAAGAGCTCAGTGGAAGACCTAATATCAAGTGTATTAAAAATGTATGACACACTGTATATTCTCATAGGCACCCTATTCAGGACCTCTACACCTGATAAAATGACATAAAAATGTGATTAATAATATTGTAAAACCTGTTGATTGGAAAACTCAGGGACATATGACAGATTGACCTGACTCTGATTTAAGCCAATATCACTGAAATAACCTTTCAGATCCTGAGAAAGAATAATGTCTTGCCTGCAGGACAGAATGCAACATAAGAAAATGCAGTTGTCTTCCGAGGTTTGTTTTCATACATTAAATGCCCTCAGAACATTTTATATCTGAATCTTTATGTCTAGATTCCAAGCATCTAGCCTAGAATAGCTACTATTTCATTAACCCTTCTAAATCTGTCTTATAATTTTTGATGCAAAATAAAACAATAGAAGAAAGGAAATAAGCTAAGATGCTAATAGTGAAAATGTTTAGGTGATGAGTTTTAGTGATTTTCATTCATTTTTCTTAACGTTATGTCATTTTCCAAGTTTTCTATAAGGATATGTGATTTGGGATAAAAGAAAAGCGAAGTCTACATAAAAAAATTAAGAAGTTAATTTTAAAAAGCATCTTAAAAATAAAAATGTAAGTGTTTCTATTAGCTCTAGATTAAAAGGCCACTAAGATTTAAGTGAATCTAATAAGCAACCAACGCACCAGAATGACTTGCATAACCACCATTGTCACTGCACATTCCCAAGGCATGTCAAGCTTCTATTCTTTATTTTGGCTGTTATGCATCTTAAAGAGGACTGCTCATCTGCACATCTCAACTACCCACTCTCTTTTGATTAGATGACTCTACCTTTAGAGTGAGCATCTTTTCTTTTTGCCTCCAAGTGTCTTTTCTTCTGTTACCCATATCCCAACGTCCCTTTAAGAACCAGCCCTACATCCCTTTAAGAACCAGCCCTACATCCCTTTAAGAACCAGAAAATGAGTTTACAATAGAGTAATTGTAAACTCTAGACTCTAAGAGTAGGCATGTGACTCACTCCTGGCCAATCCGAAGATCATATTCCTTGGCTACAGGAATTGATTCAGGAACAGGCAAGTGATTAGTCTTAGTTAACGAGATACAGTAAGATGAAAGAAAAAGCTCATGCTCTTTTCCGCTGGACTTTAACCTGGGTAAGCGCATGTCAAGAGCTTTTTGTTGTTGTTTTGCTGGCATATAAAACCGAAGAATGAAACTTGCCTGGAGAAAGATTGTGCCCTCTTTATGTTGTTTGAGCCCCTGGGTCAAGCCCATCCTGACGCTTTTCCTACTGTTGTAGGAGCCAATAAATTATTTTTGTGCTTATGCCAGTATAAGTTTTTATCCCTTACAATTGAAATAGTTTCAACTGATAGAACCTTTTCTCAATTTAATACCCTCCTCAGGGTCATTGTTACCAGAGGATTTATTTAATTGTACTTGTGTCAGAGGCATTTGAACAAGAGCAACTACATCTTGAATAGGGGCTGGGAAAATGAGGCCGAGACCTACTGGGCTACATTCCCAGGAGGTTAAGTATTCTTAGTCACAGGATGAGACAGGAGGTTGGCACAAGATCATAAAGACCTTGCTGATAAAAACAAGTTGCAGTAGTGAAGCTGGCCAAATCCCACCAAAACCAAGATGGCCACAAGAGTGACCTTTGATCATCCTCACTGCTCATTAGCATGCTAAAAGACACTCCCATCAACGCCATGACATTTTACAGATGCCATGGCAATGTCCAGAAGTTACCCTACGTGGTCTAAAGAGGGGAGGAACTCTCAGCTCTGGGAATTGCCCATCCCTTTCCCAGAAAACTTGTGAGTAATTCACCCCTTGTTTAACATATAACCAAGAAATAACTGTAAGTATCCTTAGGAGGCCAGCAGCTCAAGCCACTGCTCTGCCTATGGAGTAGCCATTCTTTATTCCTTTACTTCCTTAATAAACTTGCTTGGCCGGGCGCGGTGGCTCACGCTTGTAATCCCAGCACTTTGGGAGGCCGAGGCGGGCGGATCATGAGGTCAGGAGATCGAGACCACGGTGAAACCCCGTCTCTACTAAAAATACAAAAAAAAAAAAAAATTAGCCGGGCGTGGTGGCGGGCGCCTGTAGTCCCAGCTACTTGGAGAGGCTGAGGCAGGAGAATGGCGTGAACCCGCGAGGCGGAGCTTGCAGTGAGCCGAGATCGCGCCACTGCACTCCAGCCTGGGTGACAGAGCGAGACTCCGTCTCAAAAAAAATAAATAAATAAATAAAATAAAAAAATAAAAAAAATAAACTTGCTTACACTGTACTCTATAGACTCAGCTCGAATTCTTTCTTGTGCGAGATCCAAGAACTCTCTCTTGAGATCTGGATTGGGATCCCTTTCCGGTAACACTTGGAAAAGATCAACAGAGTTGTACAGGCAGACTCTTGGAACTACTCCTTTTTCTTCCTAATCTTTAGAGATTTATGTAACACTTTGCCTTTTAGAGCTTGAGGACCAAATTTTGCACACTGGACACATAAGCACAACTATTAATGCTTATATTACAAATAAATTAATTGTAAAGTTAACTAACATACACAAATATTAATACACACTAATGCATTTTTCAAAATGCTCTGGAAAGTCCTAAGCAGGGTCTTAACAACAGTTCTTATGTTTTGAGCAATATACTAAAACCCCAAACAAAGATTCTCAATCCTAAGTTCTCCTTCTATAGCAGTTGAAGGTTGAGGAATTTTTGTATGAAGATGCAAAAATTTTATCTAGTTTAAGCTCAGTTACACCCTACTTAAGAGCCCCCAGATATAAACAAGGACTACAGGAGAACTTCTACCATGGTTTAGAGAAAATGACAATAAACCCACACACTAATTCTGAGGTGACTCTGCGGTAGAAGGAGAAGGTTTGGGGAAGAAGAGAATGTATGGATTTTTTTCCTCCTTCCTCCATAAGAGAGGGATTCAGTGACACATTGGAGAAAACTTGAAGGTGAATGAAGTCAGAAAAGAGCAATGAATGGCCTTCTCCATCGTTGCCAGAGATGATTATTTCTGGCAGTGGGCAGTGGCCTGCCCTGCCGTGCCAATGTGTTTTACTTCCATCTGTTATAAAATTGTTCTAATATAATAATTTTATTTGAACAGGGTACTTTTTGTAACTTTCAGACAAAGGCATGGATAAATATACCAATGGACTGTGTCTGCAATATGAACATACCTCTCCGATGTGATACTCTTATTCAGTGCACATTCTACGTAACTCTACGTGGCAACCCTGTAGGCAAAGATTATGGTAAAAATACCCGCACAGTGGACACCAGTCCACTTTGAAACAGTTCGAATCTTTTCTGACCCTTCTTTCATATTTCTGCCACAGAGAAACGCTTTCACCAATGTTGGACATATTAGATGTGCTCATCCTCTCTTCCTCTGATAATAAGTCACAAAAATGCCAATGCCAGCTGGAGAAAGGAACCAACCATATTTTAATACTTGTCATATGCTGGTAAATATACATACATTCCCTCTGTACATATACATATATTCCCTCTGTTTCAAAATTATCTTTTTCTTAACTTTTGTTTTATTACAAAGTAGTTTTCTTTAAACCCAAGCAAAACAGTAAGGTTTAAAGAAAAACACAAGAGACTTCTTCCTAATCACCATGCTTACTCCTCATAGATAAATAACATTAATAGCTTCTTGAGAGTTCTTCCAGGAAGTTTCTGTATACTTATGTGTCACTAGCAAACAAAACTTTGTGCATAAGAAATATGAATATTCAGATAAGTGGGGGTTTAGTAATGCGATGATAAGCATCCATTTCCCCAAGTATGCCACCTGTTAGTCTGAATAGGCAGACCCAGAAAGTCACCTTGAAGGAAACACCTTCATCCTGCAAAGAAAAAGTAGCTGCTCATAGTTATAAGGAAAGCAGACGCTCGGTGTCCTAGGATGAGAGTGTAAAAGGACCAATTCATGCATTTGTGCTTTAGCAAAAGCCACCCCTATCCTTGGTATGCAGAGTTTGGAGAAGAGGTAGATCGATGCGCAAAAGAACCCTTGTCCTCATTGTCTTCTGGGAAAGAAAGGAATCTACAGTTCAACCTATCCCTTAAGTTAGGGAAACGGGTTGGGTGGCGGGAGGTCCATCAGGAAAGGATACTGAGGCCCCATCAGAAGGGAAAAAGGACATTAGCTCATCACCAGGACCCAAGGGCTTCCATGGATGCACTGCAACAGGGGACACAGCTACCACTGGACTTGTGATTGGGGGAATAATGGCAGAGCCTGTGAGTGCAAACTGAAAATACCTATACCTCCACAGCACAGACATGAGCCATCCCAGCTTCCCGGGATCCTGGAAGAATGAGGCAAACCAGCAGCTGTGGACAAGAGTCACCTGGCTGTTGGTTCCAGGAACAGTCAGTACAACATAGACTGAAAGGCAGAAGCGGTATCAGGACAGGACTGAGCAGCCTCTGCTGTGCTGGCTCCCCCTGGTGCTGGGAGCTGGACTGACACCCTAGCTTTGAACAGCGCAAACCCTGGGACTCATACAGTTCATTAGCACAGGTGGACATTTGAGCACTTAGTGGGAAAAAGAATCAGAGAAATGGACTATGTGTGTACCAAAATAGTGAAACATATCAAACTGTTTACATACAAGATACTAGATATTTTATGTTTATATAAGCTTCCTGTATGTATGTGTATACATACACACATGGATACATTCATGCATGTGTGTGACACTTATCATATACTATTCTTCAAGTAGCTATTTCATATGAGAATATACCTTGGGCATCCTTCCTTATCTGTTTATCTATCTCATTCCTTTTATTACTACATGTAGTTCCACTGTATAGGTTTATTATCATTTATCTAATTAGTCCTCTATTGAAAGACATCTAAGTTGTCCCTAGTTATTTACCAATACAAACAAAGTTGAAATAAGTATTCTGGCACATATATTTTTATTTATCAATGAGATAAACTTCTAGAAGTAAAACTGACGGTCAAAGATATATGCATGTAAAAGGAAAATAGACATTGCCAAATTGTTTTCTTAAAATTGTTGCATCAATTTATACTCCTATACTAATGGAATATGAATCATTTTCCTATTTTTTCCAAGGTATACAGTATTAAATATATTATTGTTTTCCGCTTTAATGGTGGAAAACATTTCATTTAATACGGTACAAAAATTCTAGGAGATAGAAATTATTTCTGTAATTTTTCCATTGAGAAAACCAAGGCTGAGAAAGGTTGTATAAATTGATATTGCTAATAAATAGAACAAAGATTCAAGCCCTAATATGTTTGACTTTAAAGCCCACTCATTCATTCATTTAATAGAGATTAACATATTTCAGGTACCGCTCTGAGCATATTACAATCATTTGTGCATTTGATCTTTACATCAAGTCTTTAAGGTAGATGCAATTAATATCCCAGTTTTACAGAGGAGATAACTGTGGCACCAAAAAATTAATTTATTTGCCCAAAGTTACATAACTAGTAAGTGGCAAAGGGGTTAGGACCTCAGCTGTTTGGCTTTCATGTGTTTTTAACTCGACAGCAACCTCTTTTAAATTATTTTTGTTTCGCAAAGAGAAAAACTTCTGCAAAGGCACTGGCTCTACATGTCGATGTTTGTCAAAAGCGTTATAAGAAAATGAGAGTGGACTGAAGAAAAGCATTCTGACTAGCTTTAAATGGCTACATATTTTTATATCTATCCATTAGCAACCGTCCCTCTCTCCTTGCCAAATTCTTAATGTGACACTATCTCTCAGGGTTTACAATGGGTATCAGTCTTTTCTACACACAGCTCCATTGTGGTCACATATTTTGTGATATAAATTTAATCACTTAGGTGTGAATACCAGATGTGTAACATCCTTTCTCCCCAAGCTGCTCTAAATCTCATGGGCAGGTGTAACCCTGACTTGTATTGGTTGGTGGTGATTTGAATGGAAAAGTTAGAAAAGTGCAAAAAAATATTATTCTAATATCCGTTTTTAATCCATCTTACCATAGTTTTTTAAATCATAGCATTCTAAAAACAATAAATTTAGCATTATTCTAAATAAAAGGGAATATGCTAGCCTGCCAAGGTATAAGCCCAATACATTAGTATTTTATAAAGGAAATTAAAATAGAATTCCAAAAATACTGTATACCCAAACAATAATTTTACAAGTAAAATAAGATAAAAATACCTATGACTCAACTGATTATAAGAGATCATCTAATAATACTTCTATACCAAGTAAAGCATTTTACTAGATTTATCATCTTTGAGTATATTCCAATGTCCATATAAGCATAAATATATGAAAGTATTTATTATACCAACTTAAATGTAAAAGACAATTTGTTCACATGAGTAGTTAATTCTACTAAATTATTTTCAGCTAGAAAACTCGGGTGGTTTCAAAGTTTCGTGGGCTGAGTAATAAGGGCAAGCATTATTTATTTTTAATTTTTACATCTCATTGTTCTTTGTATTTTCCATTGTTACAAGGCCAAAGATAATGCCGAAAAGTTGTCTCATTAATACTGAAATAGGATGCTGTGAATTCGGCTTATTAGTGGACTGTAGTATGCAGCAGGTTCTTTAATGGGCTTTCAAGAGCAGTCAGCTCTTGAAGGGGTCTACTTTTCCTTGGTCACTATTGTTTATGAGAAATATTGTTACAGCTTTTTCCGGTTAGCCAATAATACCAACAAGTGTTCAGGAAAGACTTTATGCTTGTCTTTTGCATAATAATTCCACCTTTGACATAACGATTTAACTAATATCTTTCAGGGCTTATACATTGTAATAATTTTTAAAAATTGGGATGTACCTATGATATAATAAAAGATCAACTACAGCTAGTTTACTCCATCTGCACAGGTATCACCATAATCATATTTTCAACCACTTTTATAACCTCTTGCATCTTTTTCTCTCTGATACCCAGGCCATGTGATTATTCCGCTATACTTCCATGCATGAGAAGTCTGAGTACATTGGCTCAGAAAGAAAACAGAGGCCAGGTGCAGTGGCTCACGCCTGTAATCCCAGCACTTTGGGAGGCCGAGGCAGGCGGATCACCTGAGGTCATGAATTTGAGACCAGCCTGGCTAATGTGATGAAACTCCGTTTCTACTAAAGATACAAAAATTAGCCAGGCATGGTGACGGTCGCCTGTAATCCCAGCTACTTGGGAGGCTGAGGCAGGAGAATCGCTTGAAGCCGGGAGGCGGAGGTTGCAGTGAGCAGAGATCGTGCCATTGCATTCCAGCCTGGGCAACAAGAGCGAAACTCCGTCTCAAAAAGAAAAGAAAAAGAAAAAGAAAATAGAGTACCAATAATTTTTTAAGGCAATTTGATAAAGAAGAATGCAATTCTAGATCAATAGTTCTGATTCCCACGAAGCTTAAAGTAATTACACTGAGAACTGCATTTATTTGAGGAGGACAGGCCTGGTAGAGTTCTGTAATATACTTTTAAACACATATTAAATCATACTATTAAGTTATTTTAGAGAAGGAAACAGTCCAATTGTCTTGTAAAAGGTAAATTTATCAAGATAAACATCACAGCTTGGTCAAGACAGTGGGAAAGTATTCATTTATTCATTCATTCATTCATTCAGCAGATATTTAATGAGTCAGTTCTCGCCTCAGTTCCGGAGAGACAGCAGGGAACATACCAGGCAAAACAAAGCCCTCAGCTCTTATGGAGTTCACTTTCTAGTGGAGAAGACCTACAATTAACATACAAATAAGTACAATGGAAGTATATCACATGGCGATAAGTGATATGAAAAATAATAAAGCAGAGACAGGAATGCCGGGAGGGAACCATCTTAAATACAGCGCTCAGAGAAGAATGGATGAAGAAGGTGATATCTGAGCAAATACCTATAGGAGGCAAAGGAGCCCCATGGAAATTGGTGTGGAAGAGCATTCAGGTAGGAGTGGCTGGTGCAGAATAGGAGAATATGTCATGGACCAACGAGGACAAATATGGCCAGAGAAGAGTGGGATGAGGGAGAGTGAAAGTGTGGTACCAAGGTAGGGGAGGTCCAAGATGAGGTCCCACAGGAAACGTGGACCAGGTCCAAGTCCACTCTAAAAACTGGCTTTTAGTCTGCGTGAGATGGGAGGAATGTAAATTGTTTTGAGCAGAAGAGTCTCAGGATCTGACTTAAATGTGTCTTAAGGAACCACCCCGGCTATTTGTGCTGAGAAAAGATGAATGGGGACGTGTTAGGAGGCCACTGTGATCTTCCAGACTAGAGAGGGTGAATGCTGTTTGTAGCCATGGAGGTGGAGAGATCAGTTGCATTTTGGATAGTTTGAAGGTAGACACATAGAATGGGTTGATGCAGTGGATGGGGGTGAGAGTAAAAAGTAATAAGCATGGGATTGACTTGACGGCTTTGGCATAAGAAGCTGAAAGACAGAAAGCATTGTTAGATATGAAAAGGAATACCAGGAAAGGGAAATAACATCAGCACTAATAATGTCACTGACCAAATGGAGGCAGGAAATTCTTCCCATCACTTGTAATTACCCCAAAAAGCATGGAATGAACAGAGATAGTCCCCAAATTGGAGAGCATAGCTTTCCCCAATGTAGGTGCTTATTACTCACAGATTATAAATATCTTACCCCCACCCCAAATTCAGAAATATTTAATTTTTTAAAAATGATTCTGGGAACTTGTGTTTTGTTATTAATTTTAGGCATTGGTACTTCTATCATTAGATGAAATTGTTCAATTGGAAAAAAATATGTATTCAGCACCTAAGGCGGGCCAGACACGGAGATGGGCAATGTAGGCAGGAACATTAGGCATTGGGGACATAATTATGAATAGCATACATCTTCTTTTCTTGCTTTTTCATTTCTTCCTGGCATTTTGCAATGCACCGCCCTGTTATAAATAGGCTGTTAGGACATAAACAGTACTGTGCCATCACCAATGTGGAAACTGATTTAGCTAGAAATGATGGGAAAGAATCCTGATGTGAAAGTACCGAGTGGAGAGAAAAGAAAGGAAGGCCAGCATATGAAATTGATGTTAAATATGAAATGTGACCTAGGAGACAGCAGGGCCATTCGTATTTACTATGTAAAATGTTTTCCATTACACACGCGCTTCAGCTCTGCCTTCCTGTATATTAGGAAAATCAGATGTGCCACATTAGGGATTTTGCTGGGGCTGTGAGGCTCAGAGGCTCAGGGCAACTCTACATCAAAGTGTTATGGCTATGCTAACTTTAGACTGAAGGAGGAAGAAAACACAGGAGATGGATTTAAAATGTCACTAAATCAAAATGACTTTGGCAGGACACTAAATTGGCAGAATTAATCAAAGGGCTAACTTTGAGGAAGTTCGGCGAGGTGAAGAGGAAAGCATCTCGCTGTCATCGGGGCTCCCAGAGATTTGGAAGCCACATTTAACACACTTCACTCACATCTTGCCATATCCCTGTCACCAGCCACCCAGAGTCACAGTAGACTCTTTCTTGGCGTTTCTGATTTAGTTTTCATCTATCTAATTTAGTCCAGTTTTCTTTAATCTGTCCTATCTAGTCCTGGTCTTTTCCCCTTTTCAGTAAAAATTATACATTTTTATTTTATTTTTCCCTTTAGATATGTGAATTTCATTGTATGGATCTAAAGTTACGGTGAAGCCCCAACTGCCCCTTCCCCTTTATTAAAAAACACTTACATCCACACTGACCAGAATGTACTACCACACACGATTTCTTGTCTTACTTTTCCTTCTTTATGGTGGTAAGTTCTATAGGATTTAGGTTGAAACAATATTAAAAATGTCCTATTTTTACTAAATTATTTTGGAAATACTTAGCATGTTTTTTTTTCATTAGTATTGATTCTGAAGAATTTTTCTTTTTTCTTTTTTCTTTTTTTTTTTTTTTACATTCATTTCTCCCATTTTTAGAGATGAGGTACTGTCACAGAGGTAAAGTACTATGAACTTTAGTCACCCAGAGCTGGAAATTAAACCTGTAATCTTTCTTCAGCCCCTCCTGACCTTTCAGATCAATGGGATTTTACTTTTGAATGCTTTAAAGCTTCAGAGACAAATCCAATAAGGGCACTGGAATGCACCCTACCACTTCAGTCCAATATGGAACTGGAGAGACAAAGGAGTTGGCCTCTCTGTGTGCATTCTAATCAAATCTCTCACGAGTCCCCCCCAGCTAAGTGCAGGAAATCTCAAGTTTTCAGCCAGTCTTCAATTTCCTAATCACAGCCTTCAATTCTCTTCAGTCTTTATGCTTGAGCTAGCAGCCGTGGCTAGCACGCTGTGTCCAGCAGAGCTGGCAGCCTTCTGTGCTAAGCGTCCACATTGCTGAGATGGAGATGAAGGGTGCTGCACTGGCCTGGCTCGGGAAAATCTGCCTTGCCCTGAAAAACATTTCTCTTCCTGGCCCTTTGTTTCCACAGTGTTTACTAAAGCCAGAGCTTTCCTCTTTCATTCTTTCACTCTTGGTCATGGCGTTTTAGCACATAAACTAATAAGTTTCAGAAAAGTTATTTTAACCAGACTTACAGTGAGCCAGGCTCTGATTGACTTTTAGAAACAATTTCCATTTGTCTTTCGCATTGGCCACAACACAAAAGTGATTTGTTGGGTGTCACTAATGACCTTTCCCTGGAAAGCTTGAGTCAGATCCCTGACGACAATAAACAGCATCTGTCAAAATCTTCCTGCAGCACCTTGGAGCCAATAACAATGTTTCTGCTTCTTCTCAATCCTGCTGAATTAACCACATCTTACACACACACACAACCCACACACACACGTACACCTATGCACACACATGTCCAATAGATTTACACCTGTATTTTTGGCACTTTTAGTTGATGCTGATGAAAATTAGGGCATTCTAGAGAAAGAGGGAACTTATCTACCTAAAGTTCTATAAGACAATCATTGATCCTCATTTTTCCCTTTGGTATTCATGTTTACAGTGTGAGATTTTTAGAGACATAATTAACAATAACAAAGAGTCACTTGCCTGTCACTAGGAAGAATGGGCCATTGTATACACTGCACACTAAATTTTTTCCTAAAACTAGATGGGGTAGCTATAGTCATGGGTCAAAAAACATTGGAAACAAGTCCTTCTAGACAGAACAAGGACAAAATAGTCTTGTACCATCTTTTGGAGAATAATTTCTCCTGAAAATAAATCTGTAGGGCTATTTGTCAAAAATATTATTACAATTTCAATGAGAAAAAGTTTTGTGTTCCCAACCTCCAAACTGATAGGCATTTATGTTAAAACAACATCAGATCCCATTAAAATGGGCTCAAATTTCTCAATAGTCAACATTTATTATCATAAAATAATCCAACATGGTGATTTCTCTTTATTAACTAGGCCACTAAATGGTTATTTGCCTGCTCATTTTAGGTTTTTTCTTTTGAGCTCTTTTCTGTTTTAGCATTAAGATAATGCTCATAAAAAGATATACAGTACCAGTGATACTCTGTTATGTGATTCAACCTTCAATACAGAAAGAAAAAATATAGCAAAGATAAAATAAACCAATGAGAATAATACAGGTGAATTCACACTCACTGAATTACTAGACATCAGGGAGGTCACTGTATAATATATCTGTATAATATATCTCTGAATGACCACCAAGACTCTGAAAGGAGGAATCTGTACAAGGTGCAGATGACTGCAAGATGACCCTGAGACCATTTCACTCAAGGTGCTCAGATGCCTGTAAGGTGCACAGTCCAAACTGGTCTTTATAAAAATAGGCAGAAATGCCCCAAAAGGTGAAATACTAAAGAAAATGCATTAATGAAATTCAGTATAAAGTCAAATTCTCAGAACCAAAATCGGTAAATGTTAATGACAAAGTAGAGGAGAGTGAAGGAGGGGCAATGAAGGTGACTGAGAGTTTGGGCACCTTAGTTGGCTTTGTTCTGGGTATATGTGACAAAGAAGATTGTGATGCAAATCAAAGAGGCTTATGGAACTTCCTGAAGCTCATTCATGGGAAAATAAGCAGTGACTTTTTTGGGGAGCCAGGGGCGAATTGTCAAGGATCCCTCTGAAAAATCTGATCAGAGTTATGGATCTTCTCCACACACACAAAAATACACACATACAAAGTTTAGCCTATAATTTCCAGTGTTTGAGAATTCCCTAAAGCTCATTCATGACTGGAAAATCTCATTTAAGAAAACTTACTCTGGAAAGAGAGCCAATCTAAATTCCAAGATTTCTCCTTTTTGTTGGATTAATCATTCTGTTTGTAGTGACTCATTATTCATAAATAAATCCACAGATGAGTAGAGATGGCAGTGAGACTCCTCCAGGGGTAACCAAATTGATGACTATGGGCAGTTAATTATCTTTTGGACATGCTCTGTTAATACCTTCTACCAAAACTTAAATTCAGGCTACTTCCTGGGTATGAATTAAGCTTATTAGGGAGTTGTATTAACTCATAGCACTCCAGGCTATTTGGTAAAGTAATTACAAGTTTGCCTCAATTTTATGCAATGGCTATCTGTCCTGCAATTCTGTGTAAATAAAATGATTCTGTGAACCAAATAACCTTTTAATCTATTTAGCAAATAAGCTTTGCTTCTTAGAAGAAATTTTATGGTGAGTCTTTTGGTGGAACTAATCATGATCTAAAATGTTCAGTAAATCCTGTTTTGTATACATCAGCTTTGCTGCAAATGGGAAGCTCCTGAACAAATTTATACATAGGAATCTAAACAGGATCAAAACTCATAACAGAATTCTGCTTTGAGGGTGAAAAGATTTTGTCAAGTCCATTCATGTGTTGATTAAGGATTATAATTGGTCATTTGACTATGCCTTGAGCTCATTTGAAAAGCAATTATGATTTTTTTACCTGAGAGTTTAATAGTACTATGGAGTTTTCTCTGCTGTATCTTGTATTGGTCTTGTCTCCTTGGTTAGCTTTTCAGTAGCAAGGTCCTTTTCTTTTGTTTCATTTTTCCACAGTGCCTGGTCAAAAGAGGAATCATGGCTTTCAGAGTGGTCAGAGGAAGTGTTAGAGATGGGCTATAAAAAATTAGAAGGTAGCTGGATGTGGTGGCACATGCCTGTAGTCCCAGCTACTTGGGAGGCTGGGGTGGGAGGATCTCTTGTGTTCAGGAGTTCAAGGCTGCAGTGAACCATGATTGTGTCACTGCATTCCAGCCTGGGAGACAGAGCAAGACCCTAACTCTTTAAAAAGCAAACAAACAAAAACAACAGATAATATGGAGGATTTGGATAAATGGACAAGACAAAAGAAGGCAGTCCAGACAAGGAAAACAGGAAATAGCAGAAGCAAAGACTCAGAGGTGGGAAGGCCAATCCGGAAGCAGGGAGTAAACCAGATATCTGAGGCAGAAGCTCCATGGAAAAGGGGCCAAAGATAAGATGGAATTGGTGGGCTGTGGGTCAAAGACAGTGCCTGGCACGTAAAAAGAGCTTAATAAGTGTTAGTTGTTGTTATTGTTATTAAAAACACTTCTTAGACCAGATAATTCAATAATTTAGATTGTGTGTGTGTGTGTGTGTGTGTGTGTGTTTAGGGGCAGGTATTTGTTTTTTATTTATATTCTGGCACTTTCCCCCACTCAAGGCAAACAGTGGAGCTTCAAACTCCAGAAGGGTCAACAGAATAAAAATGAAAATAAACTTTTTTTGAAGTTTGAAGTCTGGCCTTTTAGTTTTCAGAAGCTCAGGCTCAGAGGAGGTGCAGGCAAGAAAGCTTGGTGAGATAAAGGAAGGCTTTCCACCTCTGCCTGCCCAAGAGCAGATTAGATGTCCTGGGTCTAAGGGCTGTAGACGGTTAGTGAGTAGCAGGAAGATGAAGAGGAAGAAAGCAGGGAAGAGGTCAATATATCTACATGGGATGACTGGGGCAGAGGGATGGGGCAGACAGGAACAGCGGTGGCATTCGCATTGGTTAATACATCAATGATGCAAAAGGTCATCGCAATGATATCTGCAAACATTTGTTGAGTGCTTAATATATGCCTAAGTACCTTACATGAATTACATTTCATTTTATCCTTATCACATCCCTAGAGGCAGATATTGTGACTAGCTCTATTTTGTCAGTCTCATGGACAGGTTAAGTAATTTTGCAAGGTCACACAGCTAGTAAATAATGAAACAAGAATCAGTAATTTCCAAAACATATTTTAGAAAAATTCTTTTGGATGGAGTGTACAGGATGGACTAGAAGCATGAAAAGATCAGAATCAGAGCAAGCGATCAGAAGCTATTGCAGTAATTAGGGAAATGGTGCATCCTGGGAGTCAGGGCTCTGGGAACAGACACTGTGGAATGTCACAGATGACACCAATGTTTCCAGTCTATCTGTCTGGGAAAAGATCAGAAATTCAGAGGAGCAACCTATTCAGAATGAGGGAATAAGTCGCATCGGAAACAAGTTCAGATCTCATCCTATCTTAAAGTCAGTGCAAAGACCCCAGTATAGCAAAGACAATCATGTCACAGCCATATATAATCAATAAGTAATTCATCAGCAATTCCTCATCTCATGAAATAGTTGGTTGATAATCAATGCCTGTATCTAACTACTTAAGTTATGAAATTGAGAATATTGTGCTATGACACTGAATTGAGACCAGTGAAGACTCTGTGGAGAGCTAACTTCAAAGATTCCTTCTTAAAAATTTTACAGATAAAAACCTGTGACAGGGCGTAGGCCCTGGAAATTTAAAAAATCCAATTTTAAAAGACTTGAAAAGACCTCCTAATGCCTGTGGTAGGCAGAAAAATGGCTCCTTAAAGATGTTGTCTTAATTCAGGATGCCACAACAAATTGCCATAGACTAGGTGGCTTAAAAAATAACCTTTCATTTCTGACAGTTCTTTGAGCCTGGGAGTCCAAGATCAAGGCAGTGGCAGATTCAGTGTCTGGTAAGAGCCTGCATCCGGTTCATGGACAGCCATCTTCTCATTGTATCCTCACATGATGGACAGGGGGCTAGAAAGCTCTCTGGGGTCTCTCTTTTATTATAAGGGCATTAATCTCATTCATGACGACTCCACCCTCATGACTTAATTGCCTTAATACCATCACCTTCAGGTTTAGGATTTCAATATATAAATTTTGGGGAAACACAACATTCAGTCCATAATAGATGCCCAAAACCTAATCTCCAGAACCTGTGCATATTTTAGGTTATTTTGGCAAAAGAGAATTAAAGTTGCAGGTGAAATTAAGGTTGCTATCAGCTGAACTTAATTAGGAAGATTGCCTTATTTTATCTAAGTGGGCCCAATGTAATCACAAGGGCCCTTCAAAAGGGAAGAGAGAGGCAGAAGAGAAACAGAAAGATGGCATTGTGAGAAAGATGGACCAATGTTATTAGCTTTGATGAGGAAAGGAGGGGCCATGAGCCAAGGAATGCAAGTGGTCTCTGAAAGTTGGAAAAGGCTGCCAAACAGTCTCCCCAAGAGACTCCAGAAAGGAACATACCCTGTCAGCACTTTGATTTTAGCCCAGAGAGATCCATTTCGGATTTTGGATATCCAAACTACCAGATAGTTTGCAGTTTTGTTATTTTAAGCTCCTAAATTTGTAGTAATTTGTTACAGCTGTCATAGGAAATTAATACAGTAGGTTAGGGAATAAATTACTTCCCCGGTAGTTCAGATTTTTATTTTAGCAACATACCTATGGACATTTGCCTACATGGAACAAACAACACTAACAAAGAGTGGATTACAGATTTCCATTTGTATTCTTGATAACTGGGACAGTCCTAACTGCAAATTAAACATATAAACTTCTAAGGGGTTATGTTCTAGTCTTTACTGACGTTGGAAGAACACACTGGCAATAGTGTTTTCTATATCCTGGGAGGCACCTGCTTCCTTTTCTCTGGACTTACCCCGAATTTAGAAGCAAAGGCAGCCAAAATGTGATCCATTCAAACACAGATGAAATATTTCTTTGTCTCAGCAACATAACAGAAGGGGAAAATGCCTTGCTCATGGAAGAGGCTGTTGAACTATAGTTGGTTGGCATAGAAAGGAGAAGAGTTAGGCTTGTCACCTTATTTTCTTCCTGCCAGCATCCTCCTTTCTAGGGTGTACCATAAGCCCATTCTCTCACCAAAAAGGCACAGCTCTTTCTCCCAAGGCTTCAGCACTATTTTCAGCAGGCTGCTGGGCTCGGGTCATATGGTCACTTTAACATCAATGCAGCTCTTAACCTTATTAAGTAACAAGACAAGAGAATTCCAGGCAGTATGAGGGGCCGTAGTTCAATAAAATTTCCTTTAACCAGGTCCCAAGTGTGATAACACAAGTGGTGTCATCTTGGAATATAAGATGAAATCTGCCATGTTCAGGGGTCAGAAAGTAGGAGGGAGCTTAACTTGGTTAAAAGAGCCCTTTAGCTTATTTGAGACAAGTTACTGCTCAGGGGTCTCTGAGATGGAGCCTGCATTGTGCTAGCTCAGCATGATCACCTGCATTAGAAACTGTTTTACTTACCTGCTTCACTTTAGTTGGCTGCAGAAAATAGTACCTCTGACTTCAGTTTAGTACTTTGAATTTCATGGGTGAACATAGATTCGCTAATAGAACAAATCAACCTCTGACCACATCATAAGCCAACCCCAAAAATGTAAATGTCTTCCTAAGTGGAAAAACAGAAAAAGTTGGAACCAAGGAGGAATCTATATCAGCTTCAGAGAACTTCTTCTGCCAAGAAGTCCTTAAACCTAGAATGTCTTCTCCTGTCCAGATGGCCAAATAATTAATAATCAACTAAGAGTTACTGAGGATGCAACAAAGCATAGTGGGAAGACCTTAACAAACATAAAACATGCCTAATGCCTTCTAGAAATTTACAACTATGTTAGGGGAATCAACCATGGGAAGTTTACAGTGAGTGATTATATACTTCTTTGTATATTTATTGGTCCTGCCTTTACTCCATAGAGTATGTGGATATTGTACTGCCACACCCACAATATAGAAGCACAAGGTATGTACTCAAAACTGTATATGTACTTCAAACTAAAGAGTGAAACCTCAAATGCATAAACAGTAGTACCAGAACTTCTACATAGAAGTAGTAGTTTAGGAACCACGATTTGCTTAGAGGTGAAGTTAAAAGCCATATTTGACCAGCACTATGCATAAGATTGAGAATATGTCAATTGCCCATAACAAAAAGGTATGTATATGTATGTGGACACATGTGTGTGTTAGGTAGAGAGACCAATGGGCATTACAGGATTATGAAAAAAATCATTTCTCCTCAATTTCTCCCTGTTGCAATGCAGTTCAAGTCCAAGAGGGTTCAGTGCAAGGAGAGATCAGTTTTAGCTAGTTAAGAAAGATTTCATGGGAAGTAATCTGTTTTGCTCATTTTCCAGAAAAGAGTGAAAGACATGTTCCACTCAACAATTCTTCATATCTTACTCTAGGAAGCAGAAGTGTAATGAAATCCCCACTCTATGGGGCCAAGGGAAGGAGCACTAGGAAGACCAAGATTCAAAAGCATATTGACCACTCGTTCCTCTCCACACAATATAGCATAGCCTTGTGAATCCAGATTGTCTGCATTGGAGTCCTGGCTCAGCAGTTCACCAGCTATGTGACCTTGGGAAAATTATTTAACTTCTCTATGCCTCAAATGTCTCCATCTGTTAACTGGGGATAATAATAGTAACTAATTTATAGGCTAATGGGAAATAGCAGAGACAATAGTACACACCAAAATATTCTATGTGTTGCCTTGCATTTCCCATTTATTTTGTAGCTTAGTGAGTCATCTGACAAGTTCTGATCAATGGGCTATGAGCAAAAGTAATGTGTGTTACTTCTGGGCTACAGAAGAATTTACTGGCACATGATTCTCCATATTCTTCTGTCTCTTGCTATTGTGAATGTTGATGATCCAAGGAGTGGGGCCTCCATCATCTTGAGTACCTGAGTACCATGTGGTGCAGAGTAGCTCCCATTACTATCCACATTAGACATATTGCATGAAAAATAAATAGCCCTTTGTTATACTTCTGAGATTTTAGGGCAAATTTATCATTGCAGCCTAACCTAGCCTGCCCTGACTAATATAGTTGGCAT
This sequence comes from Hylobates moloch, assembly GCF_009828535.3. Taxonomy (NCBI): domain Eukaryota; kingdom Metazoa; phylum Chordata; class Mammalia; order Primates; family Hylobatidae; genus Hylobates; species Hylobates moloch. The sequence continues at coordinate 97,017,520 of NW_026652287.1, read as the reverse complement.
TATGCTTGAAAAAAATAACTAGGAAAAGTAACTAACCTTCTAAAGTATGACTTAAGAATATAGCTCATATTGAACTAAATGCTACAAATCAAGTAAATGAACAGATGAGTAACTTATATGTCATGATCCTTGGGTTCCAGATAAATTTCTTAAAAACAACCCTCCTCATTCTCACTGAAGAAAATTTTCAGAGCCAGTGGAATTTGAAAATCCTTAAGATTTCTGTGAATGCCAGGGACTTAGAAGTACCATAGGTCTTCTGCCCTCTGACACCTATGTATGTTAACTTGGTTTTATCCCACAATTATCTGGACAACGTTCTCAAGCCCTTCTCCGGTTGCTTCAAAAAACCTAATCACACCAATAAAGTCATGTTTCTAGGATGTACCACACACATTGAATACCACAAACACTGAAACACAAAGCATTTTGTCAAGCCACTGCTTCTAACTTGCTGTCTTTTCTCCTCCAAGCCCTCTTCCGTCTCTATTTTCCCACAGGAGTTCCTAATTATTCTGTCTCACTTATTCAGAGCAGCTTCTCTGACTTCTAAAGGCAAAGGACCTATATTCATTCCCTACAGCTGCTTTAACAAAGGATAACAAACCGGATGGCTTTGAACAACAGAATTTTTTGTCTCACAGTTTTGGAGGCTGGAAGTCGAAAATCAAAGTGAGTGCAAGGACCCCTGAAACCTGTAGGAGAGCATCGTTCCTTGCCTCCTCCTAGCTTCTGGTGGTGGCCATCAATCCTTGGAATTTGTAGGCTTGTAGATGCATCACTCCAATTTGTCTCCATCTTCTTGTGGGTATTCTCTCTGTGTCTCTATGTTTTCATGTGGCCATCTTCTTAAAAGAATAGCACTCATAATAGGTTAGGAGCCCACCCTACTTCAGCATAACCTCATCTTAACCAATGACCCTTTTCCTAATAAAATCACATTCTGAGGTACCGGGGATTAGGATTTCAACATACCTTTTTGGGGGGACACAATTAAACTTAGAATAGAAGCACATTCTTGAAGAAACAGAATCTGCCCTAAGAATTTATCAACTCTATTTGCTTTTACACTCCTCATGCCTTAAACAGTACCTGATGCATCTTAGATGCTGATGTGAACAGTTCTTGCCTGCAAAAGAAATCCAGTATGATGGCAGACCAATATTTTCACCAAGAATAACTTAAAATTCAGATTTTTTTTCATAATAGCCAGTGTAAAGGCATCGGAAAGTTGCTCAAATAATCAAAACTGGAGAGGACACGATCCTGGCAAGGGAAGAACTAGAAAAAGGCACATTCATATCATGCATGTGTTTTGATGATTCTGTGCTCAGCACAAGAGCATGCAAACCTGAGTCGTGCCCAGGCAGAAGCCTACTGCTAGGGACAGATGAGTGAATGGGGTTTTTACTGTTTTGTAAGGCCAGTGAGACAAGATTTGAGACTTAACGAGCCAAGATACTCGTAACAAGAAATAGAGAACTAAGCCTGATAATACAACCAATTTTTCTCTTATAACATGTGCCAAATCCTGAAACTAGGCAAGCAGGCTTGGAAGCTAAGTAGATAAACTCAAAGGCAAAGCAGAATTTTGAGGATCTCAAAAGAGTGTGGGGCCTGCCAGGGTGAGAGACTCCATGAAATTCTCAAGCTCTCAGGAAGATTAGGGCTTGGGAATGGAGGTGAACCAAGAGTAGACTGAAACTTACCCAAATTGAAACATAGCCTTTACTTGGATTAAGAAACAGCCTTAACTCTATCTGCATAGCAGAATAAAGGGCAAACTTCAACTGAAGCTACTACAATTTGTTTTTATATACAAAGTCTAGCAAATGGTTTAAAAAATCTCTAGGTATGCCAAGAAAGAAAATAACATGTCCAAACACCCAAAGACTAGATATGGAAATAGGTGCACAGTTGATCCAGATATTAGTGTTAACAGAAAAAAATCCTTAAAAATAACTACGAATTATAAGTTAAGAAACATAAGGAGAAAATTTTTCAAATAGATAAAAAAGTAAAACTTTAACAAAGGACTAAAATATATAAAAAAGAATCAAATAAAAATTTTAGAATTAAAATAATACAATTAATAAAACTTACTAAGATAGTGAAACATATCAAACCAGTTACATACAAGATATCATATATTTTATGTTTATATATTTTTATGATACATATATGTATGTGTATACATGCACATGTAGAACTAACTGAATGGATTGAACACATCAAAAGACAAGCAGAAGACAAAATTATTAAAATATAAGACAAGTCAATAAAGAATATCCAAACTGAAGAATAAACAAGAAAATAATAAAAATACACAAAAGAGCATAGATCCATGTGGGACAAAAGAAAAGTCTTAAATATATGTAATTAACATCCCAGGAGAGAAAAAAGAAGCAATGCTTGAAGAGACAATGACTAAAAATCTTCTAAAACTTGTGAAGACAAAAACTAACAGTTTCAATTTTGAGAACCTTAAACAAAGTGAACATAAAAAAAACTATAGACACATCATATCAAATTATTGAAATCTAAAGACAAAAAAATCTTAAAAGTAGAGGGAGGTGGTAAGGAGAAAGAAATGAAAGGAGCAACAGTAGGATTATCAAATAACTTCTCATCAAAATGATGAAAATCATAAAACAATGGAATCACATCATAAAGTGCTGAAAGAAAGTAACTGACAGCCAAGATTTCTACACTCAAAAATAAAGAAAAAAATTAAGATATTTCAAAAGCCCAAAATGGAAAGAATACATGGCTAGCATATCCAAACTAAAAAATAAAATTATTAAAAGGATTTTTTTTTTCAGAGAGAAGGAAAAAGATCCCAAATAGCAGCTCTGAAATCCAGGAAGCAATGAAAAGCAAACATTTTCAAAATACTGCCAGTAATCTCCATAACAATATGTAGTTCAACAACTTATAGCTGGTTCAGTTCCTAGCATGCTAATTACCTCCTACTAAGTACTTGATTGTTAAAATAAAAACATTATTTCTGTCTTGCTTCAAATGAAGTTTCCTCACTGTCATCTTCACTTGAGTCAGAGAAATATTATATTCCTAAAATAACCATTAACTTTAGAAAAGAAAGAAAGGGGCACTCCAAATGCCTATTTCTGGGATTAAAAATACCACTTCTCCAAAAATAAAAATAAAAATAAAAATCTTAAGGAGATGATTTTCTGCAAACTTTTCCTTCCACTTGATATTTTCTTTTATTCCAAATGATAGGTGGCCTCAAGTCACCCACATCAGTGAGAAATAATCTCCTTAAGGAAGGAAACTCACAGACCAGCTGAGTCTTTCACTCATCACTAATGACAACCCTAAACTTTTTGACTATATCTAGTTTTATCTGGGCTGGGGAAGCTGCGGAAAAGAAGGTATGGGAGAAATCCTATAGGATTACTTCAGGACTCCTTAGATGCCTTCCGTTACCTAGTGGCCACCAAACGTACTCAGTAGTGGACCATTTTAAAGGTTTAAAGCTGCTGCATGGTTTAGTAATCTTTAGAAGTCTTTCCCCAACTCCTTCAAGGAATGTCTGAGATTAAATGACAGGCAAGAGGAAAAACTAGCCTGAACCAGTAAAACAATGTTGTCTGCATACCTTTTCTTTCCAGAGGCTTAGAAATGCAATCAGCTTTCTGGGCTGCTACCCTTTTGTGCACAGAACACATTGTGCAGCCTTCTTTATGACAGAGAAGCTCCCTGCAGTGAAAGTCTCCTCCTGAATGGGGTTTCTGAGCACAGACATTTTCATGTGTCTTATTTGCAGCCTTCCACAATAAGTCCTCTCCCACACAAATACATGTTTTCATTATCTTATTTTTAGAAATGCAATTTGAAGAGGAAAAAGTGTGATTTGACATTCTAATTGTAGAGGATTCTTCCATCTGAGTCTCTCTAGGATGTGGCTGCAAATACAACAATTTTAACACTAGATTTCAGCAAACCAGGCATCAGTCCCACTTAGTCATATTACAAGCCATGTGCATTGCAGTCACACAAGTACCTTCCCACATTCTCATTAGTCAAAATATATCATTCAATATAATTGTTCTCCGTTACAGCATTAAGTGACTGATCTGGAGTGTAAGTGTAGGAAATAAATTTAGTCTAGTGAATTGAGTTTTCAGGTTCAGGTTTTAAGTTAGCTTCGGTTCTGTTCCTTCAAGCCACGAGCATCCTGTTCTATGTATTGCATCAACAGTTTTAAAATTAATAGGACTCTAAAAGTAATTAATTTACCAGCTTGGAGAAATTTTGTTACCTGAATATGACAAAACGAAATGCAATTCCAAGCAGGGGTGGAGGTGGCCTTAAAACTAGGGATTTGTTTCTCAAATCAACTCCCCATTTCTTTCCCTCTTCCATTTTTTCCCTTTGTTTCATTCCTTCTGCCTCCCTCTTTTCCTTTCTTTTTCCATCCATTCTTTCTTTTATGAAAAATTACTTAAGGATATAAGGTGTTCCAGGTACTATTTGAGGCACTGATAAGATTAAATTAGCCAGGGACCCATTCTTGTTGGGGAGATAGTGGAAAAAAGTAATTAAAATGCAAAGTGAGACAAATGAGCTGGATTCTGCTTGGCAAAGATTTGTGGGAAGGGAGCAGGTGGGGGCATGATTTCCAGCCAGAGAGGAGGGGGACTGCCTAGCCCTGCTTCTTCAATTAGAGCCTAAAGTGGTACTTAGACTTGGTCTGGTGAACATGCTGGTGGTAGGAGGGACAGGTAGGAGTTGATTTACACTTGGATTGTTGGATCTAGAGAAAGTGACTAGTAAATGAGACAGTAGGAAGTATCTGTCTCAATGTGTCAATCAATAAGTATTTATTTAGTACACACTACATGGCAGTATTTTGCTAGGAACTGGGGCACATGAGTGAGCAAAGTAAATGTGGTGTCAACCCTTTATGCAGCTTCAGGCAAGAATATTGGCCCTCTACCTTCTAGGACCTGTAATTGTGTAGTGTGAAGTGATTGCTACAGATGGATGCTAGGAGAGAAGTCTTTACGAACATCTTGGGTAGACTGAGACTCAGGGAGGGACGGGGAGGGTGACTTTGGGCCTGAGTGATTAACCATACAAGTGAAGGAAAGAGACCTTTTCCCTGCAAAGACATCCATAAGCTTTGGAAAGTCAAGAATTGAGAAGGCTCAGAGTATCAGAGTACCATTGACATAAACATCTGTGTCTGTCCAAGTTCTCCAAAGAGACAGAACTATTAGGAGACACATATACAGAAAGAGATTTATTTTAAAAAATTGGCTCATGCAATTGTTGGTGGCTGGCAAGTCTGAAGTCCACAAGGGAGGCCAGGAGCTGGAAACTCAGAAACTTCGTATTTTCATGTTACAGTCTTGAGACAGAATTCTTTCTTCTCTGGGGAGCCTCAGTTATTGCTCTTAAGATTTTCAACAGATTAGCTGAGAGCTTCCCACATTGTGGAGGCTTTACTTATATTCAACTAATTGTGAAGGTTAATCACATTTACAAAATCCTTCCACAGCAACATCTAGACTAGTGTTTGACCAAACAACCGAGCACCATAATCTAGCCAAGTTGACACCTAAAATTAATGATCACAAAATAGAATAGATAATTCTTAAAGGATCCACAGTACAAACATCAGTATTTCCAACAAAGAGGCAAGACGCCAGTAGGAGCAGCAGTGGTAGCTGGTTGTGGTGACCAGTCAGAACAAAAGAGCATGAGACTCTGAGCACATGTGCAACATCCTCTGTGCACTCCCCGAAATACTTGGGTGGAGAGGATTATGCTGGTGAGGGTAGAATGATGGGATACTTCCGTTATTATCTTTGAGATCCCATTAACCTAGGGAAAGACTTTGAAACTCAAAAGAATGAGTTTTGAAAATGGTAAAATGCTTGTTGTGCAAGCAGCCCAAGGGTGACCAAGAGCATAAGATGTTTGGACCCTTTTTTGCAGAAGGGCTGTGTATACTAGTCTGTTTTCTCTTGCTATAAGAGAATACTTGAGACTGAGTAACTAATAAAGAAAAGAGGTTTATTTTGGCTCACAGTTCTGGAAGCTGAGAAATTCAAGATCAAGGAGCTGTATCTAGTGAGGGCCTTTTGCTGCTTTATGGCATGGTGGAAAACTGAAAGGGAAAGCAAGTCATGCAAAAAGAGGGCAGATGAAGCAGGCTGGCCTGCTTATGACAACCCACTCTTGTGAGAACTAACCTAGTCTTGAACAAAGTAATTTAATCCCAAGAGGACTGCATTAGTCCCTTCATGAGGGTGAAGCCCCCATAACTTAAACACCCATAACTTAGACACACTCAAACCATAGTAGGCTGTGAGGGTGGAAGAAGAGAGAAGTAGAAATGTGTGGGCTCCATATATGAGGGAGCTCTCTGTGAAGGGGTTGAGAGAACACAAGACCCTGATTGAGGCAAACTTCGTGTGAACTTCCGCTTGAGGTCCAGTGGTTTGATTGTTGCCCAGTATAGCTTGGTTGCTGTACCACTAGTCTACTCTACAAGAGGCAGGTAAGCCAAACTGTTTTTGGTTCTCCAGTCTAAGGGTCAAGCATTGGGGAGAATGAACCTCCAGCCATTTTGAGATAAAATGCCTCTACTCTCAAGTTCCTATGGTCTTGAAATGATTCACAAGAGAATCCGTAGTGACAACCTTAACAGGGACCACTGGGTTGAATGAGCCAGGGCTGAGAACTTAAATACCACTATATATTGACATGAGATAAGCTGGGGCTGATAACACAGCCCAGTATATAAATCTGGTCAGCTTTGGTAGATGTCGCCACATGTAATATTTTTCTCCAAACCTGCTTCTTCTCCTGCCTTCTTTTCCCTTGAAGTCAGTGCCACCATTCAGCCAGCTACCCAGCCTAGAGGAAGTCAGTCCTTAATTGCTTTTACTCAAGTTCCAACACCCGCCAAATTCTGTTGATTTTACCTCCTAAAATATCTCACAACTCTAAGCCCCTCTTCTTCATCCTTCAACCACCCTTTGAACCTCATCTTCCTGTCTCTAGCTTTCAGTCACCTCCAGCTCAGCCTTCACCTTGCCAATCAGAATGATGATTCTCAAAAGGAAATTTAACACTGCTACTTTCCCTCTCCCCAGAGCCCTCTGGATAAAGCAGAAACCTTCATGTCGGGAAACAAAGCCTTTGTAATCTAGTCTTTGTATTCTTTTCCTGCCTTATCCTGCACATAGCTATATCAACCATTCATAGTTTCTTGTTCTTTTAAAATCTCTACTCATTCCTCCTTCCCTGGAATGCTCTCCTTACTCCTCTGCTGAGCCAACTCCTACTCCTTTAAAATTTGGATCAAAGGTAATTTTGTCCAACACAATCTGGCCTGAATTGGATGCATAGGATTGTCTGATAAGCCGCATACCTGGAGACTTTCTCTTTCTTTTGTTTTATGCGGCGATAGGGATGAGTTCACCTAATACCACCCCGTCCACCATCCCACCAGCCTAGCTCTGTGCGTTGCTTGGATATTTGCTTCAGCACAGAAGCCATGTCAACTCTGCCTCTAAACAGAGAATCTTCTGTAAACTAGGCTCAGGAGTATGTCCAGGTTTTGCTGTCACTAGCATAGGAAGAATAGACTCCAGTGTTTATCAGAGCCATTTGTTTTGTCATAGCACAACTTAAACTGAGGGCAACGTTTTATAAAGAGATACTGTAAATAGTCACTTTCAAGCCCTCCTGGTTTGAAAGACACAGCAGTATCTTTGTGGCATCCGCAGCAGGGTTACTTTCAGTCTGTGATTCACCCAGGTATTGGTTTATTGGCATTCTTTCTCTATCACTTAACAATAAGTAGCTCTTCCAAAAATAGAAAAATAAACACAAATAAAAAGAGCAATAATTCTATTATTCTCCAGCAATGTACAGAAGCAGGAATAAGACAGGTCTTCATGTCTGTGATATCTGCCTTGGGATTCAGGCTCTTAAAATTAAAACCAAAACAAAGTTCACAGTTCCCTCTGACAATATATGTGGATAGCAGGTAAGGTCATTCGCTTGCCAGATGACATTTGGTGTTATCAAGACAGCCACTTAAAGTACCACAGTGGATTAAGGAAATCCTTCAGAAAGAAAGGCATCTGACAGTGCAAGGACAATTGAGGAATTAACTTCAGGGAGAGTCACTTCCAGCCTACAGAAAGCAAGCACAGGAAACAGAATCAGGAAAACAACAAGAACAAAATGCCCCCCTTGCTTCTCTTGCTTATGGCTGTATTTTCCTGAAGCTTTGTCTACACTGGTACAATACATCATTATTTTCCTGAAGATAAGCGTGTCTCAGTTACTCAAACTAATAAAATCATGAGGAACCACATTAACCAAACATCTGGGTAAACTGCAAGTAAAGTTTGTAGAACATAGAGTGTTTTTGTAGAACATAGAGCTAAGATGTCATCATAACTATGTCTTAGATAAAATTAAAAATACATTTGAATTCATGTGTTTCAGAGTATGGTGGTGGGGATCATCCTGAAAAAAAAAAAAAAAAAGCCAGCTATAGAACTCTGCATTCAGTTATTCATTAATTCATTCACTCACTCAACAAACATTTGTGAAGCAACCACATGTAGGCACTGTATTCATCAGTAAAAATAACAAATAACCATCTTGAAGTTAAGAGAATGAAGCCCTGATGCCTAGGTTTGATTCCAGGTCATTCCATTTATTAACTGTGGGCCTTGGACAAGTTCTTGAATGCCTGCGTACTTACTAAGTGTCCTCATCTGTAAGGTGTGGAAAATAGGAGTACCTTGACCTCATAGGATTGTTGGAAGGACAAATAAGTTTGTAAATATACCACAATGCCTGTCAAGCTATATAATAATAACATCAACAAAGAACCAGAAAACCACAACCAATCTTTATTAGGCATTTATTACATACCATGGACCGAGCATGATAAACACTTGAGAAAAGTTAGCTATTATTTTTATTATTAACTTGGATCCTTTAGTTTTGTGTTTTAATTTAAAAATTGGAACATATTCTGATTTCTTATTTTTCAATTTTTTAAGAAATGTGGTCTCACTGTGTTACCCAGTCTAGACTCAAACTCCTGGACTCAAACGATCCTCCCACCTCATTCTCTTAAGTAGCTGAGACTACAGGTGAGTGCCTGTATGCCCAGCAATTCTGATTTCCACAATGGTCACTATTGCTGTATTGTTAACTTTGGCAGATTTCCACCATAACGTCCACATGAAATTAAGGAAATCGGACTGAAGTATGCTACAGGTCTAACATAGAGTTGCTGGACAATGTTTGAGTTTGGAACATAAGCCTAAGTGGTCAGAGAATAGTTTTAAGAGTACATTTTCTGCCCCTGTAGCATCTTCCACAGGCCAAATAAAGAATGTGCCTAAGAGCAAGGAGAGAGCCTGTCTTCTTGGATCTTGTTCAACAAAACAAAGCAAGAATGTGAGCCTATGTCAGAACAGTGGCTCAGAAAAAAATAATAATACTGGAAAGGGTTCTAAGTTAGGCAAATATGAGGTTATGTCCAGAAAAGTCAACTAAAGCAAAGAGGGTGAAGGCAGTTCTGTAAGTCCAGGTACACCACATGGAAAGTACCATCAATAAGCTAGGCCAAGACACTGAGAAACACTAGGAAAGGGTTCGGTCAGAAGATCAGAAATTCTAACCATGGGTAAATGATGCAAGGATCAAACTCGTCCAGGGACAACTGAAGGTCTCTGTCCTCTTTTCACTGACCTGCGCCTGTGAGAGCCAAACAAACTGTAGGCATTCAAATACTGGTTCTCTGGCCACTTCTGTTTTTCCTCTATGGAACTAATCACACGTTACCTGGTGTATGAGGTTTATATTTGCATGTCTCCTTACTGTGATGAAATTGTAAGCATCCTGACAGCATCAACTACTTTCTCAACATGGGAATTCCCAGAGACACTTCCATATTATAGATATTCAATAAACATTTTCTGAATGAATGAGTAACTACCATGAACAAATTAGCAGACACCAAGGGAGTCTGATCCAGAGCCAATTGCCTTTTGAGAGAAACGTTCCTTACATCCTCCTCCTCCAGAGCAAAATGGTTTCAGGGTGTGGAGACATCTGTTACGATTGTCTGCCAAGAATCAACAGTGCCATCTTCTGAGAGGAGCAAATCAATTTCCCTTTGGGTAACTACCGCACCCCACCTTCTCCTGGCTAAGGGTAGGGCTATGAGCTTGGCCAATCCTCTTTCTCTCCCTGAAATTTGAACTTTAAGCAGAACTTCAGGGACAGAAAAGAGCTGGGGCCACTTCATCCCAGCAGTGATAACCTGAAGAGTTTGTCCATTTGTCCATGTTATCTCAATTGCCATAATTGTCTTGGTTTCTGTCCTCTCTGCAACCTGGAAATTTAGCTATTACGTTGAGCCAAATGATTTTCCCTTTATCTTTTCAATAAATTTCTTTTGTATGTGTTAGCAAGAGTCAATAGCTATAAACCACCAAGAATCCAACTGATGCACTATGATGTCCTTGTTCTAGAACAGTGGTTCTCAACTTCGGTTGCACATTAGAATCAACAGGAAGTTCTCAATATCCCAGAGCTCAGACCACACCCCAAAGCAATTAAATGAGACTCACTGCAGGTTTGAACAGTACGTCCTAAAATACCCCCAGCTGGTTCTAATGCGTAGCCATGTTTGAGAATCACTGCTCTAGAGATAAATGTAAATATGTCCATCTGACCACTTTAAGGAAATGAGGAAGCAAAGGGTATTTTACAAGTAACATGCTTTTAAAGACAGAATTTAACCCTGGAGAAAGAACTAAACTTCCACCCCAGAATTCATACTTTCCTAAGAATTAAAGAACTAGAACTAGGTTTTCTTTTTTGTTTTTTGTTGTTGTTGTTTTTTGTTTTTTGTTTTTTTTTTTTGAGACAAAGTCTTGCTCTTGTCCCCCAGGCTGGAGGGCAATGGCACCATCTCGGCTCACTGCAACCTCTGCCTCCCGAGTTCAAGTGATTCTCCTGCCTCAGCTCCCCAGGTAGCTGGGATTACAGGCACCTGCCACCACGCCCGGCTAGTTTTGGTATTTTTAGTAGAGACAGGGTTTCACCATGTTGGCCAGGCTGGTCTCGAACTCCTGACCTCAGGTGATCCTCCTGCCTCCGCCTCCCAAAGTGCTGGGATTACAGGCATGAGCCACTGCACCCAACCTAGGTTTTCATCTTTAATTGCTATTTTGACCACTAAGTAAATTTGAAGATGTTCACAACAGTAGGCACTTACTAATTTTATTAAAAATACAAATAAAGCACAGTGTCAAGGAATAAAATATCCCTGTTGACTTGCATTGAAACTAGATCACAATAATCTATTCCAAGCCTGGAAATATTTCTACTAAAGCAATCCTAGGACAATGTTTCATCTGAGGCTCTCTCTAGTGACATCTGTTGACTAGAGGATGATCATAAGAGGGGAAGAAACTGACACCTGTTCACCTTCTCCATCTTTTCTGCCTTATGAGAGACAATTTCTTTTTAGTTATATGAAATGCAATAAGGAAAAAGCTAGCTAAGAAGCAGAGCAAATAAAGTCCACAGAAAACTATGAAAAGGCAAATAGACAAAGCCAATATGGGAACATTCCAGAAGAAATTCTAGCTCTGTGTACATACTGCACAGGGAATCACACAGTCACTCTAGTTCTCAGGAGATAATTTGATGGTGGCACATCCCATCCGCTGCTCTTGCTGCTCTGGGCCAGGCCTCCATCACTCCCATGGTTACCTATTGATCATGATTCATCCCCAGTGCATGGAGACACAAGGGGAAACAGTCTATCCTGAGCGGTGCTGGATCTTGTGGAGCAATTCTGCACCAGTAGAATTAGCTCTGCTTCCCACAGCCCTGGTGTGGGACCTAAATGTCCCTAAGAAATTAATCGGGGCCCAACCTCTTCTACCAGCTACACAAAGAGATTTTTTTCCCCTATACTTGTTTTTAGCCCTGGTGAAACTGAGTCAGTTAAGAATAGGTCTATGTATAACAGTGAAGTACATAACCTGAGTTTAACAACAGCGCTGGGGCAATTTATCCACTGTCCTGCAGTTTAATACAGAAAGGAAGAGGAACACAGCCCCCAAAGAACAAACCAAAAAAGGATATTTGTGCATCTTGCACATATCCAGGTTTGTTTTGGTTTTGTTTTACCTCATTTAACTTCTAAACTCAAACATTATGTCAGAGTACACTTTAATGCACTTAAAAAAATCAGTCAAATTAACTTAAATTACATGGTACTCATTTGTTGTCTTTTACTTCCATTTCACCAAAAATGAGGAAATAACTCCTTCTAAGCATAGACTGATCATTAGTAAACAGTTTAGAAACATGTTTCTCCATACATCAAGTACATTTGTTATAAACATGAATTAAGTTCAAGAGATATTTAAGACCCTAGTATGTGCTAAGCATACATAGTCAAAAAACAAAATTCCCATCTTTATAATACAATAAACCACTTCTTGTGCTGTAAATTCATTATGTCATCATCTCAAAATTCTTTCTTTTTATTTATTTATTTATCTTTTGAAACAGAGTTTTGCTCCTGTTGCCCAGGCTGGAGTGCAGTGCCATGATCTCAGCTCACTGTAGTCTCTGCCTCCTGGGTTCAAGTGATTCTCCTGCCTCAGCCTCCCAAGTAGCTGGGATTACAGGCGCCTAACACCATGCCTGGCTAATTTTTTGTATTTTTAGTAGAGACGGGATTTCACTATGCTGGCCAGGCTGGTCTTGTACTCATGGCTCAGGTGATCCACTTGCCTCGGCCTCCCAAAGTGCTGGGATTACAGGCATGAGCCACCATGCCTGGCCCCCCAAAGTTATTTCTAAGCAACAAATTGGCACAATCTTTGGCAAACTATCTTTCCTAAACTGAGTGGATAATACGAATTCACCTTTTTATTGAAAGTGGCTAAGAATGGCCCACCTCAAGAGTATAATTGGGAGGTATGCAGTGGAATTGTTCCCTGTGTGTTGCTGATTGACCGCAGGGTGACACAGCTCATAGAAAGAAAATAAGTATGGGATAATGAAAACAGAGCAATATCTGGGTTCTGAAGACCCAAATTCATATCCTAGCATCAAGTCACAAGCTGTAAAAACACACACTGGTCACCTCTGGTCAGTTCCTTCCATTATAAAAAGAGGATGACAGTTACAACTGCCTCTCCAAACATTAATGAGAAACAAACTAGAAACAGGTGTTCAAATTTTTGCTAAACTTGAAGCTCAATTCCATTAACATTAAGCAATGAACATCTGAATTGGCTACCATAGATGCCTTTTTTCTTTATCATGCATAAATTAAGAATGAGCGTGATAGACTACCTATGATTTTTACCTTCTTCTTTATACTTTTCTATATTTTCCAGTTTTCCTGGAATGATCGTGTGTAAATTTTATAACCAGAAAACATGTTTTATGAATGAAAAGATATGGGGATGTCTTAGAGTTTGGAGTTAGACTAGAAGCACTGGATTCAGGAAATGCACTTGTGCTAAGACTATTTTTGGATTAGTTTGAACTAACCAAAAGACAAAATTTCAGCAAGTCAGAACACTAAAATTATTAAGATGAGAAGCTCGCTCCATGTTTCTTATTTCTGTATGCTTTTAAACATAATAAAATTTTTCTTAATATGGTCATTGTGTATTTATATATTTTAAAATTCATTAGTTAACTTAGTGTCTGTTCATAATGATATAATGGCTATTTATTGAGCACCTATTATGTGGTAGACGTTTTACAAACATCATCTTACCCACACTATGAGAAATTTCCTTTTGTCCCCATTTTATCTACAGGAAAATTCAAAGCAATTCACCTAAGGTTGTCGCCCATAAATGGTCATGGCAGGTACAGCCATTCACCCACTCAGCTATCCCATTGCACCATCCTGCACTACAAAAGGTAGAGAGCAACAGTTTTCAGACTCCTTTGCAATGCTGGTTCTGCAAGTGGCCTAGGTCCTGCCAAGCAGATAAACCATGCAAGACCAGGAGGGTGGATGTAAGCAGTGAGCAGAGAGATAGGATTCTTCGGCAAGCATAGAACGGAGCCTTTTGTCCTTTGAGGGCAGTGGTAGAGGAAGTTGTGTGTCCAATTTGTATGAGCAATAAGCAGCAGGCAAAGTTGGTAGTAGGGTCTTGTCTAGAGACAGCCCTTACTATTTTGGAGTGTTTCTCCTGGCTGCAAAGGATTAAGTCAATAGACATCTGAAAAAGCAGCAGAAAGTGGAACCCAAGTTTCAGCTAGAGTGAGAGAAAAGTTTAAAAGTATCTGGGCATATCTTTCAGAAGAGTTCAGGTACTCCATTGCTGTGGACAAAACACAGCAATCTGATCTGAAATTGATCACATAAATTACACTAGGACTCTCACTTTACCGGTTCAAAGACTAAAGCTATATAAATAGTCTAGATTGGGGATTGACAAACTTTGGCCCACATATAAAATATTGCCCACTGGACTCTCTTGTAAATATAGTTTTATTGGAACATAGCCATAATCATAATTTGCATATCATCTATAGCTGCTGTATTAGTCCATTTTCACACTGCTGATAAAGACATACCCAAGACTGGGCAATTAACAAAATAAAGAGGTTTAATCGGACTTAGAGTTCCACATGGCTGGAGAGGCTTCACAGTCATGATGGAAAGTGAAAGGTACGTCTCACGTGGCGACAGACAAGAGAAGAGAACTTGTGCCGGGAAACTCCCCTTTTAAAACCATCAGATCTTGTGAGACTTATTCACAATCATGAGAACAGCACAGGAAAGACTTTCCTCCATGATTCAATTACCTCCCACCAGGACCCTCTCACACCACATGGAAATTCAAGATGAGATTTGGGTGGGGACAGAGCCAAACCATATCAGTTGCTCCTTTTTTTTGTTTGTTTGTTTTGTTTTGTTTTGTTTTGTTTTTTAGATGGAGTCTTGCTCTGTCACCTAGGCTGGAGTGCAGTGGCACGATCTCTGCTCATGGCAACCTTCTCCTCCTGGGTTCAAGCGATTCTCCCGCTTCAGCCTCCTAAGTAGCTGGGATTGCAGACACCTGCCATGATGCCTGGCTAATTTTTGTATTATGTAGAGATGGAGTTTCACCATGTTGGCCAGGATGGTCTTGAACTCCTGACCTCAGGTGATCTACCCGCCTTGGCCTCCCAAAGTGCTGGGATTACAAGTGTGAGCCACTGCACCTGGCCCAGTTGCTTTCACATCTACAGAGACTGTGCAACCTATACAGGCTAAAATATTTACTATCTGTCGCTTTCTAGAAAAATTTGTCAACCTTCAGTATAAGTGGTTGGAAGGGCAAAGCCATTGGGAATTGATCAATCCATTATAGTTTCTGTAAACAGAATAGGAAAATACGTGAACAAAGTTTCAAATCGCCGCCTAAAGAGAAGAAAACCTTTTTATTTTTTTTTAACAGGGTCTTGCTTTATCCCCCTGACTGGAGTACAGTAACACAATCAGTTCACTGCAACTTCAACCTCCTGAACTGAAGCAATCCTCCCACCTCAGCCTCCCTAGCAGATGGGACCACAGGCATGTGCCATCACACCTGGCTAATTTTTTTTTTAATTATCTGTAAAGATGGGGTCTCCCTATGTTGATCGATCTATCAAACTCCTGGGCTCAAGCAACTCTCCCGCCTCATCCTCCCAAAGTGCTGGGATTACAGGCATAAGCAACTGTGCCTGGCTTGGAAGAAAACTTTTAAGTCCTTTGTTGGAAGCAGTATCCAAGAATATTTAGTCTGTGGGTGTTCCTGTGTGTGGAGAGGATTAGGGATGAGGAACATCACAGGGGCTGGAGTAAGTATGTAATTGTAGAGGCTGAAAGAGATGAAATTGTAAGCCAGAGGGTGTAGATGATTAATCAGGAGACAGAGAGAACCGCAAACAGAGATGGAAAGTTTAGAAACTCAGGCTAAAGCTGCACAAAATATTTAAGTGGGAGAGGGGAGGTACAGAGGAGTTGTCAGAGAACTAATAGGCAGCCCATTCCTCAGAGGCCCAAGTCAGAGTGGGTGATCTCTCTGTGCTCCTATTATGTATGTACCAGGCATTGTGTTGGGTCCTCAGAGAGTTTGCTAGTTAAGGATAAAGGTGTATGTCGCAGCACCAGAACCACTGCAGTGGCTGAGAAGCAGCCTTTGGATCTGACAGTCAGGGAGCCTTCAACAGTCTTGGTAAAGGGGGCTGGGCTCTGTGGAGCTCTGTGTAATCTGGAGAAATAAGAGCTATTCTGAAAGGGGTCTCTGGGAATTTCAAATGCTGAGATGGAATAGTGCTCCAGAAGTGATTAAGATGAAAGGACGGAGATGAAACAGCAGCTGGAAGGCGTAAATGGGTCTCATGTTGCTTTCTGAAAGATGGGTGCTATGGCTGAAAGTCCTTTTCATCATACAGAGATGTCAGCAGTAGCAGCATTCTTTGTAATAGGATTTGACCTGTGGGTGAGCAGCTTCCATTCTCTCTGACTACCAGGAGATTTTTCTTAGCTGTGTTTTGGAAAAACAGAAAGGAATGCCAACTCTACTAAAAACCACTATAAATGCTACCTACGCCGTGCCTGTGGCTACTTTATAGAAGGGTAATGAGAGGATGACCAGAATAAAAATACTCTGTGGCCTTTCTCAGCAGCAAATGGGAGGTATGACTGAGTAATCACCGAAGAAAAAGTGAGAGCCCTTCCTGAGTGGAAAGAACACAACAAAAGGCAGTCATTCAACGAATCGACAAACTTGGGCCCTCACAAAAACTTGTTGCTGCTGCTGCATTAGCCCTCCCAGGGAAAAAGGAGAGGTCATCTCAGACCCTTGCAGGGGCTTTATATGAGCTGAAGACAGGAGGAGAATCCTATAAGCCACAAACTTAGGAGACTCTGCAAGAAAGTTGAGATTTCCTTATCTTCTCAGCACCTTTTTTGTCACCTCTGAAGACTTGCAGCTCAACCTTAGGGAAGTCACTTAACTTTCTCAGTTTCCTTTTTCTGTCTGCAAAAATGGGAATGATAAAAATGAGGCCTTGCTCCTCATAGAGTTTGAGCTACTGCTACCACAATGTCTTATAAAGACAAAGTTACTCCTGCGGAAGTGCAATACTTAGGTGCTGAGTCGTGGTCGTTTTTTCTAAGATTCTGAGGAGCATTTGGGGAACCATGAATAGTGGGATTTGGATGTCCGTCGTGTCTAATGGAACAGAAAGTCTGGTTTCTCCAAAATCCTACATACTAAGTGACTGCTCTACAGACTTTATTACTAGATGTGGTGCTTCCTAGCAAAGCAAGGTATATATGTGAGCAGCTGGTGGCTGGCAGGGAAAGTAATACTTGCACGATGCTATTAAGAGCATGGTTTCTAGAGCCAGGCCCCCCTTGATTGGAATCCCAGCTTCTCCACTTTTTGCTGGCTGACTTTGTATAAATCCCTCAACCTCTTTGAATTTCAGCTTGCACACCTGTAAAGTATAGGTAAGAACTGTACATACATCCTTAGGTTATATTAAAGACTAAAAGAAATAATGAATGTAAAGTACTTAGCACAGGGCCTGACACACAGGAAGCAACACAAAACATTAGCTATTAATATCATACTGCAGTACTAATGAAGGTCCAAAGAGCCTGCCCTGGGAAACAGGCTGCAAAGGGACTAACCTCACTTAAAATCAGGGAGTCAAAAAAACATTCCTGGAAAAATGCCAAAACAAATCTAGCAAGTGCTTGTTGCTTATTGCTACCAGGAGGCAGGCATGGCATAGACAAACGAAGCCCACAGACCGTTGCTTAATTCTGTTTCACCTGACATTTTGAGCCTCTCTCCCGTATTTCTTTTTTTTCCTTTTATATTATATATGTATTTTTTTGAGATGGAGTCTCATTCTGTCACTCAGGCTGGACTGCAGTGGTGCAATCTTCACTCATTGCAACCTCCACCTCCTGGGTTCAAGTGATTCTTGTGCCTCAGCCTCCCAAGTAGCTGGGATTACAGGCACCCACCACCATGCCTGGCTAATTTTTGTATTTTTGGTAGAGATGGGGTTTTACCATGTTG
Organism: Hylobates moloch; assembly: GCF_009828535.3. NCBI lineage: Eukaryota > Metazoa > Chordata > Mammalia > Primates > Hylobatidae > Hylobates > Hylobates moloch. The sequence continues at coordinate 96,999,389 of NW_026652287.1, read as the reverse complement.
GCCAGGCTCAAACTCCTGACCTCAGGTGATCTGGCTGCCTCGGCCTCCCAAAGTGCTGGGATTACAGGCATGAGCCACCACACCTGGCCACTCTCATATTTCAGTAAGTCTTGTAGAAGTTACAAACATGCAGCTCTATGCCTCTCCATTTTTTTCTAATCTTCTCCCAGAGCCAAGAAGCAAAATGAACGTGAAATAAACAATACTAATGGTCTTGGGAGTGACATACTTACATCCTGGGATGGGAGGTGGGAAGTGGTGATATTAAAGGAGAGTTCCTCTATCCTTGGAAATATCTGGGCTTGGGTTGCCTAGGGAGGGAAACCTGGGTCCTGCAGAAGGAGCAGCAAGGGAAGAGGCTCTCAGAATAAGAATGCTAAGTCTGGGCGCGGTGGCTCACGCCTGTAATCCCAGCACTTTGGGAGGCTGAGGCAGGCGGATCACGAGGTCAGGAGATCAAGACCATCCTGGCTAACACGGTGAAACCCTGTCTCTACTAAAAATACAAAAAAATTAACCGGGCATGGTGGCAGGCACCCGTAGTCCCAGCTACTTGGGAGGCTGAGGCAGGAGAATGGCATGAACCCAGGAGGGAGCTTGCAGTGAGCTGAAGCTTGCAGTGAGCCAAGATTGTGCCACTGCACTCCAGCCTGGGCGACAGAGCAAGACTCCATCTCAAAAAAATAAGTAAATAAAAAAGAAAAAGGATGCTAAGACACCATCCAAATGAATGAGTGGCAGAAGACAGCTCTGGGCTGAGGACCAAAGCTCATTAGTCATTGGAGTCTCAAGCATTACAAGAGGTCACATAAAGCAATCACCAATCTCATTAAGTAAGGAGGACGTGAGAAAGGAAAAGAGCACACCAGAGAAGATGATCCTCAAAGATATGTCTTGGACAACCCAGAGATGACCCCAAGGAACTCTGTTCTAATCAGGAAATCCAACTCTATTTTGGCTACAAAATGCTACTAGTAAGTAAACTTATAAAGTAAAACAGTAAAGAAACTGTAAGATCTCTGCTTATGTTGTTTAGCAACATCTTCCAAGTACTATTTGAACACAGCCTTTGTTTTTTGTTGCAGTTATTTGACAAAGTCAAATATCATTTTCAAGACAATGAAAAAATAAAAACAATATTTGAAACCCTCCAAAAACTAAATTATATGGCCTACTCTCTAGATTTAGCAACCATCTTTCTTCCTGCCGTGTTGTCCATTATTAAAATCTAATACTAATGTGGGGTTAATGTGACAGCCTTGGGTACACAGATGAAGTTATAAAGGAAATAAGCTTTTATTACTTTTCTAGAGACAAAGCAATAACTTAGAATAACAGAATGATGTTAAACTTTCTACCATATTCCACTCTTAAATTTTCCCTTGTTCTTTCTCCATATCATAGGAACATTTTATTTTTAAAAAATTAAAGCTCCATTTGAGTTTACAACAGATTAGCCATCAAGAGTAATGGCATATCTTTTGTGGCATCTAGAGGCAGGGAAAACTGTCTGAAATTAGCCCCCAAATTTAACTCTATATATTTTTTTCAAGTACATTGGGTTAACTAATATGTTGATTATCACACGGGACTTCTTCCTTTCACTCATTTCCCACACCTAACTAGCCACCAAATTCTCCTTTTTAAACCTCTTAAAATCTCTTGTATTCATTATCTCCTTACAGGTCTCCTCATATTTCAGACGCTGTCAATCTCAAATGCATCCTCCCAGCCACTGGGTCGGGACCTTTGCAAACTGCATGTCTAGTCTCCTCCTTTCTCTGTTTAAAAAACTTCAACAACTTTCCATCACTTGCAGAACAATGTCTCCACTCTTTGGTAGGCACCACCCATAAGTACCTCAACTTTCCCATCAATCTCCCTTCCTTTCAGACACTTCTTCCTTCTCAACTCCCCACTCACCATACACCCCTAGCATCACCACCTTCTACCACCATTTTAACTCCTACAGTTCCAGAAAGCCTGTGGTTCTCTAATCCTACCATACCACTGTAATCTCTATGCTTTCCACATTCTGTGTCTCATGTACCCTTCCTTCTTGGTACTGTAGTTCACAAATAGTTACATAGTTCTTAGCATGTGCCAGGTCTTATTCAATGAGCTTTATGAGCATTAACTCATTTAATGATCACAGCCCTGGGAGACAGGTACTATTTTCTCTTCCTTTTATAGATGAGGAAATCTAGGTACGGAACAATTAGGAAACTTGACCAATGTCACACAGTCAGTACATTGGTGGCTGGAGGGAGGAAGCTAGATTCAAACCCAGGCAGTTCAGCCCCAGCGTCTACGCCCTTGCCTATGCATTACACTGCCTCTCTCTGCTTCTTCAATTCCTTGCATCATCATTATCCCCTCTACAAAGCTCTGTCTGACCACCAAGCTCAATTGCTAACCAACCCCTCCTATATACATTGTGAAGAGTCTAATTACATGATAACTATCACAACTCCTCTTCTTCCCATTTTAGACTATAAGTTACTAGATGGCAGACACCATAATTCATCATAATATCCCCAGCACAAGTGTTCAATACCTGTTTGACAAATGGCTCAATAAAGGTGACAGATAGCCTTATTACATGTTCCATAGTGAGTATAAGGAGAAATTCAAAGAAAATGGAACCTAAAGATGACTTGGTTCTTCAGCATTTCACATTTCCAGCTAACATTATATCTAAGTCATAAATTGCAGGGAAACTTTGCCTGTGTGTTCCTGCCACTGCCCAACCCCTTCTCTCAGGAGCTATTACATAGACCAGCACTGTCCACTAGAATGTTCTAAAAAATCCTCTGTATTGCACTGTCCAATAGTGTAGCCACTAGCCACATGAGGCTATTGAGCACTTGGCTAGAGAGACTGAGGAACTGCATTTTAAATGTTATTTAATTTCAATTATTTTAAATTTAAATAGCCACATGTAGCTAGTGGCTAAGATATAGTACAGTGCATGTCTGGACCACTTGCAAATCATAAGTGGCAGAGAACAGAGTGGTGATGAGAAATAGAGCATGGAACGCAAGGAGGAATGTGCAAAGAACACTTAGTATGAGGGGAACCAACCTGTCTGGTTTGCCTGGGACTGAGGAGTTGCACAAGACCTTCAGTGCTAAAAACGGGACAGCCCCAGGCAAAATGGGAGAGTTGGCCACCCTACTCAGTGCCTAGAAGGAACTAAGAGTAGGCTCCACATGAGAACTAGAGAATTTGAAGCAGGAAAAAGAGCAAGAAAAAGATTGGAACTGGGACAGAGTAAGAACATATCATGGGCGGGAAGAGGACAGGCGGCTGGTACCTCTATATTTTCCAGATTGCCACACATCTACAGATTCCAACACACAGGTTCTAGTGTGGAGACTTCAAACAAAAGTGTGTAATGTACTTTTATATCTGTCCTTTTTCAAATACGTGTGCTTTATTTCACTCATCTGTCTCTTAGTTGAGGAAGAGAAGATGACAGCCTACTCAACTCTCTTTGATCTGTCATTTAAATTTCCGTTCTCATTCCATAATCTGTTAATCTTTCCAGTATCTCAGTACAGGGCCGAATTAAATTCCCATATTGAATCCCAACATGAAAGACATTTCTTTGTGAGCAGTTCAATATAATGTACTTCTAAATGACATTTAAAATGTTCAGCTCAGTAACGGAATGATAAAGAAGGACACCCAGTGTTAGTACACATCGGTAAAAAGAACATTTTTTTTATTAGTCAGAAGCCAAAAAGATAGAACAAGATAATTAAAATAAAAAAGTTTATTCCTGCTAGACTGCCACAGGAGTATTATGACTCAACATGTAATAGTCACTGAATTCCTGTAGGAATTGAACTTCTTAAAAAGACATCAGACATCAAAGTCTGAGTCATGCCACATTAACCACCAATGGCCAAAGAAAAGTTTGAATGCCACTGCAAAAGTTAAATATTAGACTTTCCCTGAAACATTTCAACTCAGAGAGCTTAAATGTAGGTATTGCAGTTGTCATACTGACTTGTGTGCATTCTTTATAGGCTTCCAGACCGATCGCCGCACACCCCCTCCTGTTGCTATGGTGACCCACATAAATTCTCTCCTGAGATTCATTTCTCTCAGATGCCTAATGCATCAGGTCAAGCAGGCAGGCAGGCTAGCAAATAACGCAGTACCCCTAAACATTCTCACACTCTCCAGGCAGCCGCAGAGAGCTAGTCCTCCACACATCACACCCAATTTCAACATTTCCAAAACTATAATTCCATTAAACTGCGCAAAAAAGCAAACAAAAAGATTATTCTAAGCTATGATGTTTTTTAAAATTTATCTAACCAACAAGAAAACTCCTTGCAAAAGGCAAAGAGGAAGAGGAAGTAGAAAGTAAGGATTTCTCCTAAAGTCTACTTTGTCATCCTTACGTTCACCAATAAGATCTGAATGATAGTTCTCAGTAGAATAAATATAAATCCAAGGACGCTCAACCTTCATGGAGCACTATTAAATATAATATTTAGTACTTAGGATTAAGGACCTGGGAGATGGTTGTGGAGGAGACAGATATTACCACAAAAGAAAATCATGAAGGAAAGCATTTGGTTCACACAAAATACGCACATGTTGTTCTAAAGGAAAATGCCTTAAAGCCTTTTGTTATTAGAGATGCTACAATTTAAGGCTTCCAGTGTGTGAGGCCCTCCCCCCCATATATGTTAAATATGTATTGCATATAGGGCAAATATTTCATGAAATGGCAACCTGAGAAGCAGCATTTCACAGTAACAGTAGGTATATAACAGGAAACAAATAGATGCTACCTACACTCCCTAAAAATCCAAGTGTAATAACTTTACCCAAAGATAGACAATATTTTGACCCCCAAACTAGTGCAAGGCACTTCATAAGAAGAGTGAACTGAGCATGCACTTGACCCTGGGGCTACTGGTAATAGCATACATGCCTTAACATTTCCTTTCTACTTCTTAAAAATGCTTCATCATAGGCCGGGCGCGGTGGCTCACGCTTGTAATCCCAGCACTTTGGGAGGCCGAGGCGGGCGGATCACGAGGTCAGGAGATCGAGACCACGGTGAAACCCCGTCTCTACTAAAAATACAAAAAATTAGCCAGGCGTGGTGGCGGGCGCCTGTAGTCCCAGCTACTCGGAGAGGCTGAGGCAGGAGAATGGCGTGAACCCGGGAGGCGGAGCTTGCAGTGAGCCGAGATCGCGCCACTGCACTCCAGCCTGGGCGACAGAGCGAGACTCCGTCTCAAAAAAAAAAAAAAATGCTTCATCATAACCCTATAAGGGCTGTAACCTCCATTTTTCAGATGATGAAAATTAGGCACAGAGGAACATATAACTTGCCAAAGGTCACACACCTGAGAAGTGGTACTGGGATTTGAATCCTAGTTCCATTGCCTGGGCTTGCAACCCCTATGCTGTGCTGTCTCTGATGGTCACCAATGCACTTGAGTGAATCAGACCTTGACCTAGGAACTTCCTGTCTTCAAATGCCTCTATGTCATTATCTGTTCTCCTCCTCTCAACACATGTTATCTCTCTCCTTCCCACCCCCACTTCTTCCAGTGTTCCTTAGACCATAGCATCAATGGCCAGAGGTTCTCTGGGGAACTTGGCATTACTGGAGGAAGACGCTACTTCTCTAGGAACTATGTGGTCTGAGACAGAATGCATACTCTCAGGACCCAGGGGCCACAGTCCAGAGGAAGTTTTCACTGAGCCCATGGAGCAACCAGAGCCTACCATCAACCTGGAGAGAAGATTCTGAGAGGGGTGGTGAGACCGGAAGACAAAAGCAGCATGTCTGGGCCTACACATTCATTTCTGTGCCAAGGTTCTCCAGAAGCTGGAAAAAGAAACAGTTTGGCTGCTCCCACACATGCATCCAAGGTCTTCTGCCCAACTATAAGGAGAGAGGACTTTGGGAAGCCAAGGTGGGCAGATGACTTGAGCTCAGGTGTTTGAGACCAGCCTGGGCAACACGGTGAAACCCCATCTCTACAAAAACATATAAAAAAATTAGCTGAGTGTGGTGGCATGTGCCTGCGGTCCCAGCTACTCAGGAGGCTGAGGTGGGTGGATTCCTTGACTGGAGGAGGCAGAGGTTGCAGTAAGCCAAGATCGTGACATTGCACTCCAGCCTGGATGACACAGCGAGACTCCATCTCAAAAAAAAAAAAAAAAAAAAAGTGGAGAGAGGGATTCAATGCTGGAGTTGGAGACACCAGAATGAAAGCTTTGAGCAAGTAACAGGTGTGATGAGGCTAGAGCGATGTAAAGAGAGAGGATGAGTGAGAACTGGAGAGAGCAAGCAAGTCAATACCTAACTAGTCACTTTGGAGCCTGCCCTTCATGGATCTGGGCACCCATAATGAATTCTGCCTGGGCCCTATAGCCCTCTCCTGCTCATTCCTTAGGGCTTGACTCTCTCTCTTCAATGCGGGATGAAACAGAGTTTGGTATTTTTGGGAGCAGCGTGTGTACTTTCCCATGATTTTTGAATACTATTAACCTTTTCTTATAAACAATTGTCTTTATTATGATTTCAAATACATATATATATTTCAATATATTTTTGAGCAAGTAACAGGTGTGATGAGGCTATATTTTCAAATATCAATATTCATATTCAAATATATATATGTATTCAAATATCAATATACATATTCAAATATACATAGATTTGAAAATACCAATATATATATGAAATATATATATATTTGAAAATATAAATAAATAAATAAATAAATATATATATATATATGCTTGAGATTCTTCGGTCCTGAAATATGAAGTGGATTTCTTAATGGCCATCAGTGCAAATGGGACTAATGAGAAGATATTTGCCTTAAAGGTAACTAACTTTTGGAGGATAACGCATCTACTTTATATACCAAGGGATACCTGTTTTAGACATCAAAGGGGTTACAAACATTCATATTTTGCCCCAAAGGACAGCTGGGAATCTTACAAGCAAAGAGTCCTAGCATGACTCACTTGTTAATGTTTGCCACCTGGGGCACAAAATGTTTCATCAACGAGACTTGGAGTTTTTGGTAACTGCTTCATAAGTAGATTCAGTTCTTAACCTGGATTTCATATTTTCCTCCTTCATCCAAAATGATTTAATTTCTCAAGAATTGAATTATTTTTTAGAGTTCCTCTAAATTAAATGAAGAGTAAATAAAAAGGCCTTAGACAAAAACTGAATAATTTTATTAAGAATATGATAAATGTGATAGGTTGCAGTAGCCTGAAAATCTCATTATATGCAATTAAGGAGCTACATTAATAGAATTGTAGACTTCTTAGCGTTTTAGCCAAGCACATACAGTATTTACAGATAATTGCATAGTAAGGGGGAAAATGCAAGCTGTGATTCTGGCATGCACGTGACTAACGTTGTCAAATTAAAACCTGGTTGGGTTTCTCCTTGAGTTATTAGCTTTAAAAAGCTTAATTTTATCTTTTCAAAATGGGAAAATGCACAGGTATGCAAACAAAATGTATCCTGTTAAAAATCTTATGAAGCACAATGAAATTACAGGCACTATTAAAATACAGTAATAGTCATTTGGATAACACTAATTCCAAATTTGTAACTGTTCGGAACTTTACTGAGCAAGGAATTCTAAAGCAAATTAATATTCTAAGTAGTAGTGTAGTGAGGATGGGTAACTTATTACAAGGCCCCTGAATATATACATTGAGACCCCAAGATATATACATCGTTTGCATAAAATTATGCTAAAATTTCAAAAGAGCCAATAAGAGACAGAAAGGTATCGTAGAAAAAGTGTTCAATTAGGCTGGAAGAAATCTGAACACATCCTGACTCTGTGAACAAAAGCTTATATCATACAATCTTGAAAAAAAGGAAACTCTTTGGATCTTAGTTTCCTCAATTATAAAACTCAATGATTGAATTAGATAAATTACAAAGTACCTTCAATCTCTAGAAAGTTTTAAGATGTTATCTAATCATTGAAGTAGGCCCTGCAGGTTAAATACTTTTCAGTGATCAGGTTGAATCATTAATCTGAGTTTTTACACTTGTCAATAGACTAACTTTTTAGAGCGGTTTTAACTTTACAGTAAAATTGAGCAGAAGATACAGAGATTTCCCTTACATTTCCTGCTCCTTCACAAGTATAGCTTCCCCCATGATCAACATCCCCCACACAGTGGTACTTTTGTTACAATTGATGGACCCACACTGACACATCATTTCACCCAAAGTGTATAGTTTACATTAGGATTCACTTTTGGTGTTGCATATTCTGTGGGTTTGGACAACTACATAATGACACATATCCATCATTATAACATCATGTAAAGTATTTTCAGTGTCTTAAAAAAATCCTCTATGCACTGCCTATTCATCCCTGCCTCCTCTATCAATTCCTGGCTACCAATGATCTTTTTTATTGTCTCTAGCTTTGCATTTTCCAGGGTGTCGTATACTTGAAATCAAACTGTATGTAGCCTTTTCAGATTGGTTTCTTTCACTTAGTAATACGCATTTAAGTTTCCTCCATGTTTTTTCATGACTTAATAAGTCATTTCTTTTTAACACTGAATAATATTCCATTGTCTGGATGCACCACAGTTTATTTATTCATTCACCTACTCAATAACATCTGATTGCTTCCAAATTTGGGTAATTATGAATAAAGCTACTATAAACATGCAAGTGCAGGTTATTGTATGAACCTAAGTTTTCAATTCCTTTGGGCAGATACTAAGGAGTGTGATTGCTGGATAATATGATAAGAGTATGATTCGTTTTGTAAGAAACTTCCAAACTGTCTTCCAAAATGACTGCACCAGAAAGGACCCACAGACCTCCTGAAGGAAGCAGGTTGCTCCTGTAGGACCCAGAATACACCCCAAATACTGTGCTGGTATCCACGGCTGAGAGACCCACAGAGGATTAACATCACAGGACTCTGTGCAGACAGCTCCCAGTACCAGCCCAGAGCCCGGTAGACTTGCTGGGTGGCTAGACCCAGAAGAGAGATAACAATCACTACCCCTCAGCTCTCAGAAAGCCACATCTATAGAGAAAAGGGAGAGTACTACATCAAGGGAACAGCCTGTGGGACAAAAGAATCTGAACAACAGCCTTCAACCCTAGACTTTCCCTCTGACAGAGCCTACCAAAATGAGAAGTAGCCAGAAAACCAACTCTGGTAATATGACAAAACAAGATTCTTTAACACCTCCAAAAAAATCACACTAGCTCACCAGCAATTGATTTGAACCAAGAAGAAATCCCTAACCTACCTGAAAAAGAATTTAGGAGGTTAGTTATTAAGCTAATCAGGGAGGAACCAGAGAAAGGTGAAGCCCAATGTAAGGAAATCCAAACAAAAACAAAAACAAAAACAATGATACAAGAAGAGAAGGGAGAAATATTCAAGGAAATAGACAGCATAAATAAAAAAACAATAAAAACTTCAGGAAACAATGGACACACTTATAGAAATGCAAAATTCTCTGGAAAGTCTGCAATAGAACTGAACAAGTAGAATAAAGAAATTCAGAGCTTGAAGACAAGTCTTCAAATTAACCCAATCCAACAAAAACAAAGAATAAAGAGTAAGAAAATATGAACAAAACCTCAAAGAAGTCTGCGATTATGTTAAATGACCAAACCTAAGAATAATTGATGTTCCTGAGGAAGAAGAGAAATCTAAAAGTTTGGAAAACATATTTGGGGGAATAATGGAGGAAAACTTCCTCAGCCTTGCTACAGACCTAGACATCCAAATGCAAGAAGCACAAAGAACACCTGCGAAATTCACTGCAAAAAAATCATAGCCTAGGCACACTGTCATCAGGTTATCTAAAGTTAAGACAAAGGAAAGAATCTTAAGATCTGTGAGACAAAAGCACCAAGTAACCTGTAAGGGAAAACCTGTCAGATTAACAGCAGATTTCTCAGCAGAAACCCTCCAAGCTAGAAGGGCTTGGAGCCCTATCTTCAGCTTCCTCAAACAAAACAATTACAAGCCAAGAATTTTATATCCAGCGAAAATAAGTTTCACATATAAAGGAAAGGCACAGTCTTCTTCAGACAAACAAATGCTGAGAGAATTCATCACTACCAAGCCACCACTGCCAAGACTTCTAAAAGGAGCTCTAAATCTTGAAACAAATCTTGGAAACACATCAAAACAGAACCTCTTTAAAGCATAAATCTCACAGGATTTAACAAAAATACAATAAAACAAAAATACAATTAAAAAACAAAAACAAAAAACCAAGGTATATAGGCAACAAATAGCATGATGAACGGAATGGTACCTCAAATCTCAATACTAACATTGAATGTAAATGGCCTAAATGCTCCACTTAAAAGATACATAATTGCAGAATGGGTAAGAATTCACCAACCATCTGCTGCCTTCAAGAGACTCACTTAACACATAAAGACTTGCACAAACTTAAGGTAAAGGGGTGGAAAAAAGACATTTCGGACAAATGGACATGAAAAGTGAACAGGAATAGCTATTCCTATTCAGACAAAACAAACTTTAAAGCAACAGCAGTTAAAAAAGACAAAGAGGGGCATTATATAATGATAAAAGGTCTTGTCCAACAGGAAAATATCACAATCCTAAACATATGCACCTAACACTGGAGCTCCTGAATTTATAAAATGATTATTAATAAACCTAAGAAATGAGATAGACAGCAACACAATAATAGTGGGGGACTTCAATACTCCACTGACAGCACTAGACAGTTCATCAAGACAGTCAACGAAGAAGCAATTAATTTAAACTACACCCTGGAACAAATGGGCTTTACAGATATATACGGAACATTCCATCCAACAACTGCAGAATATACATTCTATTCAACAGCACATGGAACTTTATCTAAGATACACTATATGATAGGCCACAAAATGAGCCTCAATAAATTTAAGAAAATTGAAGTTATATCAAGCACTTTCTCAGACCACAGTGGAATAAAACTGGAAATATACTCCAAAAGGAACCTTCAGAACCATGCAAATATATGGAAATTAAATAACCTGCTCCTGAGTGATCATTGGGTAAAAATGAAATCAAGATAGAAATTAAAAAATTCTTTGAACTGTATGACAATAATGACAAAACCTATCAAAATCTCTGGGACACAGCACAGGCAGTGCTAAGAGGAGAGTCCATAGCCCTAAATGCCTACATCAAAGAGTCTGAGAGAGCACAAACAGACAATCTAAGGTCACACGTTAAGGAACTAGAGAAACAAGAACAAACCAAACCCAAACCCAGCAGAAGAAAGGAAATAACCAAGATCAGAGCAGAACTAAATGAAATTGAAACCAAAAAAATACAAGAGATAAATGAAACAAAAACCTGGTTCTTTGAAAAGATAAATAAAATTGATAGACCATTAGCAAGATTAACCAAGAAGAGAGAAAATCCAAATAAGCTTAATAAGAAATGAAATGGGAGATGTTATAACTGACACCACAGAAATATACAAAAGGTCATTCAAGGCTACTATGAACACCTTTACATGCATTAACTAGAAAACCTAGAAAAGATGGATAAATTCGTGGAAAGATAAAACCCTCCCAGATTAAATCAGGAAGAATTAGATACCCTGAACAGACCAATAACAAGCAGCAAGATTAAAATAGTAATTTAAAAATTACCAACAAAAAAAAGTTCAGGACCAGACAGATTCACAGCAGAATTCTACCAGACATTCAAAGAAGAATTGGTACCAATCCTATTAACATTATCCCACAAGATAGATAAAGAGGGAATCCTCCCTAAATCATTCTATGAAGCCAGTATCACCCTAATAACAAAACCAGGAAAGGACGTAACTGAAAAAGAAACTACAGACCAATATCCCTTATGAACATAGATGCAAAAATCCTTAACAAAATACTAGCTAACCAAATCCAACATATCAAAAAGATAATCCACCATGATTAAGCAGACTTCATACCAGGAATGCAGAGATGGTTTAACATATGCAAGTCAATAAATGTGATATACCGCATAAAGATAATTAAAAACAAGAATGACATGATCATCTCAATAGATGCAGAAAAAGCTTTTGACAAAATCTGGCATCCTTTATGATTGAAACTCTCAGCAAAATCAGCATACAAGGGACACATCTCAATATAATAAAAGCCATCTATGACAAACCCACAGCCAACATAATACTGAATGGGGAAAAGTTGAAAGCATTTCCACTGAGAAGTGAAACAAGACAAGGATGCCCACTCTCACCACTGCTCTTCAACATAATACTGGAAGTCCTAGCCAGAGCAATCAGACAAGAGAAAGAAATGAAGGGCACCCAAATTGGTAAACAGGAAGTCAAACTGTCGCTGTTTGCTGATGATATAATCGTTTAACTGGAAAACTGTAAAGGCTCCTCCAGAAAGCTCCTAGAACTGATAAAAGAATTCAGCAAAGTTTCCAGATACAAAATTAATGTACACAAATCAGTAGCTCTTTTATATACCAATAGTGACCAAGCTGAGAATCAAATCAAGAACTCAACCCCTTTTATAATAGATACAAAAATAAAATACTTAGGAATACACCTAACCAACGAGGTGAAAGGCTCTACAAGGGAAACTACAAAACACTGCTAAAAGAAATCATAGATGACACAAACAAATGGAAACACATCCCATGCTCATGGATGGGTAAAATCAATATTGTGAAAATGATCATACTGCCAAAAGCAATCTACAAATTTAATGCAATTCCCATTGAAATACCACCGTCATTCTTCACAGAATTAGAAAAAAAAATTCTAAAATTCATATGAAACCAAAAAAGAACCTGCATAGCCAAAGCAAGACTAAGCAAAAATAACAAATCTGGAGGCATCACATTACCTGATTTCAAACTATACTATAAGGCCACAGTCAGCAGAACAGCGTGGTACTGGTATAAAAATAGGCACATAGACCAACGGAGCAGAATAGAGGACCCAGAAATAAACCCAAATACTTACAGCCAACTGATCTTTGACAAAGCAAACAAAAATATAAAGTGGGGAAAGAACACCCTTTTCAGCAAATGGTGCTAGGATAATTGACTAGCCACATGTAGAATGAAACTGGATCCTCATCTCTCACATTATACAAAAATCAACTCAAGATGGATTACAGACTTAAATCTAAGACCTGAAATTATAAAAATTCTAGAAGATAACATCAGATAAAACCCTTCTAGACGTTGGCTTAGGCAAAGATTTCATGACCAAGAACCCAAAAGCAAATGAAATAAAAACAAAGATAAATAGCTGGGACTTAATTAAGCCAAAGAGCTTCTGCATGGCAAAAGGAGCAGTCAGCAGAGTAAACAGACAACACACAGTGTGGGAGAAAATCTTCACAATTTGTACCTCTGACAAAAGACTAATATCCAGAATCTACAATGGACTCAAACAAATCAACAAGATAAAAACAATCTCACTAAAAAGTGGGCTAAGGATATGAACACACAATTTTCAAAAGAAGATATACAAATGGCCAACAAACATGCAAAAAATGCTCAACGTCACTAATGATCAGGGAAATGCACATCAAAACCAAAACGCAATACCACCTTATTCCTGCAAGAATGGCCATAATCAAAAAAATTAAAAAATAGTAGATGTTGGCGTGGATGTGGTGAACAGGGAACACTTCTACACTGCTGGTGGGAATGTAAACTAGTACAACCACTATGGAAAACAGTGTGGAAATTCCTTAAAGAACTAAAAGTAGAACTACCATTTGATCCAGCAATAACACCTCTGGGTATCTACCCAGAGGAAAAGAAGTCATTATACAAAAAAGATACTTGCACATGCATGTTTATAACAGCAAAATTCACAATTGCAAAAACGTAGAGCAAACCCAAATCCCCATCAATCAATGAGTAGATAAACAAACTGTGATATATATATGATGGAATACTACTCAGCCATAAAAAGGAATGAATTAATGGCATTTGCAGCGACCTGGATGAGATTGGAGACTATTATTCTAAGTGAAATAACTCAGGAATGGAAAATCAAACATTGTATGTTCTCACTCATAAGTGGGAGCTAAGTTATGAGGATGCAAAGGCATAAGAATGACACAATGGACTTTGGGGATTCAGGGGGAAAATGTGGGAAGTGGGTGAGAGATAAAAGACACAAATAGCTGTGTTACTGCTCCAGTGATGGGTGTACCAAAATCTCACAAACCACTACTAAAGAACTTACTCATGCAACCAAACACCACCTGTTCCCCAATAACCTATAGAAATAAAAAATAAAATAAAATAAATTCCCAGTATCAATGAATGAGAGTTCCTGTGGCTCCACATCCTCACCAGCATTTGATATTGTCAGTGTTCTGAATTTGTGCCATTATAATGAGTATGTAGTGGCTTCTCATATTGTTTTCATTTGCATTTCCCTGATGACAAATGTTATGGGTCATCTTTTCATATGCTTATTTGTCACCTGTATATCTGCTTTAGTGAGGTATTTGCTAAGGTCTTTGGCTCATTTTTAAAATGGGTTGTTTGTTTTCTTATTGTTCAGTTTTAAGAGTTTTTTGTGTATGTTTTGAGTAACAGTCCTTTATCAGGTATGTCTTTTGCAAATATTTTCTCCAAGTCTATGGCTTATCTTTTTTTCTCTTGACAAAGTCTTTCACAGAGGAGAAACTTAACTTCAATGATGTCCAGCTTATCAAGTATTTCTTTCATGGATTGTGCCTTTAAGTTATACCTAAAAAGTCATTATCAGACTCAAAGTTGTCTAGATTTTCTCTTATGTTATCTTCTAGGAGTTTCATAGTTTTGCATTTTACATTTAGGTCTGTGATGCACTGTGAGTTAATTTTTCTGAAAAGAATAAGGTGGTCTGTGTCTAGATTCCTTTTATTTTCTTTTTGCATGTGGATGTTCAGTTTTTCCAGTACCATTCTTGAAAAAACTATCTTTTATCCATTGTATTGTCTCTACATTTGTTTTTAAAAAGTTGGAATTTTTATCAATTTAGATTCACCTGCCTTCAGATACAGTAGGTGGTATAGACTGAATGCTTGTGTCTCCCCAAAATTCATATGTTGAAATTCTATCCCCCAATATGATGTTATTAGAAGGTAGGGCCTTTGGTAAATGACTGGGTCATGAGGGCATTGTCCTCATAAATGGGATTAGTGCCCTTATGAAAGAGGCCCTGGAGAGCTCCTTCAACCCTTCTTCCAGAATGGGAGTTCTCACCAGACATTGAATCTACTGGCACCAGACCCTGAATCTACTGGCACCAAAATCATCTACTGATCTTGGACTACCCTGCCTCCAAAACTGTGAGAAATATGTTTTTGTTGTCTATAACCCACTCAGTCTATGGTATTCTGTTATAGCA
Organism: Hylobates moloch; assembly: GCF_009828535.3. Classification (NCBI taxonomy): domain Eukaryota; kingdom Metazoa; phylum Chordata; class Mammalia; order Primates; family Hylobatidae; genus Hylobates; species Hylobates moloch. Next base: position 96,983,972 of record NW_026652287.1, on the reverse strand, counting down.
GGCCAAATGGACTAAGACGGAGGGAAATAATATGGACCAGACACCTTCTATGTATTAGGAACTGTACGAGCCACTTTCACATATGCTAAGCATGTTTACAGTATAGATCTACTCTATTGAGAAAAAAATGGATTTTGTGCAGTGCTAATTTTATGTTAAAAGAGGTTATAATTATTTTAAAGTCACTTAACTTAAATATGTGTTGAAGACCATGGTTATGATCACAGTGGTCAACATGCCTCTCTTCATTGAATATTGGGTACTGCATTGAGTGCATTGGCCCAGGCATCCTGTAGGGAAGATGCTATTACTATTCCCATTTTACAGATGGACAAAGTAAGCCTTGGAGAGGTCGGGCAACTTGCCCAAGGTGACTCAGCCAGCATATGCAGGAGTCAGGACTTGAACTCGAGTCATTCTAAATCTAAAGTTATGGGCAAACCATTTTAGATGTGGACTCAAAAAAGAAGTTATGCACTTCTCACTGCCCTCTAATCATTAAAGAGGTCAGAGAAAAATGAATATATAGTAAACACCCCGTATCTAATTTCTCCTACCAAATTCATGAAGAATAAGTAAGTGATTCAGTCATTTTCCTGGCTCCTGCCCCTGAATGATGGAAAACAAATGTTCTTGCTAAAGGGCTTGGGTGGAAGCTATCAACAGGAATGAAATCTCAAGTGATAGCTGCCCAGAACCACATAGCAATATATTATCACTCATACAGTTTATGGAACATTCACTCATTTTTTTTTTTTACAACATCAAGTTTAACTTTGCGGGAGGCAAGTTGTGTTATAAAACTGCAACAACAAAAAAAAAGTATTCGAAAATGTTGATATGATTGTCTATCTAGCAGAAGGGAGACAATTTGCAGCAAAATAATTGGTACATTTCCCCACTGTATTATATTTCTCAAAACATGTTACTGTGGGAGGAGATTAGCTTCCCCTTTCTTAAGGAAGAAAATGACTTGTCTCCTATAGTGAATAGAACTGTCATTCTGAGAGCTGACAAATGCTAACAACCTTTGGAGGTGCAGTGTGCAAGCATCTAAAAAGCAAATAAAATAAAATGAAGAATAGAGTAGCCAAGGAAAGAAAGGTCATGAAAGGAAATATTGGGGTAGAACCCTTAAATATATATTTAAAAAGAAAGCATCAAAAATCTGTGTAATGCCAGAAATAAGAGTCATACACTAAAATGAAGAGAAACAAAAAAAATACATCTAAAGTAACTTCAATAGTTTACCTTTTTATGTTAGGCTCTATAACATCAAATTCAGTATAACAGTTTCTATTCCGTTTTGCTAAATACGAACTTGCATTAAAAAGACAATAGAGCTGACCACTTGTTCAAACTACACATGCTCAAAATAACAGCATTCAGAGCCAGAGATGGGATCATTGGCTGATATGGCATGAGCTTCATCATGTACCCCTGCATTCTTGGTCCCTGTGGCCCTGGTGGGATTAGAATAATACAGGAGAACAAATGGACTAAGTGGTAACAGAAGAAAATGGACAGGAGGCCAAAAAATAATACTAGGTGAGTAAGGGGTCCTGGGAGGCAGTTATGACACAGCTGACTAAGGATTTGGCAAATGGTGGCAGTCAAGAGAAGATTCGAGTCAATCCTGGTGTCCCCTTCTCCTGTTAGAAAAGGCTCTCAAATAATGACATTCGTATGGCAGCATTTTCTTTTTACTTTTTTTTTTTCACTGACTAAAAGTCTGAAACTCACAAAACTCAGATTTTTATCGTCAAGGTAGAGTATTTAAATTCTTGTTACCCTCAATACATTCCCAACTACTTTTTAGCATAAAATTGGGGGTGGTGGGGATGCTACTAAAAACCAAAGTGGTGGTTGTGTCTTAGAGGAAGTGTCTTTAACAATGACCAGTGCTCAGCCAGGCACAGTGGCTCACACCTGTAATCCCAACACTTTGGGAGGCCGAGGCGGGCGGATCACGAGTTCAGGAGATTGAGACCATCCTGGCCAACATGGTGAAACCCTATCTCTACTAAAATACAAAAAATTAGCCGGGTGTGGTGGCGCACACCTGTAGTCCCAGCTACTTGGGAGGCTGAGGCAGGGGAATCGCTTGAACCCGGGAGGTGGGGGTTGCAGTGAGCCGAGATTGGGCCACTGCACTCCAGTCTGGCGACAAAGCAAGACTCCATCTCAAAACAAACAAACAAAAAACAATGACCAGTGCTCTTCTGTATTTCATGGATATGTAGATGTTAGAGGTGGAAAAGTCTTCAACAACTATCCCAAAGGTTTGTGTAAGAAATGTGGTTCTTCACAAATAACAACCATAAAAGTAATCTGGCCGGGCACGGTGGCTCACGCCTGTAATCCCAACACTTTGGGAGAACGAGGTGGGTGGATCACAAGATCAGGAGATCGAGACTATCCTGGCTAACACGGTGAAATCCCATACCTACTAAAAATGCAAAAGAATTAGCTGGGCGTGGTGGTGGCGGGCGTCTGTAGTCCCAGCTACTCGGGAGGCTGAGGCAGGAGAATGGCGTGAACCGGAGAGGCGGAGCTTGCAGTGAGTGGAGATCACGCCACTGCACTCCAGCCTGGGCCACAGAGTGAGACTCCGCCTCAGGAAAAAAAAAAAAAAAAAGAGTAATCGATGAGTATTATCTATTGACTGCTTACTATGTGCCATGTAGTATGCTAAGTAGTTGACATATGTGCCGTCATTAGCTCTTCCTAATTCTATAAAATGTATTATTATCATCCTCATTTGAAGATAGGGAAACGGAGGATTAGAGAGTTTGAGCCCTCACACAGACGCAGCTGGTAAATGGTCAAGTTTAGATTTGGCAATTTTTTTTTTTATTGGAAGCCAGACATTGTGAATTTTAAGTTGTTAGGTATTAGATATTTTTATATTATTTTCTTGTATTCTGGAATATAATTAAGATACTTGGGAAAATTTTGGTTCTTTTAAGGCTTCCTTTAAGGTTTTCTGGGCAGGACAAGACCAGTGTTATTCAAAGGCTAATTATTCCTCACTACTGATGCAAAATACCTCACAACATAGTACCTGATGCCCCATAAATTGTGAGATTTTCTCTTCTGGCTGGTGGGAACAGGAACTGGTCCCAGTCCCGTGTGAGCTCCTATTATGGTCCCTCTAATCCTTTCAGGTAATTCTTTCCCCATTCTTGCATAATTACCTCCCATGGATGTGCTGATCAGTACTCAGCTAAAGACTCAAGAGGACCCTCTGTAGATCTCCAGGGTTGTTGCTTGACGTAGCTCACTTCTCTCCAGTGCTCTACCCTGTAAACTCAAGCCTTGGTCTCTCTGGACTCAGCTCTGTCTTCTCAGCTCAGACTGCCTTGCCAGGCCTGGGTTCATTTCCCTGAACCTCAGCCTGGAAATTCACTTCCAGCAGCAAGGGGGACAATTGTGGCACTCACCTTGTTTGTTTTCCATCTCTCAGAAATCCCTGTCCTTCATGGTCTGATGTCCGATGTCTTTATAACTGTCCAATGGCATCAATGTTATCTAGTTGTCTAGTTGTTTTGGAAAGGAAGGTAAATCTACATTTGACCCAGATGCAGATAGCCTCAGGTCCAGATCAGAAGCTCAGCAGTTAGGTTTCAGAACCTGAGCCTATAATCACTACACTACCTTTTATGAAGTAGTTGGGACCAGATAGGTTAAATGACTTACTAAGGTGTATACCATAAGAAACCGAAGATCTTTCCTTTTAATACATTTTCCCAAAAAAAACATTGTTTGAAAAATGATATTAGAAGAGGATAAGAAAAACACACTCAGATCCTCTGTTTAATCCTCTTTTAAATATTTTTCTCTAGACTCAACTACCAGATTTTCCTCTAAGGGAATGCTCACATTTTATAGTCCTAAGAGATCATCCTATAGATATTTCAGGAAAAGTGCATGAAGCATTTTTTATGTCCATGAATCCCACATCATTACCAGCATAGCTTATGATTGGGGTGGGGCTTTACTAATATCCCTGACCGTATGAACAAATTGGAGCAATGCAGATATGTATCACTTTACCGAACAAATTTATTTCTGAAGAGCTGGGCTTAAACCAAACTTGAATAAATTGAATAATTTCAAATGTACCAGTAAAGCTTACTGCTTAAAATAATACTAATATTTTTATGAATTAAATCAAAACCCCCTTAGTTACTGTGAGAGGCAATGTAGCATTGTGGCTAAGTGCACAGGCTTTGGAAACTGGCAGGCCTGGGTTCAAATCCCAGCTTATTCACTATTTGACCTTGGTCAAGTCACTTAATTTATCAGAGCCTCAAGTTCTTTTATAAAATGAGGATGAAAAGAGTCACCCTCTTGGGAACAACAGACACTGGGGCCTACCAGAGGGTGGAGGGTGGGAGGAGAGAGAGGAGCAGAAAAAAAAATAACTATTTGGTACTAGGCTTAGTAGCTGGGTGATAAAATAATCTGTACTCCACACCCCCGTGTCACCGGTTTACCTATATAACAAACGTGCACATGTACCCCTGAACCTAAAATAAAAGTATTTTTTAAAAAGAGTCACATTCTTGAGTTGTTGAGAGGATTTGATGAGCTAATTCCGGTAAAAGTGCATAGCACGGTGTCTGATGCTTGGCACTAAAGTTACTATCATTAGTACACCTATAAAGAAAAATTAAAAGGTCACACAATCAGAGGAAATGGGAAATTAGAAGTTGTCATTTCTAGATAAAACTCCTTCCAAGCATATGCTGGCTTTTAGTTTAATTTTAAATATATTAAAAGTTAGACTACCCAACATTTTCCTTTTTTTTTTTTTTTTTTAGATGGAATTTCTCTCTCTCCCCAGGCTGAAGTGCAGCATCATGATCTCTGCTCACTGCCACCCCCGCCTCCTGGGTTCAAGCGATTCCCCTGCCTCAGCCTCCAGAGTAGCTGGGACTACAGGTGCCCGCCACCACACCCAGCTAATTTTTGTATTTTTAGTAGAGACAGGGTTTTACCATGTTGGCCTCAAGCAATTTGCCCGCCTTGGCCTCCCAAAGTGCTGGGATTAAAGGCATAAGCCAAATACCCAACATTTTCTTATAAGAGTTTTATAACTAAAATAGTTCACCTTGGTATCACTGTGTTTCAATTTTCATCTACTTAATATTATTCATCAATACCTATGTACCATGGAAACTAATTCTGCAGTGTTTCTATCTTTTGGATATTATTAGGTAACTTTCTCAGCACATCACACTCTTTCAGTTATCATCTCAATCAACTGCATGTATTTATTTCTTCTCATATTTCTAACTTACATGAATTATATTCTTTAGCTCTAAACAATCCTATTATTTTCTACAAATATTATTTTTAAAATACAACAATTTAGGTAATGTTTTCCTCAAAATCATAGGAAAAGGAAAATTTCAATATCCTTTTTAATCTGCTATTTCCAGTTCACACCTAATCACATCTGTTTTGACAGCTGTATCATCTTTCAGACCAGTCGTTTATATCAGTCCATGAAAGCAGGTTAGACCTAAAAGAATTGACTCAGCAAGCCTAGAAGATTAAGTATAATTATTATCACAACTTTTTCATATAACCTCCTAATGCATCTGTGTTTGAGATTGAATTCTTAATATATTTAGGGTTGCCTGTATTTTTACTTGATAAATCTGGCAGCTCTAAATACGTTTGAAATAGGCATATGCTTGTACATTCACAAAGTCTAGAAAAGGCTACATGTGAACATAACTGTGCAAGTTGGTAGAATATTTAAGAACTTGAAGGTTGTCAATGGTATAAAATATGAATATTTATGGTGTCTGAACACATCTTTGTATAATCTCTCTTTCCCCGGTGATTTCAACAAGTTTTAATGCAATACACATGTAAAATGTCATCAACTTATTTAAATAGAGCCTCCAAAATCAAACACTAAGATGGTAAATGAAGGCAAACTTAGTCCTCACATCTGAAATATCTTGTCATCAGATGAATCATTATTTTATCTTAGTGGCCTTCCTAGCATCTAACAGACAATAAGAGGTTCACACCAAAGCCAATTTCAATTAATTCGAGATGGAAAATTTCATGTGACATTATCAAACACTTTACCAAAATTGAGATAGATTGCATCTACAATTTCACATTACATTTGTCTACTGATCTTGTAGCTCTATCCAAAAAAAAGCAATCAAGTTTGTCTGGCATGATTTGCTCTTTTTAAATTCCTATTTCGTAACGTCCAATATCATTATCCTTAGATGTTTCATCAATGCTTACAGGCTTTCTTTTAATATTGATTCTATTCTTTTACTATAGATTTACCTTGCTTTTGCTGGACAATTATTTGTGTTGTTCACCTTTTAAGAACAACAATAATCGTTATCATTAGGATAATGCTCCAGTAATTATTCCTCATATTTGGGTTGATAAAGGAACTCAAATCAATTTTACGAGTACTTATTGCACATTTACTAATTGCTTATTACTCTGCCAGGCATTATGCAGAGGAAAGACTGGAAGGAGGAAACTTTCTAGAGAAGCCATTGATCTCACTAAGGAGATAAAATACAGTGTAATGGAAATTCTGCATTCATTAGTACCCAGGGTTTCATAAACTCTAGTAGGCTAAAAAAAAAAAAAAAAATTAAATTCAAGTTTTCATGCCTTCCTTTTAAAAATTCTAATTCCTCATTTGCATTTTTAACAAGCACCCTCAGGTGAGTTCTGCTTAAGCATTTCTTAAACCACACATGAATAAAACTGATCTGGACAGTCAAGTATCATAGGATCAGAATAGAAGTCAGCCATTATAGGTCAATATCATACAAAAAGACTTTGTGGCTGAATCACGACTGTAAGGATAACAGATTGACTAAGTTCTTATAGTATTACCTGAGAATGTGCTGGAACTGCTTTGAAATACACTTGATTGAGAAAGGTAGACCTTTTTATACACTGTGACCATCTGTTCTTTGGTCCAATCAATAAGGTAATACAGGATTAATAAAGTTACTATATAAGTTAATAAAGGCAACAAAAGATTAATAAAGTTAAAGTTACAATAACTTACTCCCACAAAAAAATAAACATGCATCCCTAAACATGCCAAAGGAATTAAAACAAATTTATCACTGAGAAGCATTTATCTGGGTTGTTACATTATAGATCAGATACATTACAGAACTTGGGAATTTATCAAATATTTAGTGACAATTGAACAAGCAATACTTAGAGATAATTTCTGAGTTGACAAGAGATTTTCACCCTGTAAGTAAGTCCTGCAGTACTTCTGTGAAAGCCTGTAGTGTTAAGCATGATTCTTTTAAATTCAGAAGGTATTAAATAAAAACTCTGAATGCTTTTTCCAAATATCTCAGACTGGTCTACTGTAGACAAGGTGTATTTTATTCCTTGTACTATCCATACAAAACTAACATATTAGTCAGGGTCCAAGCAAGAAAACGGTATTTAAAACAGAAGGAATTTAATACTGGAGGAAAAGTGTTATGCAGTTGATGAAAGAGATGAATAACCAAAGGGGATAGTGAAGCAACCAGAGATTAACAATACAGAAAGCCTCTTCCCCTAAGAAAAAGAGGTGGTATTTCCACAGCCCAGAGTCTCAGCCACCTGACTGAAGCCAGAGCAATGGGGGCAGAGAGACAGAGGAAGAAATACCCTGGCGTCTCCCTTCCCCTCACCCTCCAGTCTCTTACGAATGCTTTCCAGGGCAGAACCCAGCAAAATGACAGCTGACATATCTCACAGCATGTGGTGGAAAACAGCGAAGAAGGAGTCTAAGAGCAAATAAGTCAAGGACTGTCAAGGAAAGGTGGCGGTGGTGGTGGTGGTGCGATTATTACTTTTTTTAATGTTATTTTAAAATAGAGAAATTTTGTTTGCACAAATATTTTGAAATCTTTATAAATTCTCAATCCCGTATTTCAATTATTCAACAATTCATGCTGGTTCCAAATAAATTACATTTTATCCTTATATTCTTTACCACTCTAGTTTCATACGAATTAAAAATTGATGCTGGAATAAGTTTCATTATTCTTTTTATAGTATTACTAAATGCAGATCCTTTGTCCTGGCTTACCTCTCTTACCTGTATATGGGAAGATATTCTTATATCATTCCTGATATTTTTTGTGTCCGAATGTCTTGTCTTCATCTTTTTTTCAATGTACATTTCTAAAGAACAATCTGGTATTTAAATCATTTAGTTACCATAATTTTGTTTTCATCCAGACTCATTAACAGAATTTTTGTATTTATTAATTTCTATTTCCCCAGCATAAGGCCATATATTAGTCCCTTTAGCCCATTTATCTAGTAGAAAGGATATGCTCAGAAACAAAATTTGGTATCTCCCCACCCAAAAATTCATCATGGCTGGGTGCAGGGACTCATGCCTGTAGCCCCAGCACTTTGGGAGGCTGAGGCAGAAGGATCTCTTGAGTCCAAGAGTTTGAGACCAGGCTGGGCAACATAGTGAGATCTCGTCTTTACAAAAAATGAACAAAATTAGCCAGGCGCGGTTGTGCATGCCTACAGTCCCAGCTACTCAGGCAGCTGAGGTAGGAGGATTCCTTGAGCCTGGGAGGTCGAGGCTGCAGTGAGCCGAGATCATGCCACTGCACTCTAGCCTGGGTGACAGAATGAGACCTTGTCTCAAAAAAATAAAAAGTAAAAAATCCATCATGTTAATTAAGTGCTATAATGGAGCTTTATGTTCAACAAAGTGCTTTGCATAATGTGTGTGTGTGTGTGTGTGTGTGTGTGTGTGTGTGTGTGTGTGTGTCTGTAAACAAGTGTCTTCAAGAATGAGAAACAAAGAAATGCAATTATAGGATCTGATGCTTCCATTCATGTATTTATGCATAAATGCATAAATGCAATACATAAATGACTTAGCAATTATATAATCATGTTCTCAGAACACATAATTCCCTTTTGCCACAAATAATTACCCAAGCTCCACAGGTTATATTTCAGTTGACCCTCACTTCTTAATAACTAATTTCTAGTCTCATCAGATCAGTCTCCTCACTGACTGCTCAGCACCTCCATGTTCAATTTGTTCATGATTTTTCTAGTCTACTTCTCCCTACACAACATTATCCATGATCTCTCCACTACAAAACTCCCTATCTAAACCTCACCTCCTTCATGGAATTTACCATGATAAACCAGCCCAAAGGGATCCTTCTTCTTTCTCCTGAACTCCTATTGGACTTCATGTCTATGACTTGTCTATTCATTACTGCACATATGTGCATCCTCAAAAGTTCTTTAAATTCTTAGGAACAAGACCCTCAGTTTACATCCTACAAATATGTAGGAGAACTGAACAAAGAACAAATACCCAAAAATACAGTTACTGAATGCCACTGAAGTTTCATAATCAGTCCTGGAGAGGTGTTTTTGAAGTCATCAAAAGATGACAGAGAAAGGACAAAAAAGAATGATGTTATATTGCAAAATCTAGAAGACCAGATGAAAGACCAATAACCCAGAAGGAAACAAAAATAAATTAATTTCAGGTATGCAGAAGTAGATTTCCTCTAAAGAAACTTCTCATTCGTTTTAGGGAGGTTTCCAAGACATTTTTTCCCCATTGGAAAAAAATTTCATATTTTTATCTTCATTGATTAAATTTTTTTCTCTTTTAGCCAGCAATATATTTTTGCTGCCTCTCACATCTTGAAAAACAACTCTGAGGAATTTCATCTCATAGTCACTCTTTATTGTCTGTCTGTTACCCTGTCTTAATTCAGTTCCATCAGGAGGATCAAATCTAAAGCCCATCTGTAGCTCTGATTAGGTGTTCACTAAATGTGATTTTGAAACTCCAGTCTCAAGATATTCTCATTCTCGGAGCCTCTTGAAGGTCAATGGAGCTTACACCAGTGACAGTTAAGCAAGGTGGCTTCCCCTCAGGGCGTCCCCCACCCCCAACTTGGACCCTATCATGCTGGTCTATTTCCTCATTTAAACCCCTCAATGCTAATATGTCTTCAACGTGAAGATCAATTTTCTCCCTGTTTCAGTTTCTTTTTCACAGTTGCTTCTTCATTTAATCTTTAGGGCAATCTCAATCACCATAAATCTAAACACAGCAATCAAATGTCTCATCTCTTTAAAATGTCTTGCCACAGGTGGGGGCACAAATCCCCCCTCCTGATTGAATGAGCAATTTAAAAGAAAGATGTTGAGCAGAGGAAATTGTATCTTCAGAGAAAGGCCATTTCATCAGAAACCTGCGGGTGGAGGGGCAGCTTTTTGTTTTTGTTACTGAAAGGGTTTATATTTTAATCTTTGCTTTAAGAATGCTTTTTCTTAAAAAAAAAAACAATCTTACCATTTATGAATGAGATCTGAAAACTGAAGTTTGGATAACATACTGCAAGTGTTTTGTTTACTTCAAGAAGACTCCTACTAAACCTTAAGTGGACTTGATCTCTTTTTCTCTATATAGATAGCTACTGTACCACTTTAAATGTCTGCAGTAGGCTTCATGCTAGAATTCTCTGTTTCCATTCTCATTTATTTTTTCCTAAGCAAATGATCAGCAAATCATTGAACTAGGTGCCTCTCTTAGTCCATCTGGGCTTTTATAACAAAATACCTTAGACTGGATATGGTTATTTGTAAACAATAAGAATTTATTGCTTACACCTCTGGAAGATGGAAAGTCCAAGGTCAAGGTTATAGCAAATTTGGGTTGAGGGAAGGTTTACTTTCTGCTTTAAAGACTGCACTTTCTTGCTGCATCCTCAAATGATGGAAGGGCGCAAGGGAGCTCACTTGAGCCCATTTGATAAGAGCATAAGCCCCATTTATGAGGATGGAGCCCTTGTGACTTAATCACTTCCAAAGGGCCCACCTCGTAATACTATTGCCTTAACTTCCAACATGAAGTTCGGAGGGGACACAAACATTCCCATAGCAGTGCCTTAGGATTAATATGACACAGCCCCTGTTCCCAGTGACATAGGTGTGATAGACATGGGTACAAATAAGCTATAAGGAAAAGTAATATGTGGCAAGGAGGATACAAGCATACCTCACTTTATTGCACTTTACATATATGGCATTTTTTACAAATTGAAAATTTGTGGCAACCCTGTGTTTAACAAGTCTATTAGTGCCATTTTTCCAACAGTATGTGCTCGCTTTATATCTCTGCCACATTTTGGTAGTTTTCACTATATTTCAAACTTTGTCATTATTATTTTATCTGCTATGATGATCTGCCATCAGTTATCTTTGATGTTACTACTGCAACTGGTTTGAGGTGCCACAAACTGTACCCATATTAGATAGTGGACTTGATAAATATTGCATGCCTTCTGACCGCTCCACCAACCAGCTGTTCCTCCATCTATCTCTCTTTGGGCCTCTCTATTCTCCGAAACACAAAAATATTGAAATTAGGCCAATTAATAATCCTACAATGGACTCTAAATATTCGAGTGAAAGGATGAGTCCCATGTCTTTCACCTTAAATCAAAATCTAAAAATGATTAAGCCTAGTGAGGAAGGCATGTTGAAAGCCAACATAGGCTGAAAGCGAGGCCTCCTGTGACAAACAGCCAGGTTGTGAACGCAAGGGAAAAGTTATTGAAGGAAACGTCACTGCAGCGAACACATGACTAATAAGAAATCGAAACAGCCTTACTGCTGATAAGGAGAACAGTTTAGTGGTCCGGATAGAAGATCAAACAAGCTACAATATTCCCTTAAGCCAAAGCCTAATCCAGAGCAAGGTCCTAACTCACTTTAATTCTATAAATGATGTTGGACGTCTTAAGAGCAGATAAAGAACATTAATGGAATGATCAGACGAATGATAATGGCATCATAAATGGAGATAAGTGTTCTGAAGGCAGCAGATAGAAAGGGGACTGATACAGACCCAACCGTCAGGGATGTGATTTGGGGCTGAAACCTTTAGGATGGATAGTAGGTGACAAGGCTGACAGCTTGGGGAAGAACATTCTAGACATGGCCAAAGAATAAAAAATTGCTTTGGGAGCTTTCAGAGAGATACATTCTTTTGGGGGTAGGGTGGGAGGAGGGAGGGTAGAGGGGCTGCATCCTGCAGTGTGTACTTAGATCACTAGTAATTGAATTAACCAAAGGTAAGACTTTATCAAGCGGAGGTGGTGGGAAAGAGATGGTAGGACAGAGAAGGCAGAGGCAGGCCAGGAAGAGGAGCGTTCTGGGAAAACAAATAGCAGATTTCATTAGCTGTTCGTAGGGAATTCAGTGAAGAGGCTGGAAAAGGAAGGTGATTGAAACATTGGGGCCACGCCTACCTGAACTAAGATTTAGTGTTTTTCTAGGCATGCAATGGAAAATCACCGAAGGCTTAGAGCAGGACTATCATATGATTGGAATCATGTTTTAAGGATATCAATCTGAATTTGAGAGGTAGAAACAGGAATGGAAAGGCAGCTCTAGATGCAAGAGCTAGTCACAGAAGTAGATAAACAATATGAGTCTGCGAATGATGTTTTAGGTATTCAGGAGCTCTAAAGAAATTTTATATTGAGAAAGAAGGAGAAAAAACTAACAAGTATTAGGACAAATCTTCTACATCCTATTGGGAATTTCTTAGGAATTATTTTATTTAATCTCAAGAAATCCTTGAGGTGCATATTATTATCCTTTTTATACTTATATATCCTTAATATTATCTTTACATAAAAGTGAGAAACTGAGGCTCAGAGGTATAATTAACTTGCCAAAGAGCAAGTTGATAAATTAGAGAGCTAGGATCTGAATCTAAGCTTGTTTAACTTCAAGGCAAAAATAACACTCTAAGGTCTTTCTTCTTTCCTAGTTCCCAATTCTTACCCCGTTTGCCATTCCTCAGACTCTGTTGACATTCAAGGGGATTCTCAGGACTCTGCAAACTTCTGATTGAATATGAGAAATTCCCAAGCGGCTCCCCAGCCAATGTCACACATATTTATCTATGGGATAAGAGAGAGATGATCTCTGATAAAACATGCAATTGGGAGAGTAGGGGAAAATAATCCATCTCTGAGGGGCCTGGTCCATCTCTCCCTGAAATTTCAATGGTAAGGCATTTGTAGGATGCAAAAACCAGTCAGTGGATTCAGTATATTAACTTTCACTTTGTTGTTTTTATTTTCTCTGTGGGGATCGAAATACAAAGAACTCTTGTTGAAGCTCATAATTCCCTAATTACTTATTATTAAGAGTGAAAATCTGATTTTCAAAGTTGTTTAATGGTCATGCAATAAAGCAATGTAAGACGACTGCCGATACTGTAGCGTGGGTCTCCAAAGAGTTGAGTGATGTTGTAGCTACTGTTATTTCTAAAATAGAAATAGAAAAGCTATGACTACAATATTGCCTGGGATTCCCAGTCACCCACTGAAAAATGCCTTCCAGACTTGGATGGGTCAAGCAGGAGATTGTTATGTAATAAAGTTTCCCCTCGCCCACCCCAACCAGTCTTTGTCATAGCAGGAAAAAATAAAGTTGACTATTAGTCAGAGGGAAAAAAAAGCCAAACCAATTATTAAGCATATTTCATTATGTGTAGAGTTGTTTTCTGGCTCCTATTACCACCACTGGCTGTGAATTTTAGCATTAATTATGTAGGGACATCAAAAGTGTACTGATAATATAATTTGAAACCATTATACCAAGTATCTCCATGCTAGCTCATCACGCTTGGCAACAAACAGGAAGGTAAAATGCAAAGTAGCCATAAAAAAGGAGAGGGAACAAATGAATAATAAATAGACAATTTTATATTACTCATAGGAACAATGAGAACCCATCAACAAATAAACTGCACTAGCCATGATTCTCTGAAGGTTCATCCATAGAGTGGTAACGCTATTAAGAATGAGAAGTCCAGCAGACAGGTGTATTTCTAGACCATCACAGAAAGAAAATATTTCAAGATGACTTGGTTATACAGAACATTTTAGAGTAGTCCTTATTGAAGAGGGGTGGCTTTTAGAGATCTGAGGAAAGTGGTCCCTAAAAGGGTTGGTGCTGGCACAGCCCTCTCCTCCTCATTCATGAAAAAAATGAAAGCCAGCAGATGAGGCTCTTGTATTTTTGATCAAATTCACACATCTGCCTGCAGCTGCCCAAGCCCTCTTCCACTTCCTGCGAGAGCCACTCCTAATTGCACTTAGGTTTCTATCTCCTTCTATATTCTGGTGGTTCTTACCCTAGTAAGAATTACCAGGTAATTCCTGGTTATTACCACCTCTTCTCAAGGTATCATTGTCTGTTATTCTCTCTCTCTCTCTGTCTCTCTCTCTCTCTCACTCACTCCCCAGCATTTAACATCCTCAAGTCTCTTCCACATGAAAAAGAAAAAATCCATCAGCCCTTCATTCAACCTGAGGCTGACAATGTTTTTAACAAACATTACCTCATCTTCCTTATCTCCTTCTCACTCTTCATGTCCTTTAAGTCTGAACCACCACTTTTCACTCCACTAAAACTGCTCCCCAAGATCACTACTGTCCTCATATTGCTAAATCCAGTGGTCATTTTTTGGTTATATTTTCCTGACCTCTCAGCAGCATGTGACACTATTGACCTGTCCCTTCTTCTTGAAGTTCTCTCTTTTTTTTAACAGCACATGTTGTTAAGTTTTCTTCCTACCACCTTGGCCATCCTCATTTTCTACTGATTCCACAATTTTGTTGTTTCCTTGGGCTCTAAGGCACTCTTCTCACTTAAAGGAGCTTAGACGCTCCTATAATTTCAAGTACTATCCTTAGGCTAAAGAGTTTGCAGTTGATATTTCCAGGTCAGAACTGACCTCCAATATATCAAAGGGCCAACTGGACATCTCCACTTGGTGTCTTATAATTATCTTAAATTCAGTATGTCTAAAAAGAAACTTAATTTTTCCCCTTAAAACTTGCTTCTCTCTTGGCAAATGGCATAATTAAGTACGCTCTTACTCAAGCAGAAATCTGAGAATAATTTTGGGTACCTTTTTCTCCTCTTCTTATCTCTCACCACTCTCATTAAATCAACCCTCAGTCTGTTAATTTATTCCACAAATATATATTCAGCCAATTCTCTGTGTTAAGTGCTATGGGGAGCAAAACAGCTCACATCCAAAATCCCTGCCCTCATGGAACTTATAGTTTAATGAGGAAAACAGTAGTCACTAAACAAGCAAACAAACAAATAAGAAAGCATAAAATACAAGAAAAAATATAACAAGTTGAAAGATAACCCAGGTTGGAGTAGAATTGGGGAAAGGAAAAAATAAAGAGATGTTTTGGAAGTTAGAATTGAAAGGTTTTCCTGAGGGAGTGGATATAGGCATTAAGTAAAAAAGAGAAATTAAGGAATATTCTCAACTTTGGCTTTTCAATTGACTTATGTAGATGGATGATAGTGCTATTGACTCAGGTAGTGTAGAGGCAAGTGGTAGAGAGGTGGGGAATCAATGAGTTAGTTTTTGATGTGTTCAGCTTGGAAGTTCAGTTAGACTTCCATGTGGGCTTGTCAAGTAGGCAGCTGGGGTCATAACCAGGAACTTCAAGGAGAGGTCTAGACCTGAGACAGAAACTTTTGAGTCAGTAGCACATAGACAATAAAATCACCTAGAAGAACAGTGTAGACACTGTACAGTAGAGACAGAAAGAAAGCAATCCAAGGATCCCCCAACGATGAATTTAATCAGAGTTGAATAAAGTGGGGGAAACAGTTTAAAAGAGACAGAAGCATATTACAGAAAGGAGAAATGGGTAAAAATAGACCTAGAAGGAGAGAAGTAAAGGAAAAAAAAACAAGAAAAATGTAGTCACAAAAGTCAAGAGTTCAAATACTAGAACACTGTCAAATAAAAAGAGAACAGAAAAGTGTCCACAGACTTGTCAAAATTAAGTGACTGTGACTGTGACTGTGATAGAAGCAGTATTAGAGGAATGATGAAATCATAAACCAGAAATCCTGTAGCTCCATTTTCTAAACATTTCCCAAGTATGCCTAATTCATTCCATCTTAATTCAGGTTTAAACCACTATCATCACTCACTCATATTGCTTTTGCATCTCCTTCCATTTATTTGGTATGTGATATGGTTTTGCTGTGTCCCCACCCAAATCTCATCTTGAATTCCCATTTGTTGTGGGAGGGACCTGGTTGGAGGTAATTGAATCATGGGGGCAAGTCTTTCCCATGATGTTCTCATGATAGTGAATTAGTCTCGCGAGATCTGATGGTCTTAAAATGAGGAGTTCCCCTGCACAAGCTCTTTCTCTTTGCCCGTTGCCATCCATGTAAGCCATAATTTGCTCTTCCTTGCTTTTCACCATGATTGTGAGGCTTTTCCAGCCACATGGAATTGTAAGTCCAATTAAACCTCTTTCTTTTGTAAATTGCCTAGTCTCGGGTATATCTTTATCAACAGCATGAAAATGGGCTAATACACCATATCACTTCCAGAATAATCCTGCCAAAAAAACAATTGTGAGCACGTCACTCCCTTGCCCCACCTAGGATACAAACTAAATTCCTTATGATGCCTCTAATGGCCCCCACCGCCCAGCCCTGCCTGCTGCCTCACTCTCAATTCATTCCCCTCTCCCTTTCCAGTTCAGAGCATCAGCCATATTGAATATCTAAGATTCCAGGCACACCTAATATGAGGGCAGCCCAGGATCTCTTCTGAGTCAGGGTAGAAGAAGTAAAATGAGAAAAGTGCATGCATATAAGCTCAAGGGAACTGTGTGAACCAAGTAAGTGTCACGCAGTTGATCTGGCTCTTCTTTCCTATTCGTGCTTTTTTCTTTAACCCAGCTCATGGCCTGTATTAGTCTGTTCTCATGCTGCTGATAAAGACATACCCAAAACTCGGTAATCTGTAAAGGAAAGAGGTTTAATTGACTCACAGTTTAGCATGGCTGGGAGGCCTCAGGAAACTTACAATCATGATGGAAGGGGAAGCAAACATGTCCTTCTTTACGTGGAGGCAGGAAGAAGTGCCAAGTGAAAGGGGAAGCCCCTTATAAAACCAAGAGATCTCGTGAGAACTCACTATCATGAGAATAGCATAGGGAAAACCACTGCCATGATTCAGTTACGTCCCACTGGGTCCCTCCCATGACACATAGGGATTATGGGAATTACAATTCAAGATGAGATTTGGGTGGGGATACAGCCAAACCATATCACTCCCTCACTTCAGAATGATACTTTCACCTCTGTTGACATCATGCATGATCAAGAAGGAACCCGTATGTAACTTTTTTTATGCAAACCTGGCCTTTCCAGATGAGCTGTACTCCTTGCATTCCCAACTAGTTCAGAAACTCTTTAAAGTCAGGGAACATCGAGATGCCAAGAGTATGGACACCTGTTTTTGAATCCTGGTTTCTGAAGCCCTTTGGCAATGGTTTTGCAAACCTCTTTGGACCTCAGTTTCTCCATCAGTAAAACCGATATAAATATCAGATGCCTCCTTCATAGGATTGTTTGAGGATTCTATGAGATAACAACTATAAAGTGCTTACTACAATGCCTGACATATGGTGAGAAATTTTATTATAATTTTGACTGTTATTCTTTTCTAGACCTTAAAATGCTCTACACAGTACTAGGCACAGAGTCAGTGCTTAACAAATACTGGTGAGCTACCCGATAAAAGTTATTCACCAACAATTTTCCCATGACTGTTATGGTGTATTATTCAAGGACAATAGTGGTGCGCCCAGCCTCATGTAATTCCTTCTTCTTTTTTCATGTTGAGTTATGTAAATCAAGTTTGCACATTTCACCCTTCAGACAGAAATGGAGTGGTTCTAATTTGATCTAACCTAAGGTGGTGGTGGGGAGTGGTGGAATACAGAAGACTGCAGAAGTTAAAACTTTCTGGTATAAAAGAAACAGCAGGCTGCCTTATGTTTTCAACATTAGCGTTTAAGTTCACTGCAGCTGAACTCAATTCGTATCAGTGGAGATTTATATCAAACAGTGGGAAGGCAAGTCATATCCTACTGCTGTCTTGCAGAATTATCATCAGGAATGTAGCCTATTTTAGCACAAATAAAGGGTAGTTATGGAAGTAACTTGTATGATCAAGTCCTATAATGGTCATTCTTTGATTTAGAAATATGTTCTAAACCTGTCACTTTGCATGAACTTGATTTTCAAAGGAAAGAAGAAAAAAGCACTATGCTTTCTCCAGTGGGAACAGCACAATATACAATAACAAAATAGAGAAAGTTAAAAAAAAAACTGCTTACTGTTTTATCATTTTATGTGTATAGGAAATAACTTTAAGTGGTAGATGCATGCTTAAGGATTAAATTATACACAACATAGCTCACTATC
Organism: Hylobates moloch; assembly: GCF_009828535.3. Classification (NCBI taxonomy): domain Eukaryota; kingdom Metazoa; phylum Chordata; class Mammalia; order Primates; family Hylobatidae; genus Hylobates; species Hylobates moloch. The sequence goes on along the minus strand of NW_026652287.1, from coordinate 96,965,609 downwards.
ATTACCATCACACATCACCAAACTGAGACACTCCTAAAACTGTCATCTTGTCAGTAGTAAAAAGACAGTTGAAATGCTGGTTTGAATTTTATCTCTTTTATCTCCTTTATGAAGTAGGAGAAGTGCATTATAAGATTCACATATGAAGAACAGAGAAACAAATGGGTTAAGGGAATGAAATGAAGGTATGTTTAGATCAGGAAGGGACCTTAAAGATAATCATTTCAAGCCCCTTAGTTTGTCAGTGAGGCAACAGAGACCCAAAGAATTCAAATGTCAGCCCAACGACACATGCAGTTGGGGCTACACATCTATATCTCTCACATATATACTTGCAGAATCAGAACCTTTAAGAGTGGGATCCAAAATCCTGCGGATTTAAAAAGCTGCTCAGATTATTCAGATGCCAAACATCCAGGGACCAAGGTCCACAAAGCACTGAGCTATACTTCCTGTGGTCATTGGCTGGACATTCAGTGTGGAAGATGGCAGATACAGCCTGTTTATTTTCTCCAATTTAAATAGCTGTATCAGTACAAAATATCAGATTCATCAATGTCATGTCTACCAACCCATCCATGCACTCTACATCCACCCTCAAAGCAGATAGGCTTGACTACAGCTCACAGTTCTTTCTTGCATTATAAAAGCATTGTATCCATTATTGTGCTGTCCCCATCACCCCCCAAAAATCACAGAGGCTATTCAAAATATACGTTTTGTTGTTTTCTTTTTGAGATGGGAAATTGGTATATTAATTACCTGACTGTGCTACTGTTATATTAATAGTGTTGTACATATAAACATCAATGGGACAAAAAAGCACATTTACCCCAAAAGCAATCCTACACATGATATTTATTTGCTTGCCATTCCCCCCATAGTTTGCCAGTATATTCTGAGTGCTTGCCATGGGACCATCCTTGCCCCAAAAAAGAAGAATTTCAAAAGGAAATAAACTCTGTCCTAGCCACAGAATCAGATGGATCTAAACATGTTTCTCCAGCTCTGATGTGTCTTCTAAGTGTCAGACTCATTTATTCAAGTGTCTACTAGACCTCTCCACCCACATGCCCCATGCGTAATTCAGACACAGTGTGCTCCAAATCAAAGTCATCATTTTCTCCCAAATCTGTACCTCCACTGTGCTTCACACATTGGTTACTCCATCCAATCACCTGAGGCAAAAATCAGGGAATCACCTGTATCTGCTCAAATGTATGAAATTTTAGTTGCAAGTGAAAGAAATTAAACTGAAGTTGGCTTGAATAGAAAACATAATTCAATGAATACTTAATTGCAAAGTCTATAAGGAGATGCTATCTCCAAGTATGAATGAACTTAGCTAAACGATTTTATAAAATTATTCTGCTCTTTCCTCTTCTCAGCTCTTCTCTATCATTGGCTCCTTTTCTAGATTGGGTATGCCAAGCTTATATCCTTCCAGTGTTAATTCCAATGAAAGAGGTTCTCCTTCCTAATAATTTCAGCAAGTATCTTGGCCTGGTTGGAACAAGGTAATTCAATGCATACCCTGGCCCAGTCCCTGTGACCAGGGCTGTGGAACTGTTCGGCCACCTGCACACACCGTGGGTGAATGGGATCAGGAAATGGACTGAGCATGGGGGAGAAGTCATTTCCTAAAGGAAAACTGAGGTGCTATTTCAAAAGAAAAAAAAAGTAGAGGGGAACACTGCACAGGCAGAAATATCAGATATCTTCTATATTATCCTGGATTCCTCCTTTCACTTCTTGAGCCAAAGAATTGCTTAGTTTCAGTGATTCTCTAGACATGTCTCTTATTTGTCTCCTTCTCTCAGTTCCACTGTTCTGACTTACTTCAAGCTCTCACCATGTCTCCTCTGGAATTGCAAAGTCCCTACTTACAGTCCTGTATCTGTGTTGCAGTTGAAACATGATCATGGTTATTTTCTAGCTTAAAAATCTATCAAGGCTCGACTGTGTGTAGTACAAAGATCAGGCTTTTTAGCAGGATATTTAAGGCTCTCTAGGATTTGCCCTGCTTCATCTCTCAACACTCCCCAGCACACACCCTGAGGTGGCTAATCATCAGACTAACACTAACAAAGAAAAATAATATTTCTTGAATTCTTACTAGGCATCAGGTTCTACACAAAGAGCTCTCTGTGCCCTCATGACAACCTTCTTTCTATCTTCATTTTGCAAATGAGAGAGAGGCTTGGAAAGGCTAAACAAATTAACCAAAGTCACAAAGCAAATACTTATTAGTGCTAAGGCTAGTATTGGAACTCAGACAGGGTTCTAATGTCTGAAAACAGTCTGATCTCTTAACCATTACAGTATATTGCCATACTAAACAACTTTCAGTTCTCCAAACTTACCATGTTTTTTTTTTCCTCTGCTGAATATGGCTCTTACATGTCTGACTTATCAACCCCATGCAACTTCAAGATCTATCTCAAGTGCCTCCTCTTTGAGGAAGATTTCCCTGACACATGCAAGCAGAACTTACCGCTTTCCCTTTCTTAGTGATAAATGATAATTTGTGAACATCTTAAAGATTTAAGAGAATGGGATGATTAAATAAATGAGGGTGTATGATAGAATATCAATATTAAAACAAATCATGTTTTATAAAAATATTAATGACCTGAAACACTGGTCCCAATCAATACAAGGTGATTGGAGAGGGAAGAGTAGTGTACAAGGTGCTAAATAATGTATGCTTCTACCTTCATAAAATAATCTGTGTCCAAAAATTGATGTATTCAAAACACAGTGATTAAGAAAATGGGCTTTAGTATCAGACCAAAATGGGTCTAAGCTCCATCTTTGTCACTAGATCTGGGGCCTTTGGGAAAGGTACATAATCCCTCTGAACCTCTGAAAATGTGTGTGTGGAGATGTGTATATCTATATCATGTCTAGCCTATATTTATGTCATATCTATACCTATATTTCTACCTATATAGAGAGAGACAAGATGATAATAAGAGACCGGAAGGGAATATATACCAAAAGATAACAATGGTTGTAATTTGATTGATGTTGACTTTCTTCATATTTTTCTATATTTTCTAAATATTCTGCAATGCATATGTGTTTCCTTTATCTATATTCTGATCATTCTCTGCACTAATATACTGTGTCTAATTTAAATTTTGGGCCCCAGGAGCAGAAACCGCATCTAATTATCTAATTATGCATCCCGCATCACAGCCCACATGGCATCAGTGTTAAATGACCTGCTGGTTAGCATCGTCACAGCCATGGCAGATCTATCTGGTATACTTAGGAGGTTCTCTTTTGAAATACAGTCAATTTTGGACAATTTAAGGGCTGATTATCTAGTCTTAAATTATCCATATCCTTAGATTCTACAACATCTCCCTCCTGCTGACCAAATGGGAAGGTTTCATGGCTCCTTAATATCTCTACCATGACAAGAAGAGAGAAAGCAAAAGTGATGATATTGTAATCAATCAAATTGCTTACTCTCTGGAACCATTGATCATTATGTTCACTCTGGAAGTTCTAACATGAGAAATTTCTTTTAAAATAAAATGGCCAAAAACTTTCTCTCTCCTAAGAAAATATTCTATTTTCTTTTTATTGACAAAACTATGAAGCTGTGTTTTACCTTTTGCCTTCGGTATTACAAGTCTTACTATTATTTATTGTCCTGTCTCCCTCCTTTGCTTAAACTTGATTTTCCTATTAACCTTATTTGTATGTCCCTTTTTGGTAGCATGTCTCAAATTATTTTTTGAGAGAGTTAGGGTACCAATAAATTCACGAAATAATTCTCAAATTTGAAAACTTGTGTTAATAAATATCAATACCTTATATTATTTTGCATTGTTTTTAGCAGGGTCACATTCATGATCTCACTTATTTCTCTTATTTCTCCTTGTCCTATAAATAAGACAGCCATTTTCCCCATGTTCCAGATACAAAAACTGACAAAAAACCTCTGGGAGAAAAAGAAGGAATTACTATGAGTTCTAGAGGTAGATGACATGAGTTTGAATTCTAGCTCTATTTTGGCTCTACCTGGAACCCTTGGATAAGCTGCTCAGCTTCCCTGTCCCTCAGTATTTTTAACTATAAAATGAGGAGGTGATAACAACAGTAGCTACCACAAAGGATAATTGTGAAGATCAATTAAGTTACACATTTGAGGCACTCAAATCGGTGTCTGGCACATAGTAAGGACTCATAAATGTTTACTATTGTTGTACTTAAGTAGGTGTCAACTAACTTTCTAAATTGACCATTTATCTGTCTTGCATTCATTTGTACTTGGTCAGCTGTCAATCCTGCCGGACTGAGATCTGTTTTTGCCATAGATAAGAAGAAATGGGGCTCGGCGTGGTGGCTTATGCCTGTAATCTTGGCACTTTGGGAGGCCGATGCGGGTGGATCACCTAGGGTCAGGAGTTTGAGACTAGCCTGGTCAACATGGCGAAACCCTGTCTCTACTAAAAATACAAAAAAATTAGGCAGGTATGGTGGTGGGTGCCTGTAATCCCAGCTACTCAGGAGGCTGAGGCAGGAGAACGGCTTGAACCTGGGAGGCGGAGGTTGCTGTGAGCCGAGATCACACCATTGCACTCCATTCTGGGCGACAAGAGCAAGACTTCATCTCAAAAAAAAAAAAAAGAAGAAGAAATGGTTTCCTAAGAACAGTGAACACGTGATTAAGTGGTCATGCTAAACCTGGTTTTAGAGGGAGAAAAATTCCCTTCAGGATTTTTTTTACTCTATCACTAAAAATACATACATTTTATCATACAGTGCAATGGTTAACAGAAGGCTTTAGTACCAGACAGCTTTGGGTGTGAACCACTCTTGCCCCTTGATAGCTGCGAAGCCTTGGGCAAGCTCCATAATGTCCAGAGCCTTGTACTTGATTATAAAATAGAAACAATGATGGCTCTTCCTTGGTATGGCCATTATATAAAGCACATAGCACAGTCCCAGGACTAGAGCAGATGGTCAATAAATAAAACAGTGATCACTGCTGTGTTGTTATTATTATTATATAGCAAGCCACAGTACCAAACAAAATCAAATTCAATTTCTTTTATAATATTTCGCAATTCAGACTTTTAAAAAATTCATCACTTTATCCAAGTGAGAAAATTTCACAGGATTTACTGTAGTTGAGGAAAAATTTGTGTCCCCAAGATACAGTTTTGTTGAATTTTTCCTTCCAGGTTTCTGGCCAACTCTAGTACTCATTACATCAATACCATTTTTAAAAAGTAATTTAATATAGATTTAATCCCTTTTGTTATATAGAATCCCAGAATTATGCGATGAATATAAACTTCAAAAGCCATTTAGAATTTCACCCTCATTCTGATACAAATATTCGTCAAAATGGAAGGTTTGAATATTGAGAGGATTTAAGTCTTACTGTCTTCAGTAACTAAAATCAAGTTAATTAAATTTATACTTGGCAACAGATTTTATTAAGGGACAGCAATCATTGCATTCCTAGAGCTGTCGTCTTTTTTTGTTTTTTTTTTTTTTTTTTTTTTTTTTTTTTAGAGGTGGAGTCTCGCTCTGTCACCCAGGCTGGAGTGCAGTGGCACCATCTTGGCTAACCACAGCCTCCACTTCCTGGGTTCAAGTGATTCTCCTGCTTCAGCCACCTGAGTAGCTGGGATTACAAGCATGAGCCATCAGGCCCAGCTAATTTTTGTATTTTTAGTACAGACAGGGTTTCATCATGTTGGCCAGGCTGCTGGTCTCCAACTCTTGACCTCAAGTGATCCATCGGCCTCGGCCTCCCAAAATGCTAGGATTGCAGGTGCGAGCCACTGCGCCCGGGTCTAGAGCTGTTAAAAAAAAAAAAAAAAAAAAAAAAAAAGCCAAGAACCCAAGTAGACTTTCCTTTAAGAAAATCTAAAATGCAAAGCCCTAAAAGAAAATCTGAAATGAGAAGCCCTAAAAAATGAAGAAAGGGTGGCTATTTGATTTTCAAAAAGATTCTTTAGTGAAAAAGTAGTTTTCTTCCAAAATCAAGCTTTATGTGTATTTTCAATGGTTCAGTGGTAAGAAATTTGGTTTGCACAGACCACAAATATTGAAAAATTTGTGAAATTCTGCTTGTATTTGGTGTGAATAAAAAGCCCAATTTTTTCACTTTGATGCCATTATTTTAATGCATCTTGTAGCACTTCCCTATAGTTTAAAAATACTCATCAGTTTAGATGTATTGGTCTTTATCATTTTAAAGTGGGTTTGGTGATCTTGTGTATCTCGCCACAACTGATGTAAAAAATGCAGTGTCCTGACAGCTCGCATTAAGCATCACATAGAAAAAGTATAATTAGCATTTCTGTGCTAATTAAAAGTGATGCTGGGTTAGTTCCAATATCATGCTTTTAAATGGCTGATGTCTCAAGAGACCAAAATTGGAAAAAAAAATGCATTTCAAATGGAAAAATCCTGCACAAACTTTCTTAAATGATCCAGATTTGTTGCTGTTGTTATTTACATCTCATTATAATGATAGACTGCAAGATGACTTCTTTTAATCAGTTTACCATTTTCACTTTCCCCGCTTTGCAAGCAGTAAGAAATTCAAGATGTTTTTCTGCTTCTTTAAATCCTTTGACCGACTGCTTTCACACAAAATTAATTAAGGATTTTCTAAATAAAGAACATGCCATGAAAGAATGAAGCAATTCAGGATTTTCAGTTTTCCCTTTATACAGTGCAAAGCACATAGTGTACTCAGCCACTTCAGTCTTTCCTACAAGTGAAAATTTTAAAGACAAATACCACCTCCCTGAACCCAACCATTTTTCAAATAAACAGATGATTGTCATTGATTAAATACTTTTTTCAAACATAGTCCAATTATTCAAAATCACAAAGGTTCTACATGGTTTTAAATCTGATTTTCTTTCCAAACGAATGTCGGAGGATCACCAAGAGGTAGGGAGAGAGGGAAGCTATTGTTCCACCACATTCCATTCCTGTTAAATCAACTTGATATATGCGATAAATTAAGTCTGCACTGCAGGTCAGTGAATTTCTATTAACTACTTATTATGGAAGAAAGGAAAGCAGCCCAGTCAAGAACTCTTACACATCAGCCAAAGCAAGCTGTCACTCTGTTTAACTTTTACAATAAGTGTTCCTCGGTCTCACATATGTGAAAGAAAAAACATTGTTTGGCATTTAAGCTCTTATTGCCAATGTGCATTAAGGCAAAGAACGAGGCTAGATTGATTATTTCTCTTGGTTTAAAAGGCTAGGAAACTCTGGATTTTGCTAAGATTTTGCTGATTTATAATGTAACCATTTTAAAAAAGGCCTCTGGGGATTCTGAAAACATGACTACCCTCCTGAAGTTTGTAACAGCTGCACTCTCAACTCCAGTCTATCCGCTTTTATTGGCTCATATGACTGCTGAGTAGAAGTGAGGCCTCCCCTCTGAGCAAGTGTCCAAAAGAAGAAATGGTTCAAGTTTACCCCATAGGGGCTAGATGAGCAACAGACTACAGGAGATCAACCTCAGAGAGGATCTCAGCACAAAGATCACAACTCCTGAGATGCTGGAAAGAGCTTGGGCCCCAGAACTCAGTGGATTCTAAGCCCCATAAGCCTGCCTGGGCTGCTTAAGCAAGAAGTAGTAGATAAGTGAATAAAAAGCAGCTAAGAAGGTGGGTCTAGATCTCCCTGTCCTCAGCCCTGCTGAGTATAAGGAAAACTGGGACTGGAGGCTTTTTCCTGGGAAGGCAGCCTTCCTGGGAGGCTGGCAGCCTGCCTATGCCTACGCCATTCACCCACAATGCAGAGACCACTCCTTCTATCCCTTCCTGAACTGCTACCAATCCATGTCTTCAATGATCACAACTGAGCCCCGGGAAGGATAAAAAAAATTAGTGAATAAATGAATAAATAAAATATTCTTAAAAATTATAATAAAGCCAGACAGAGTAAGGTCATTCAAAGCAAACAGAAACACATGCCTAGAAAAATAAAACGTTAGGAAAATAAGTGATGATGATATAAAAGATGTATATTACAGTAAGAGCAATCACAAAGAAAATGACAAAACGCACTTTCTGTAGGAAAATCAAAATGAAATCAAAATGATTTCTCAAATAAGCAAATATTAGTATTAATAGATGCATTTAGAGAGTGAGTGGTTACTGTTAAGATCCAAATTAGTGACTTGGAAAAGCGAGTATAAGAAACATCTCAAAACACAAAGCCAAAGTAGAAATAGATGGAATATATATATATATATATGTATAATATGTATATACATATATGTGTGTACATATGTATTATATATGTGTATACATATATGTGTGTATATATGTATTATATATGTATATATATAGAGAGAAAGAGAGATAAATATGAAGAGATACAAATATAGAAAGTGAAAAATATTAAGAGAAAAGAAAAAAAGACTTGTAGGACAAAGCCAAGAACTTAGTATCTTTTTTCTTTTCCTAAAGAAGACAGGAAGAGATGACAAAGGCACAATGTTTGCATAAATACATAATAGAGAAAATTTTCTCTGAACTGAAGAAACATGAGTCTGCAGAATGAAAGGACAAAGTTCAGTCATAGACTGATTAGAAAAGACATAGACCTAAGACTATCCTAATAAAATTTATGAATTCTAAGGATAAAAAGAAAATTCAACAAACTTCCTGACAGAAACGAAACAAGATGAGTTACCACAAAGGAAAAAGAATAAGACAGGCATCAGACTTTTCATCTGTAACACTTGTGGCTTGAGGATGATGAAATGACCTCTACTGGACCAGGGAAAGAAAAGGACTGTAAGAATCTTGACAGGGGAAGGTGGGATAAAGGATGGGAAGAGGATACATGTCGGTGTTCTGAGAATCATTTTATTGGTGTGGGGAAAATGGAGGGAAGCAGTGCCTCTTGGTAAAAAATAAAAAAATTAAAAACTAGCAACTCATTTTTCAAATAATATTAGAGAAATACATATACAATTATAACTACAGGGAATGGAAAAGTAACCATTAATGGACAGAAATGGTATAGTGCATCTTCCAAATACATAAGCAGAAGAATAGAATAAGCAAACCAATTAAAATCAGGATAAGGAGATAAGGAGCCAGGTGCAGTGGTGCACACCTGTAGTCCCAGCTACTCAGCAGACTGAGGCAGGAGGATAACCTGAGCCCAGGAGTTGGAGGCTGCAGTGCACTATGATTGGGCCTGTAAATAGCCACTGCATTTTAACCTGGGCAACCTAGTGAGACCCCATCTCTAAAAAAAAATAGGATAAGGGAGAAGCAGAATGACAACAGAAATAATAAAGTAAAAGGAGAGAAATAAAATTTTCATTAAAGTAACAACAAATACACTAAATTCTCCATTAAATGAAAGAGACTGTGAAATTGAACTAAAAGAGAAAACTTTGAATTATGCAGTTAAAAAATATTGTACAACACAGTGATTAAGAAAGTTGAAAGCAATGTGTTGGCAAAGACAAGATAATATTAATATTAGATAAGGTGGAATATAATGTTAAAAGCCTTAACCAGGAAATAGATGATCATTAGGTTTTAACAAAAGTCATAATTTAAGAAGATATAAAGTCTCAGCTACTTGGGAGGCTGAGGCGCGAGAATGGCGTGAACCCGGGAGGCGGAACTTGCAGTGAGCAGAGATCGCACCACTGCACTCCAGTCTGGGCGACAGAGCGAGACTCCATCTCAAAAAAAGAAAAAAATATATATATATATAATAACTCTCTCTCTCTCCCTCTCTCTATAATAACTATATATAATTCTATATATAGCAAAATTATTCGAAATGCAAGACCTTAATAAAAACATAATTTTAGTTTGAAACATCAGTGTATCTTTTGAACATTATATAACTCTAGTTTACAAGAAATAAATAAGATCAAAGAGAAATTAAAGAGTGCAATTGGTAAAATTCACTTCATAAACCTGTTATTGGCTGAATTGTGACCCCCAACCCAATTCATATGTTGATGCTCTAACCCCAAGTAATTCGAGTGCTTTTGAAGACGTGGTTAAGTTAAAATGAGGACACTAGTGTGGGCCCCAATCCAATCTGACTTGTGTCCTTAAGAGGAAATTTGGATGCAAAAAGAGGCACAAAGAATGTATGAGCAGAGAGGAAAGACCATGTCAAGACACCTTGAGAAGGCAGACATCTGCAAGCCAAAGAGAGAGAGGCCTCAGAAGAAATCAAACCTGTTGACATCTTGATCTTGGACTCCCAGTTTTCATAACCGTGAAAATAAATTTCTGTTGTTAAAATCATCCAGTCTGTGATGTTTTGCTATGGCAGCTGTAGCAAGCGAATACCATCTATATTGAACATTTTAATTCTCAAATAGAAAATATACATGCGTGTGTGTGTGTGTGTGTGTGTGTGTGTGTGTGTGTGTGTGTATGCGCGCATGCCTGCTTGCTCTCAGTGAGACAGGGAAATGGTCCATGGATCATTTATAAAACTAATCACATAGTTAACCACAGAGAAAATCTGTAATATACTTTAAAAACGCATGCTACATTTTCCAATTATAAACTGATACAGTTAGAAATAAAAAGTTGCCCCCAAAACATTATAACTATTAGGAAATTTGAACACTTAGAAAATTTTGGGGCCAAAATAGAAAAAATTTTTGGACCAAAATAGAAAAAATTTTTGGACCAAAATAGAAATCAAAAGAGAAATGATAAACTATTTGGAAAGCAACGAAAAGAATATTTCTTCTAAGGGAAGGAGATCCATTAGTAGAGAGATTTGAAAGGTTAAAAAAACAAAAACTCTACCATTAGAAAAAAAGCACTGAGATCTTATAGGTTCTCAGCTGAGTTTTTCAAACCCAGTGTTTTTCAACTGGAGTAGTATTGGCAATTTCGATGGAATAATATTCTGTTGTGCAGGGCTGTCATGTGCGTTGTTGAATGTTAATCCATTCCTAGCTACAAGGTACAAAACAACATTAGCATCTTACCAGTACTGAGATGACCAATACACCAGCATGTATAAAAATGTTCTGGTAAACAGATACTTCCAGTGTTATTTAACTACTTTAGGCCAGAGAAAATGAAGAAACTATCACTTAATTGAATCTAGCTTACTGTTACACTAAATGACGATAAGATAGTAGAGAAAACATTAGTACAATCTCATTTAAAAATTGATCCATATTATCAGATATGGAGACTTAATACCAAGAAATCACCTATATTAATATCTATTTATATATCAATACAATTTCTAATGCAACTTCGATTAGTGTTCCAATATGATTTTTTTTAAGATTTTGTCTACAATGATAGTATATTTTTTAATGAAAGGATAAATACCTGAAGACTGTGGAGAAAGGAATTTTTAAAAAGAGTAAAAGAAGAGTCTGCTCTACCAGATATCAGAATATACTATAAAGAGAAAATAATATTAACTTAAAATGGAAAATTAGATCATTGGAACATAATAAAAAATCAAGATCAAGAATCAGATACAGCTGGCCCTCAGTATCCACAGGTTCCACCTCTGTGGATTTAGCCAACCACATATTAGAAATATTTGCAAATAAACCTCAAAATAGCAATACAATAAAAAAATACAAATAGAAAAACTATACAGTATAACAACTATTTACATAGCACTTACATTGCATTAGGTATTATAAGTAATCTAGAGATGATTTAAAGTATCCTGGAGACTGTGAGTAGGTTATATGCAAATACTACACATTTTATATAAGAGATTTGAGCATTGCAGATTTTGATATCCATCAGGGGTCCTGGAACCAATCTTTTACAGATACCTAGGAACAACTATACTAGCATATGAGGATTTAACACATGACAAGGGTAACATTTTATTTCATCAAGTAAAAAAAAAATACTAATAAAGTATCTTGGATAACTACATGGAAAAAAATTGTTTGAACTACCATCTTACACCATATAACAAAACAAATTTTAAATGCATTAAAAATATAAACAAAAATATTAAACAAATATATTACAAAAAATTATAGAAGGCTATGTGTATCATTCAAACTGAAAACTCACATACTATGAAAGGTAAAATAGAAATATTTGGCTAAGTAAAAAGGACACTTTTGATGGCAAATGTTACCCTAAACAAACCCAATAAATAAACAATAGATTTAAAAAAAAATGGCAAAACAGGAAAAACAGTTAATATATAATGTATGCCCAAAAAGTTTCTACAAATTAACAAGACAGTTTTTCCCCATAGGAAAAGAATAGGAGGAAAAATTCACAGAAGACTTGATATAAATGGCCAGAAAATATTCAAAGATGTTCAACTGCACTGGTGGTGCAGAAAATGTAAAAGTAAAATGTAAATGTAAAATGCCCATTAGATTGGCAAAATATGAAAAAGTAATAATCACTGTTCTTGCTGTTTACATGTCCATTTCACATTTCTTAAAGAGGATAAAAATGTGTACAAGCGTAGAAATGTGTTTAAGAGGAAATGTGTATTGTAAAAGCCTTGTTGATAAACAATGTGTCCACATTCATTAAAAATGAAAATACACTTTTCTTCACTCAAATTCCCCCTTCTGGGAATCTAGCAAAATAAATAGAAGCTCAAATACATAAGAATATGGTACAGGATATTTACTGCCTGCAAAATCCAAGAATAATGACAACAACAAATGGAAACAATGGGAATGATCATCAATTGGATCCATCACAGAACATTATACAGTCATCAAAAAAGAATGAATTAGAGCACTGTCAATTGGGATAAAAGGGTTTTCCACAAGGTATTTCAAATGAGAAAATCTAAATATAGAAAAAAATGCTTCTAAAAAACACATTATTATAAAACAATAATGAAACTTCTTAAAATTTTGCACTTATGTACATATATGTATATGTGTGCACATGATTACATCATCATGGAGATAAATATGGATTACATGAGGACTTCAAAAACTTCATGAAAATGTGTATTATGAGAAAGCTATGCATGGATTTCAAAAAATTTTTTGTACCAAATGCACTCATACTAACTTGTTATGACATGTCTAAACAGGATCTAGTTTGAGGCATTAAGGATAAAATATCAGTTTGAAAAGAGCCCCTATCAGAGCAACATGAATACTGCTAAAATTGAAATAAGAATAAACTTCAAATTTATGGTGAAGCTTGAGTGGAAGAGTGACAAAATCACTGATGCTTTATGAAAAGTTTATAGGAATAGTGCCCCAAAGCATCCAGCAGTTTATAAATGGATAACTCATTTTAAGAAGGGACAAGAAGATGTGGAAGATGAAGCCCACAGTGGTAGATCTAAATCAATTTGAAAGGAAAAGGTTCATATTGTTCATGCCATAATTTAATGGACCAACAATAAACAGCAGAAACAACAGCTAACACCATAGATAGCTCAATTGGTTCAGCTTACACAATTCTGGCTGAAAAATTAAAGTTGAACAAACTTTCCACTTGGTGGGTGTTAAAACCCAAGTCAACTGCACACAAGAGCAGAGGATTCTATGGTAATTTTAAATAAGTGGGATCAAGATCCTGAAGCGTTTCTCTGAAGCATTGTAACAATAGATGAAACATGGCTTTACCAGTACAATCCTGAATACAAAGCACAATCAAAGCAATGACTACCAAGAGGTGGAAGTGGTCCAGTCCAAGCAAAAGTGGACTGGTCAAGAGTAAAGGTCATGGCAAAATTTTTTTGAGATGTGCAAATATGCTTGTTGACTTCCTGGAGGGCTGAAGAACAATGACATCTATTTATCATGAGAGTGTTTTGAGAAAGTCAGCCGAAGCTTTGACAGAAAAATATCCAGGAAAGCTTCACCAGAGAGCTTTTGTCCACCACGACAGTGCTCCTACTCACTCCTCTCATCATCAAAAAGGGTAATTTTGTAAGAGTTTCAGTGGCAAATCATTAGACACCCACCTTACAGTCTTGATTTGACTTCTTCTGACTCCTTTGTTTCATAATATTAAAAAATCTGTAAGCGTATCCATTTCTCTTCAGTGAATAACGTAAAAAAGATTGCATTGACAAGGTTAAATTCCCAGGATGCTTAGTTCTTTAGAGATGGGCTAAATGGCTGGTATTATCACTTATGAAAGTGTCTTGAACTTGATGGAGCATATGTTGAGAAACAAATTTTATATTTTTTATTTTTATATTTTACTTCTATTTTTCCACGAACTTTGTGGAGCCCCCTCATATATAATATACATTTTTATATATTATGTTATATACCTAATTATGTGATATAAAAATATAATTTATTTATATGAGATAAATAATGTCTGGCAATGATGGTGGGGTAAAAAGAGGGGTAATAGGCTATACTAAAATTATTATATTTTTATAAAAGTATATGTGCATATAGTGGTAAAATTTCAAACATATATAATATTTTATTGATTCTAAGATATACTTTTCTGCCTTTTAATATCTCTGAAATCAGAATGAATCTTACAATTTATGACATCTTATCCTTCACAATAAAGTAGCAGGGTTCTTTGTTTTTGTTTGTTTTTTTGTTTTGCTTTGTAATGATGCACAAAATAATGATCCTTTGAGTGGATCAGATATGGTATTATACTAACATCATACCCCTCAAAAAGAGCTTTTAACACAAGCTGATAATGGTGCATTCAATTAAACAGTAAAGTAGAGCTTTAAAAACCAGTCTTTTTCACATTTCTTTAAGTAGACTTTTTTTAAGTGTGGAAGGATAGGAAAACCTTTACCTATTGGGAAAGATTCATCTAGTGGCCAAATAATCAAACAGTGTATTATACTCTTATAAGTGGATTAAAGGAAGAGAGGCCATGCATTGAAATCCACATAGGAGGGAGGTTTAAAATAAGAGTATTTCATTGTCCCTTTGGCAACCAAAGCAAGACAACAAAGGATTCTTCTAGCCTGGATTGCCACCTCAAGCCCTGATCACCCCAATCTTCTTCCTGCTGCTCCTACAGGGAATAGCAGACAAAGAAGGCAGTGTTTCTCTGGGCTGTGAAGTAACTGAATACCCAGAGGAAACTGAAATTTGGCCACAGTGCTCACTAAAGTGGAACCCTTAGTTTGAATCCCAGTATGCCCATTTAGTTGTATCTGATTTCATTAAGGGATTTCCAAAAGTCAGCATTTAGCAACACGAACTGTTATCTGTGCATATTTTCTATTTGCTTTAAAAATAGTCCTTTAGGCTGGGCACGGTGGCTCACGCTTGTAATCCCAGCACTTTGGGAGGCCGAGGCGGGCGGATCACGAGGTCAGGAGATCGAGACCACGGTGAAACCCCATCTCTACTAAAAAAAAATACAAAAAAAATTAGCTGGGCGTGGTGGCGGGCGCCTGTAGTCCCAGCTACTCAGAGAGGCTGAGGCAGGAGAATGGCGTGAACCCGGGAGGCGGAGCTTACAGTGAGCCGAGATGGCGCCACTGCACTCCAGCCTGGGCGACAGAGCGAGACTCCGTCTCAAAAAAAAAAAAATAGTCCTTTAAAATTAATATGTAATGAACAGAATTTTTTGGTTTGTTTGTTTGTTTGTTTGTTTGTTTTTGAGACAGAGTCTCACTCTGTCACCCAGGCTGCAGTGCAGTGGCACAATCTCTGCTCACTGCAACCTCCACCTCCTGGATTCAAGTGACTCCAAAGTAGCTGGGATTACAGGCATGCGCCACCAGGCCTGGCTAATTTTTGTATTTTTGTAGACACTATCCAAAACACTTCTACTCTTTTATGATTTGAATATTCAGTTGATTCTCAATCTGAAGCCAGTTTTTATACTTATGACTCCTAAAGTCATTTTTCCTTCTCCTAATGTCATCCCACTGCATTGATCAAGATCTCCTAACCCAGAAAGGAAAGAGAAGAGGCCCACAAAAGAATAAAGTCAAACACTTTGGTTCCAAAGGCTGCTGGCTAAAAATTACTGTTTGATTTCACTTTTTTTTTTTTTTTTTTTGAGATACAGTCTCAGTTTCTGTCAACCAGTCCTAGGCTCGAGCAGTCCTCCTACCTCAGCCAACCAAGTAGCCGGATCACAGGCACACACCATTATACCTGGCTATTTTTTTTTTATTATTTGTAGAGACTGGATTTTGCTATGTTGTCCAGGCTAGTCTCAAACTCCTAAACTCAGGATCCTCTCACCTCCGCCTCCCAAAGTGTTGGAATTATAGCGATGAGCCACTGCACCTAGCCTTTACTTTGTATTTAATGGTCTTTGTCTTATTAGGTTTGGGCTTCTATAACAATTACCACAGGCTGGGTAGCTAAGCCAACAAACACTTATTTCTCATAGTTTCAGGGGCCAGAAGTCGCAGATCAGGGTGGCAGCACAGTTGGGTTGTGACTGCAACTTCTCCTTGTATCCTCACATGATGGAAAGAGTTAGCTAGCTTCCTGGCTTTCTGTGAGGACACTAATCCCATCAATGAGCGCTTCACCCTCCAAATACCATCAAATTGGGATCAGGGTGTCAACACAGAAATTCTGGGGGACCCATAAAGTCCATTACAATCTTAGTACATTCTGGCATTGGCTGGGTAGTGGAATATATAAAATAAATATCTGACCCAATTCTAGAACTGAAAATCAGGAAGTAAATCTGAGAATAATTTATAGAAACTAGTATCGCCGGGCACGGTGGCTCACGCTTGTAATCCCAGCACTTTGGGAGGCCGAGGCGGGCGGATCACGAGGTCAGGAGATCGAGACCACGGTGAAACCCCGTCTCTACTAAAAATACAAAAAATTAGCCGGGCGTGGTGGCGGGCGCCTGTAGTCCCAGCTACTCGGAGAGGCTGAGGCAGGAGAATGGCGTGAACCCGGGAGGTGGAGCTTGCAGTGAGCCAAGATTGGGCCACTGCACTCCAGCCTGGGTGACAGAGTGAGACTCCGTCTCAAAAAAAAAAAAAAAAAAAAAAAGTAGTATCACCAATCAATCCCTCCCTGTATGCTATTTGCAAATATAGCATTTGTATGAACGTCCTTTTTTCCCCCAAATGATGTCCCCATTCCTTCTTTCTCAGGCTTCCTTGTCCATCTGTGAAATATACAATCTGCCCTTGGCTAATAGGGTCTGCTGGCGGCTGGTACAAGATGTCGTTCTGCCCCAAATTCTCCTCATCACTGTCCTGTCCCCTCCTCAGTAGGATTATGAATATGATATACTGGTCCATTTTCTCACTCTTCATCTATTTACAGCTCAGTTAATTTTATCTCAGGAACCATTTCTCACCAATACATATTATCTACAACTCATTTTCTTGCCTACTTTTTTCTAACGTCAATTGCTTCAGGGAATTTCCTAGGGAAAAGTTCAAACATATCATGTGATTAAATAAAAATAATTCTTAAAAACCTGCTCTGAATGTTAGACATTTAAAATTTGGAAGTTTTTAAGAGAAAAGAGGATTTATATTTTCAAAATATTTGCCCAAAATGAAAAAGAGATCTAAAGTGGAAACTGCAGACCAGGCCTCAGTGGCTCACGCCTGTAATCCCAGAACTTTGGGAGCCTGAGGCAGGCGGATCACCTGAGGTCAGGATTTTGAGATCAGCCTGGCCAACATGGTGAAACCCTGTCTTTACTAAAAATACAAAAATTAGCTGGGCATGGTGGCAGGCGCCTGTAATCCCAGCTACTCGGGAGGCTGAGGCAGAAGAATCGCTTGAACTCGGGAGGCGGAGGTTGCAGTGAGCCGAGATCACGCCATTGCACTTCAGCCTGGGGGATAAGAGCAAGACTTCATCTAAAAAAAGAAAAGAAAAGAAAAGGAATCATCCTTACTACTTGTATTGTTTGAAGTATAGTCCAGGAAGAGATTAGGTTGGGGAGACGGGGAGAGAGGAAGGTAACAAGTAGACAAGAGAATATTCAGTGACCACTAATGTGAAGTCCTTTGTTCATGACCAGCCAAAGAAAGCCCGAGGCCAAGACAAACCATATGACAAGAAAAGAAAAAAAATTAATTAAATGAAGTTAATCACAAGGAAAAAAATACATGTAGAGAGCAAGGCTAGAAGTTCATAAAGAAGGGCCATTTTCCTCTTTGTTTTGAGGAGCAGTGGAGAGAAGGTAACTACCTGCGATTTACTGAGCCCGGGGCCTCTCTGGGTGTGGTTGTGCCAGTTGTTAACTCTGCAAAGGCTCTCAACAAAGACGTTGAATGGGGCTGAACCCAACCTGTGTTTCCTGATGTTGGGCTACATTTGTTTGGAGAAAAGTTTAGCTTTTTCTTCACTAAAGGGATGTGTCCACCTAGAGGGGACATCTTTTTCTAACTAGCATGTGGCAATTATTTTTAAATGGCTCCCAAACTTGTCATTACTCCTTCCACTAAGCAACAAGGCCTAGGGTCCACCTACTTTGAATCTGAGCTTTTTACTGGTTAATCAATAGAAAATAGCGAAAGTGATAATATGGCAGCTTTCCTTTCCTGCCCTTTGGGACATTCACTTTTGGAAGCTAAGCACCATGCTGTGAGGAAGCCCAGGCAACAAAGAGAGGCTGCACCCGGGTGTTCTGCTGACAGTCCCAGCTAACGGGCTGTCCAACAGCATCAACCAGCAAACGTGCATGTGAAGACACCTCCAAATGATATGTAGCTGCTGGCTGACTGTTACAGTCTTCTAGTCTCTCTACTTGATGCCCCAGACATTGTGGAACTGAGACAAGCCATCCCTGCTGGGGCCTGTCTGAATTCCTGGTCTACAGAGTTCATGAACATTAAAAAAAGAGGCTTCTTTATGCCATTGTGCTTTGGAGTGGTTGGTTATGCAGCAATAGATAACTGAAACATCATCCACCCAGGACCTATTTCTAACTCACAATGAGGCTCTGTAGGCCAGCAGCAGCCCTATCTTATTCTGTGCCAGGTTGTTGTTGCTGAATTGAACCCTCAGGCACACACTATCATTATCTCATTTCATGAAGCCAGTTCTCCTTATTCTCTGAAGCTCAGTCTATCTTGGCATACAAGGCCCTTGGCTCATCTCTCCTGTCTGTCTCATCTCCTTCCACCCCCACCCCCCCAAATCACACACTGTGTTCTCTTCTGCCTCTGGGTCTTTGCATATGCTGTTGCCTCTACCTGAAACATCTTTCCTCCCTTCCCACCTTCCATCTCCATTGATGCATTCTCACTTTCTAATTTGGTTTTCTAATGCCAAAATTATCAGCAATGCCAGAGATTTTTGTATTCTTTCATCCTGAACTAACTATAATTCTGGAAACTTCTTCAACAGTACATCATTCTCAGTGGTTTTCCCTAGAGCTTCCAGACACACATTCTTCTCCACTAGAAGTGCCCTCCAACGGTAGTGAGGGAAGAAACATGGCTACAAGCCACATTCCTGAATCAACCACCTTAATGTATGTTGCCCTGTACTGGACTCAGACGAAAAGTGTGGAAACTCATTCCCACAAAGGAATGATGTATATTCAAGAGGCTGCCAAGTCAATTCTACCCTATTTAAGCAAGGGCACGCATCACAAAGGAATTGGGATTCTTTAAACCTCTTACTGACTAGAACGTTAGTGTAAACAAAAGTGGAAAATAGCCTAGAAATCACATTTAGCTTTCATTTCATTTGGCCTGAGAAAAGCTGTCACAAGATTCTGTTGAACCAGTAGCTACATGACAACCTGCAGCCTAAGTTGGCTGCAGTGAGCATTTGAGATGACTGAGCTCAGAATCAAGCCTCTGGAGGTCTAATAAGAACAGATTAAAAGCTGTGAACAGGGAGCAATTCATTTCTAACCTATGAGTTTTTACACTCTTACTTTTAGTTTCTTCTATATATAATATAATAATCCTCACCATGAAACAATTAGGACAAAAACAAAAAGGATTGAAGAAAATGATAGATTTGGTTTGAAAAAAATGTACACATAATGAAATAAATTCTGTTCTCAAACATAATCTTTCAGGTATTGTGAAATGAGACAGCCCTAATCTCTCAAATAACAAAGATTAGGCAAAAATGATAGAATGTGAATGTCAAAGAGACTCACAGGAATAACTAGAAAATTGATAGATACCCTGAGTTTTCAAAAATGCTTCTTAAAAACCTGAACACATTCTTTGACACAATACAAAATCCGTGGGCATTATATGGGAAAATAAATGTTTACTTCAAATACAAGCCTTGAAATTTATAAATAAAAGCAGACAGGCTCTTTTTCCCAATGCTGAAGTCACTGACATAGTAACAAGCATTTCAATTATTTTTTTTAAATGTGTATCTCTCTAAATTAAAGAAAGTGATGTCTGTCTGTTTCTCTTCCCTATCTGTCTTTACCTTTTTTTCTTCTGTCATCTCTGTCCATCTCTTCTTTTTCCCCCTTTCATTTTCCTTCTTGCTGTAACTCCCTTTTCAGTCAGCTAACCTACTCTTTGTTGCCCTACTCTGTGCAAGTCAATTTGCTAGGCTTCAGGACAAATGTGAACACAAGGTGGGGTCTTTGTTAGCCTGGAAAGTGCAATGGAGTTGAAGAGAGAAGACAAGATCCCAGATAGCTGCCATCCAAGGTTGTGTCTGACCAGAAATGCCAAGGTGTTTCAGAGGGTGCAGAGATGACTGTTGGCTGCTGGGTTCAGAGGAGACAGCATCAGAGCTGGGCCTTGGAAGATGGGCCTGAAGAATGTTCCAGAGAGGGACACTGTGAGCAAAGACATCGGATAGTAAGGACAATGTTTGCTGCTGAGGTCAGTACAGTGGACTGTTTTGTCCTTAGTGCAGGGTTCACATAGGCAGGTGGTAAGTGATCAGACTGCAAAAGCAGATGGGACCCAAATTGTAGGTGACTTTGAATGCCAGCAAAGGAATTTAGACTCTACTATCTACCATGAATAGTAAATAGTGTTTTCCTGATGGGACTTATTTACAGATTTACCTTTGAGAATTCTCCCGTCCTCTTTCTCTCATTCTGCCAGCTCTCCTGTTGCTATTTGTCACATTCACAAAACAAAATGCTGGATTCTTTATTCTATTATCTATTATGAATGTAAGTAAACTAAGTATTTTATACTTCTCTTTTTTAAGTCACATACATTGCTTTGGTTTTTGTGCATGAGTTACCAATATTTCTGCCCCCAAAAGAAGAAAATACTCAGTTCTGGTTATATAGAAATATAAGACTTTCAAGATTATCTTTCAGATAAAAAGAAGAAAGATGAGATAAATCCAAGTCCACTATAAAATCCAAGGAATAAGTCACTTGGGATATAAAATGTATTCCATAGAGATCTTCTGGAATTATAGCTAAATACTTCTGATTTAAATAGAGCCAGGCTGGCAACTCTTGAAATGGCCTTTCCCAATTCCTCACTGAAATACCTATAAAGTCATAGAAAAATATGAAACTCACACTACCAGTAAAATAATAAGAATTACAGACAACTTATTACTAGACTCTAAGAAGTATTTCAACTAAATATATGGCTCACAGACATGGATTAAACTTATGCTTGCAGTGCCTCAGAGACCCTGATCTGGAAGACCATAAACCTGAGCAGCCAGAGGCTGTTTACTCACTCTCCTCACTCTCCCCTCTACCTCCCCTAACCCACTCATCTTTCTCTCTTTAGACTGAAACTCCCAGAAAATAGCAAGGCAAGAACTAAACAGTGAATGATGCATTACTTGCTCTTCTAGTGCTGGACACTGTAGAGAAACCTTTTTCCTTCCCCAAGGGAAAGCTCTGTACTTGGAGGAATCAGAAGGAATTCTAAGAATTAGCCTGGCAGCCTCAATTGAGTACCGTGCCAGAGGATGTATCTTTCATGATACTCAAAGAGAAAGCCATTAGGAAAGAAAAGAGTCAAGAATAAAAGAAACAGGGTGAGTTTTGGAAACAGTAAGCTGAATACAAAAGTTGCTGAGTGAAACAAAACAAGGAAGAATTTCAAGAATGTGAAAATTGCAATAACAGAATTAAAACACATTGAAGCTCACAACAGTGGAATTCATATTGCAAAAAATCAAATCATAAATAGGGTGGGAGAGAACATTAGAACTCGGTTATTTGTGAATGCCAGGTAGGAAGGTGAGACAAATAACAGAATGCGCTCTGTATGGCCTTGGTTGTGACAACAGATGCAGACAAAGGCATGAGAGATCAGCAAATTACCTCTTATGAAGGGTGGCTCTTCATGAAGATTCTGCGGATGAATCAAGAGTCCAACCAGGCAGCAAAGAGGTTAAGAAGAGAGTTAGCTGCAACCTTAGTAGGAGATTACAAAACTAAAAACATAACTTGAACTTAGGAGATTTCACTGCCCTCCAAAGGCTTGGACTCTGGTCTCTTTTGATCTTAGCTACAGTAGAGAAATAATATTTTGCAGTGAGTAAGCATAAAGACAATGTCAGGGTCGTAATCCTGGATACATCACTATGTGGCCTTTTATTTCTTTTTTGCCTAAAAACTTAAAATTATACTGCCATCGTAAGAGGAAAAATCAGTTTCTTTATCATAGAACTATGATAATTAAAAGAGTTATATTATACAAAGCACTTAATCTGGCACATAGCAAATGCACAGTAAATCAGTTGTTGTGTGTTATTCTTATTGCTGTTATTCCAACCAGAGGAAAGAATTTACATCCATGGCTCTAGACATGAAGAGAAATACAGTAAAATAAAGACTTTAAAGAAACGCAAATTCCAAAAAAGCAGTTTTGGAATTAGTTGCAATATTTAGTAGGCTGCATAATTTGAACCAACAGGCCCCAACCTTATCCACAGGTAACAGATTTGGAATTTCCTGTTGTCATAGCAACAATACTATGTTGCCAACCTAGAACCTATGCACTCTGGTCAAAAATCTCTAGGCAATAACCATTCTCAGCCAACTGATGAAACACTGAATGGTACAATTCTCCCTGAATGGTAGTTCCATCCTCCAGAATTGTAGCTCCAATTTTGGCAGAATAGCTACCCCAATTTTTTGATAATAAAATTTAGTGGCTATATGTCTTTGCACTATAAAGATATTTGTATTAAATATAGACATGATAAAGTAAATAAAATCCACCCACTAACACTTTTGTGTTAAGTTTGGGAATAAGGTTCTAATCATGGAGCAATATAAAAAGGTTTAATGTCTAACAGCATATGGCATATCAGTGAATATGACAGATTAGCCTTGGGAATTCAATTTAATGGTGTATTGAGTAATAGATTTTAGACTTTTACCTTTAAGTGGAAAGATTTAGAAAATTTAATCAAGTTTAAAAGTATCGGAATGGTTAAGAGAACATGTGATCCGTTACTTAATTTATTAGATTTACTGGAGTCGTTAAGGTTTGGCTGTAGGTCAGACATTTGAAAAGCTTAAAAAGAAAACTGAATGTATTAAATTTATAAATGGAGTTTAAATACTTAAGGGAATTTTATTAACCAAGTTGTAAAGGAATCTGCTTGGGAGTTCAATGTGTTCAACTTAAATTGATCAAACCTTATTCAAAATCTCCCTTGAAAGCAATTGCTAAAATTTACTAGATTCATAAATCAAGTAATAAAATATGTAAGGTGAACTTAAGGGCTTGAAAAATGCTGGAGTTTTTTTTAATGTACCTTTAATAAGTGAATACCTTTAATAAGTACATATTAAATTAAAACCTTGGATAACAGCATAGATTTTTTTTCTCCACACAAAAGCAACCCTCACAATTGACATGGAGATTCCATCTAAGAATTATAAATATTTTTAAACTCTGTAAAAGTGAAACAGAAGCAACAAGACTGAAAATTACGTTCCAAAGCTGGAAAAAAATGACTCGAGTGTGCAGACCAAATGGGCTTACTTTGGTCTAAGAAAAATTAAGAACTAAAATTACATGCTGGGGGAAAAAAGTGAATTACAATGATAAAGAAAAAAATCATATTAGAATTCAGATAAAAAAAAGATTGTGATCCACAAAGGAAAAATAAATCAGGCTAGTCTCAGACTTCTCTTTATAGTAAAGACTAGAGGACAGCAGATCAACAGCTACAGGGTTTGAAAGGAAGAGATTACTATCTAAATATTTTATACCTCACAATTTGTTATTCACGTACAAAGTGAAGATAAAGACATCCTCACATATGTAACGAATCTAAAAATATACTTGAAAATACATTCCCATGAACAAAGATGAATTTTAAAAAGGAGCTAAGAAATCAAGCAGTCACGTCTAAGAGGATGGAGATGAGCATCAGCATGAGTTAAAAAGTAAGCTAAAATCGTTGCAAGTGTTTCTTTCAGGCCAAATGCATTAAGCCCAGCCATTTAACTTCTTCCCTCCCATTTTCCCAATGAATAGAAGAGGAATCTTTTAGCAGTATGCCCTGGAAGGGAAGGATAGCGTCCATGTGGCAAAACACTAAAAACTTTCTCATCACTAAAGATAAAGCCAAATTAAGAGATGACTTAGATGCGTTCCATTTACACGGCCCCTTCTTAAGAAAGAGCATTAAATCTAGGATGAAATGAAGGGGGTCCTGGCTCCACCTTCTTGATATTTCTAAGCTGGAGTCTTGGGCTAGATTTAGGGCAACCAGGCATCACTTGTACTCTGTTTCACCCCTGATGATTATCATTGACATCAGAAAGGGGGTGGCCCTAGGATCCACTGGGCAGCCACTTAAAGCAAAAAGCTGGCATGATGTTGGGAATATGCTGGGCTGTGTTGCAGAAGGAGACCAGATACTAAATGCAAGTACCAAGTCACAGCTTGATCCAGACATGGTGCATACAGAAAATCTGTCTGTGGTTCAGAAGTTTCACCAAACACAAAGGAAAAAAAAAATCTTCCACTGCCATTTATTTATTCATCCATTCAATAACTACTCACTTGAGTGTCAACAAGGTAGTTAAAGAAATAGGCATGATCTTTGTGCTCTGTCTACAGAAGACATGAGACAAATAAATAGGTAAAGGCCATAATATGCCCAATCATAGGTGAAGTATGTGGAGATAGCAGACTGTCCACAGAGACATCCTGGCTTGGGCATCAGGGAAAGATTTGTTAAAGGAAATTGTTATTTGTATGTGAAAAACAAGTTGCAGTGAGAGAAAGGTTTGCAGTTAGAGCAAGTGGGTAAGTACATAATAGAAGACTTCAAGTAAAGAGAGCAGTAAGGGTTAAGGCCAAGAGCCAAGAGGACAGAACCTGAAACAGAGGCAGCATGGGGCTAGGTCACAGAGAACTTTGTGAGTTGTGTTTAAAACTTTCAACTTTACCCCATGAACAATGTAAGAGTGCTAACAGATTTCAAACAGTGGAATATGATCCAATTTTCATTTTGAAAGATGATTCTGCAAAGAATAAATTGGGGTTGGAGGCCATAAGACAAATGGTAGAGTGATGGGTTAAAGGCAGCTGTAACAATGCAGGGAATGCATGATCATGCCTGACCCATCTGATGGTAGGCATGGAAAATATATCAGATTTGAGAGGTATCAAAAAAGCTGAAATAACAGAACTTGATAATTAGTTTTATATTAGTTATTTATTGCTGCATAGCAAATTACCACTAACTTGGCACAAATACATTTTCTATCTCACAGTTTCTGTTGGTCAGGCTTATCTGAGCATGGCTTATCTGGGTCCTCTGCTTCACGGTTTCACCCAAGGCTGCAATCAAAGGGATGGTCAGGGTTGGGGTCTCATCTGAAGGCGCAACTGGAGAAATATATGCTTCAAAGTTCAAGTGGTTTTTAATACGATTCAGTTCCCTGCAGTAGTTAGGTTGAGGGCTTCAGTTCCTTGCTATATGGTCCTCTCCAACATGGTAGCTGGCTTTAGCAAAGCAAGCTAAGTATAGAGTCTAGTACAGGCAGAAATCATAATCTTATGTAACCTAATTATGCAAGTGATATGCCCATGACATCTATTGGTGACAAGCAAGTTGCTAGGCTGGCCTACACTCAAAGGGAAGGGATTCCACAAGGGCAGAAATACCAGAAGGCGGGAATCATTGAGGGCCATCTTTGAGTCTGCATGGCTATGTGGGTTAGGATGAATAAAAGGGTGGCTGGCCATATTATTGGGAACACTGAAACAGGGATTAGTTTTTACCAGAAAGTAATGAGTTTTGGAGATATTGAGTTTGGGTGTCTAGGAGTACATCCATGTAGAGTTGAGGAATGCTTGCTGGAATACAGGGTTCTAACACTTAGTATAGTCACCTGGGCTAGGGTAGGAATCATAAGTTCCTCAATTGTAACGTGCTTATTGAAGCTTTGACACTAGATGAGATGACCCAGGGAGGGCAAGTAGATAAAACCCTAAGATATGTGTAATGCAGCCCAATTAAACACTTTGGAAGAAAGTGTTTTAAGAAAAGATCTACTGAATATGAATCTCCAGAGATGAGATCTGGTCATCTGTATTTTTTTAAGCACCACAGGTGATTCTGCTGTGCAGCCAAGCTTGAAAACTGCTGAAATGTACTCATTAAAAAAGAAAAAAAAGATTAAACATATGTACACATAAGCTTCTATGGTGGTTATCTCCAGTAGGTAGGATTACAAGTAATCTTTATTTCCTCCTCTTTGCTTGCTTGTACCTTCCACCTTAAACATATTTTTTTCATAAAAAGGAAATCAACTTGTTATTTTTAAAAACACTTCTAGCATAAATGGTGTTTATCAAAGGAGTGCAATAAAAGAAATATTAATATGATACATTATATTAATAGAGTAAAAAGCATTTGGAAAACTCAGAATATATCCATTTTTCACCTGTAATAATGGGTATTATTTTCATCTTAGTGATGATATGGTGATCTGTGTCCCTGCCCAAATCTCATGTCAAATTGTTACCGCGGTGTTGGCAGTGGGGCCTGGTGGGAAATGACTGGATTATGGGCGTGGAGTTATTTTCTTTGGTGCTGTTCTCGTGATAGTGAGCGAGTTATCATGAGATCTGGTTGTTAAAATTGTGTAGCACCTCCCCCGTCTCTCTCTTCCTCCTGCTCTGGCCGTGTAAGATGTGCCTGCTTCCCCTTCACCTTCTGCCATGATGGAAAGTCTCCTGAGGCCTCCCCAGCCATGTTTCCTGTACAGCCTGCAGAACCATGAGCCAATTAAACCTCTTTTCTTTATAAATTACCCAGTCTAAGGTATTTCTTCATAGCAGTGTGAGAATGAACTAATACATGATAACACTCAAAGCTCATAATGCTATCACTGAGGTAGGAACTATTTTACACTATGGGTTGGAACATAAATTAGTACAGCCTTCCTGGAAGGCAATTTGGCAGTGGGCCTCAAGACCTGTAATATTATTTATACTCTTGGATTTAATTATACTTCCAGGAATTTATCCTAAGCACACAATCAGAGATACAGACACAGATTAATATGCAAGGAATTCACAGTCCTATTATTGATAACAGTGAAAAATTAGAATCAGCTGTTACATAATCAGACATGTTGAAACAAATGGTTCATAAGCGTGCCACCCTAACATCCTTTGGCCTCATCCAAATATATATAAATGTGTCATGTTCTTATAATGCTGTGTATATTTACTGTAATACTATAACACTAGATACTGTAATACTATATGCTATAATATTATATACTTTAAGACTACATATGTTATATATACAGACACGTATTGCTTAATGATAGAGATTCAAATGTGTTGTTAGGCAATTTTGCCACTGTGTGAACATCATAGAGTGTGCTTACACAATAGGCTATACGGCATAGCCTACTGCTTCTAGGCTACAAATCTGTTAGCAATACTGTAGGCAGCTGTAACATGATGGTAAGTATTTGTGTATCTAAAGATATCCAAACATAAAAAAGGTATAGTAAAACACAACATAATATAAAAGATAAAAGATGGTACACCTGTATAGGACACAATGAACTGATCTTGCAGGACTCGCAGTTGCTCTGGGTGAATAAGTGGTGAGTTTACAAACACTGTACACTTAGGCTGTACTAAATTTATTTTTAAAAATTCTTTCTTCAGTAATACATTAATCTTAGCTTTACTGTAACTTTTACTTTATAAACTTTTTAATTTTTAACTTTTTTGACTCATAAGAACCCTAAGTTTAAAATGAGCACATTGTACAGCTGTACAAAAATATTTTCTTTCTTGTTCTGTAAGCTTTTCACTATTTGAAATTTTTTAACTTTTTCAACTTTTTTATTAAAAACTGAGACACAAACACACACATTAGCCTAAGCCTACAGAGAGGATCACAATATCACTGTCTTCCACCTCCACATCTTGTCCCTCTGGAAGATCTTCAGGGGCAATAAAACACATGGAGCTGTTATCTCCTATGACAATAATGCCTACTGCTGGAATACCTCCTGAAGGACCTGCCTGAAACTGCTTTACACTTAACTTTTCCTTTTTAGAAGTAGAAGGCGTACACTCTAAAATAATGATTAAAACTGTAGCACAGTAAATACATAAACTAGTAACATAATTGTTTATTATCATTACCGAGTATCATGTACTATACACAATAGCGTGTGCTCTACTTTTACACAACAGGCAGCGCCATACGTTTGTTTACACCGGCAGCATCATAAGCACACGAGTAATGCGTTGTGCTATGACATTTCAATGGCTATTACGCAACTAGACAATAGGAAGTTTTTAGCTCATAATATAGTTTGGATATTTGTCCCCACCTAAATCTCATGTTGAAATGTAATCCCCAGTGGTGGAGGTGGTGCCTGGTGGGACGTGATTGGGTCATGGGGGCAGATTTCTCATGGGCTGGTGCTATCCTCATGATAGTGAGTGAGTTCTCAAGAGATCTGGTTGTTGGTAGCCTTTTGGGTTTTAACTTGTTGTTTTTTAAAAAAGCAATCTGAAAATTTATGTATTATAGTTTGTAAAAATTTAGTTCTGGGTTTTATTTGTTGGAATTCTTGGTTGCAGATCTTAGAAATCCAACTTGAACTTTTTGGCTTGAGGAAAAAAAGTTCATTGATTTGGGGAAGAAGAATCTGGAGACATCTCAGAAAGGGTTACAGACAGAGCTGTATTATGATTGGCCCAGTTTGTATCCAATAACCATCCCCAAACCAATCAAATAAAGCTGTGAGCATGGACATATTTTATAAAAATGGCAGCTCAAGAGATCTCATTGTTCATAAGTCTCTCCTACTTTCACCAGGTGACATGCCTGCTCCTGCTTCACCTTCCACCATGATTAAAAGCTCCCTGAGGCTTCTGCAGAAGCCAAGCAGAGGCAGATGCCATGCTTGTACAGCCTGCAGAACCAATTAAACCTCTTTTCTTTATCAATTACCCAGTCTCAGGTATTTCTTTATAGCAATGCAAGAACAGCCTAATACAGCTCTATTATAATCTTATGGGACCACTACAGTATATGCAGTCTGTCATTGACTGAAATATGATGCAGCAACATGACTGTACTATCACATGTGTACCATAATACTAAGCTATAAGGTCTCACTGGCTTGATTATCAGTAAGACTAGACTTTCCAGGAATGCCTCCCCTAGTGATCGTCTCTTTGATTCTGGGTGGAGGGAAGAGGAGGGTGAAGAGGAAGATGGCCATAGAACTGAGTTCCTCAGATCCTCTTCTCATCACCTAGATGTCCTTATCCCCACCGCACCTCTCCCTTGACTGCCACCGCCTCTGCTGCTCTCCTTAGGAGGGCCACCACCTGGTGTTCATCTCTGGCCAAGAAAATAGGTCCTTTCACTTCCTATAAAAAGCTGCCTTCAGGGCTTTCCCACAGCAGAGTTCATGGGTCCTCAGAGACATGATTCTTTCCTAGATTCAAGAACACATGGCTCTCTAGAGGCTTGGGTTAGGTACAAGGTATTGTACCCAGAACCACCACTCTCTCCAAGCAATGATCCTCTTCAGTGCGCTTTGGCCAACCTCCAGATGTCTCCCTGATGTGATTACACTCTGAGTCCCTCATGTCCCTCCCTCAGTGTGGTTCCCTCAAGGAATCCCAGTCCCTTCCACAACATAACTTCATGGATGGACCTGCATCTGGTTCCTCCCAGAAGCAACTCTAGGATGTGACTGAGAATCCTTTTCAATGTCTCCAATTGTCCATGACAATTTAGAAGCCCTCTCCTACATTTGACACCGGTGGAAGCTGATCTTCTCAGAGCACACAGAGAATCTCCACCAACGAAACTCTCTTTCTCCCCAAGCCAGCCACATCATCCCACACTGCTTTGTTTTTTTACATTTTTAATTGTTTATTTTTTTAACTGACAAATACAAACTGCATATGTGTATGGTATACAACATGATGTTTTGAAATATGTATACATTGTGGAATGGCTAAGTCAAGCTAATTAACATATGTGTTATCTCGCATGCTTATTTCCCTCTACTATTTAAATTAGATCTTCAATGCTGTGCTTTTCTATTTTGTGTGTAATATACCATTCGCACAAATATGTGTATATCTCTAAGTAATCAAATAAATTATTTTATCGTAAATAGCTTCTCTTGGATATATAACAACCCCAACTTTTATTATACTGTACTCCATTAAGAACAAAGAACCAAGAAAATACTTAATTACCTATTTAAGAAATACTATTTTTTACTTACCATGTAGATATTGCAAGGGCCACTAAAATGAGAGAAAGTTTGGTCCCTGCTCTCAAGAACAGGAGAAAGAGGTGAACAAAAATAATTGTGACATGAAACAATATAAATTAAGTGTGACAACAGTGGTATGAATAATGAAATATGATTATTCACTGAGAGAAAAAGAATTTCAAAAGAATAATTTTTAAAAGCGTTGTAGAGGCAGTGTTAAAATGAGAATAAATACTAACATTTCAAGAGTAGCCTGTTGGGTTTTAACTTGTTGTTTTTTAAAAAAGCAATCTGAAAATTTATGTATTATAGTTTGTAAAAATTTAGTTCTGGGTTTTATTTGTTGGAATTCTTGGTTGCAGATCTTAGAAATCCAACTTGAACTTTTTGGCTTGGGGAAAAAAAGGAGTTCATTGATTTGGGGAAGAAGAAACTGGAGACATCTCAGAAAGGGTTACAGACAGAGCTGTATTATGATTGGCCTAGTTTGTATCAAATAACCATCCCTGAACCAATCAAATAAAGCTGTGAGCATGGACATATTTTATAAAAATGGCAGCTCCTATGAACTCACAACGTTGAAATGAAATAAAGGAAGCATAGTTTGCAAAAGGAGAAAGGGAATATGGAACGAATAAAGCCATAAAGTTCTGCACATTTAATTGTGTAAAATTTTAGTCTTTATACTGCAAGAAAGACCCCTCCCTGAAGATTATTCAATATCACATAAATATAGTTTGGTAGCCATCTCTCTCTGTTTGTGGCTTATATACATTATAAAAAGCAACAGAACAACATGTTCTATAAGCCAGGTGGGGAAGGACACCTCTAGACATTCCTGATAATCTTCATACCAGAAGTACAGAGAAATTCCAGGTATAAATTTCTCAAGAATCACCAGAAACATAGGCTTTGGTGTGATCTGTTTCACACAACAACATTTAAAACAAAGAGATACATCTTATTAAATTGCTCCAGTTCTATAACCAGGGCATGAAAAATGCAATTTTACACTGGCCTCTTCTCTGGATATCTGAACAAGTTAAACGAAACTTTATTTAACATCCATTTTACCAGGTTAAATGTAAAGACAACTGACCCAGCTCCTAGCATTTCATTGTTCCCAGGCTATGACCTCATATAGGGAGAAACATTGATTGTCAGGGGTTTTCAGACTCCTACAAAACTCTGTGCCTATTGAAATTCACTCTTATAAAGAGAGCCATTAAAATGTATACGTATCAGAGAACAGCAGGCTTTGCTCTGATGAATATCAGCACATCATAGAGGAATATTCATGGTCCTCACTAGCATGCTCCTGAGATGTCCTGAAATAATGTAAAGTCCTGGGGCCCAGCATACAGCACTGCAAACAACTCTCAGATTGTTCTCTGATTCCTCCACGTAGATCTGCCAGGTTTAGCAAATAAATGTACAAGACATCCAGTTAAATCTGAATTTCAGATGAACAACAAATAATTTTAGGAGAAGTATGTCCCATGCAATACTTGAGATACACTTTACTAAAACTTAATTGTTATCTGAAATTCAACTTTAGCTGAACCTCCTGTATTTTATCTGGCAACAGGATCACCCAAGGTGTTTTTGATACTGCCTTTCCTTATTTTCCCAAAAAGTTTGCAGTTTAAACAGCTTCTCAGAATTAATCTTCACCATGGTTTTATTATTATTATTATTATTATTATTATTATTATTATTATTTTGTCAATCCAATAAGCTTTTAACTTCTTCCATTTTCTGGTCATGAGACTGAATCCAGAAGAGCCAAAAGATGATGAAAAAAAGAGGGAAAACAGGAAATAATTAAAATTATTTTTGCTTTTAAATAATGTCGTCCCACCCCCTATGTCACTATATCCCCAAGATAAAGTACTAACAGTGCTTCCAATGATTCCTTAGGTTAAGCCTATCCTAGATTCATTCCATTTTTACTGCCTAAAATCCCTTATAGGCCATGCTGGTAACACCAATATGTCCTTGCCAGGATACATGAGGGCCAATGCAGAGAAATGCTACTGCCATGGCGTTTTCCTGTCCGTAGATCACAAGCATGTGCACATCCTTGCAATAGGCTTGCCGCAAGGGAAGGAGGAGGTCATATATCACCTCTCAACGTCTAGAATTTATATTTAAACCCACCCTTGCAATGTCAGGTCTGGGAGGTCCTTGTATTAAACACAAATCACAGAATACTTGAAGAATGAACACAAAAACCATAACTCTTCCTTCAACTCAATGCCTCTACTGTCACTTCTGCTTAAAAATTGTTACTAGTTTCTAGTCGGAAGCAGGAAGTATGTGAAGTGGTAAGAGGGCTGCATATAGTCAAGGAATTAATGTAATTATAGACAGGGGGACAAAGGCATGTCACCAGTGACCCTAGCAAATCGTTTAAAAACAACCCCCCTCATTACATGTTAGGTGGCCACCAATCCAGTTGCTGGGGACCCAGCAGAGGACTCTTAAGGCTGATAAATGAAGAGAGTACATCAGCCATTTATCCTGCCCTTCATGTACTTTACGGTGACACTTCCTGTGTTTTAGGGTAATCAAATCGTTGATGAGGGAAATTCTTCTTTATGGAAAAATTTCCACTAATAAATGCAGGAGTGATAGAACTAGAAAAATCACCTTTTGCAAGCCCCTAAAGAAGGAAATAATGGATCTAGGCAGCAATCATCAAAGGAATGGAAACTTGATAATGCAGGGATGAGGCTGACACAACTGAACCCACTCATTGATCTTAGCATCACTTAAAATGGGACAACCAGACTTTTTGGCCTCATGATGTGAAGCAACGAGAACTGCAAAACACTGCTCAGAAAAGAGTCTTGCCTCAAAAATTGAACTTGAGTCTAATTGAACCTCTAGATCATAATATCATCCTCTCTACTTTTGTGTATGTTTGAAATTTTTCATGTAAAAAACAACCCAGTTTTTAAAAAATGTATTCAGAATGTTCTTGAACCCTTTGTTTCAACTCTTGTTTTATATCCTTCTAAGATGTGTTACTAGACCCCATTCCAGCCTATATACATTCATCATCCTGAACACAGCTGTGTCTTTCTTTGATGACCAAGCTCATCATTTCAAGCTTATTATAATAAGCTTCAAGTAGGAGTCTCCATAGCTACTGATTTAAACCATGTAAAGTAGATAGAACTGACTCTACACTAATCCCAGAATATTAATTCATTGATCATAAATAGTTTTCAGGATCTTTCATGTACACAATACTACCACCATCTATGTTCTTGATATTTGACCATCTTCTGATAAAATTTTACAAAATCTTCAAAACTACAAGGAGTAGTGGTGGAAACTGGGACTATTAAAATGTCCTGGTTAATTGGGTTCTGCTTAGAGAGGGTTTACCTTTTATACAAAAGAACCTAGAGCAGACGATGGGGAAGTTTGGCTAGGGCAAGCAACATTCTGCAAGAGGTAAGGCTTGCAGTTTAGTTGCCAGAATCTTGGCTGAAATAGGATCAGCTGCCTGAATGCAATAAAACCAAATGAGGTTATTTGAGGCACTATGAATATAACAAGTGCAATGAGAATGAACTAAACTTTACTCACACACACAAATATAAAGGAAAGAGAGGTGAGTAAGGTTCTAAAAGAAACACATTGTTCTTTTTTATGCAGTACTTGCTGAAAACCCTTAGCCATTGGGGTGGGGGTTGGCCTTCTGATAGTACCCGAATTGCTACTTTTCCTCCATCTTTACCACCTTATTCTTATTCTCCTCTGGTCCACAGTGGAGTAGCTGCATTTCTTATCAGTGCCTTTTTGTTACGTCTGTCTTAATGTACTTCAGAGTTCACTTTCTCCACTTTAATTATCAATTATATTGCTGAGGGCACTTTGTTTTCCTCCAATATCCTCTGTAACTTGCTGGCTGCCTACCTTCTGTGCTAAGTCCCAGAATACATTGTTTATCTCTCAGTTCATGACATTTGGAGACTTCCTGCCTGCTTATTCTCTGAGCTCTCAGTGATCTGTATTTTCTGTCTGCCTGTGACAAAGGAAAGAGAAGGTTTTGGTTGATTGGTTGCTGTTTTATTTTATAGTTGTAGGAAGGTTAACTTCCTAGTTGGAGTCCTTGCTGAAAGCTGACTTTTTTCTGCCTTAGTTTGTTTCTGATCCAAGGACGCTGGTCTTGGATCCGAAATACACTCACTCTACCCTCTGGCTCTCTCTGAGGGGAGGTGTATGCTTCTTATCATGCCAGGCCCAGTACCAAATAGGTTCCAATAGCAAACTTCCTGAGGTTGGTTTTGTCTTTTCAAATTCCACAGACAAATTACTGAAGCTTTGCTTATGGGGAGAAGTAGAGATCAAGGCTCTAAGAAAAGGAAATCCTACAAAACTCAGAATGGAGTTTAATAGAAAAAAATCCCTGTCTCTGTGACTCTTGCCCTTTTACGATAAGAGTGAAATGAAGATCTCTTGCCTCTTTCTTCTTTAAATACTCCTTTTCTCCCCTCATCCAACCCCATTTCCTAGACACAATAAAACTTGAAGATTAAGTCCACCAAGCGTCTGCTACTCAGGAGGCACAATAAGTAGAAGTCTCAAGTTAAAGGCCTGTGAAAAACTGCCATTGCCTAAAAAGGACATGGTAAATTCAGAGGGCAGAGATGGAAGTGCTAATAGGTGCCTATAGAGAAACGAGGGCAAAGAACAAGAAAGAGTCCAGGAGAATAACTGAAGACTTGATAAGAAAGAAAATAATTATCGTTCAGATAGAAGAGGACCAGAATCTATAATAAAATGAAAGAGCCAGGAAACAAGGAAAAGGGTCCAAAACTGGGGATTCTCAGCAGCTGACTACCGAGGGAAAGGGGTGAGAACATGGAGAATGGGCAAGTGAATGGAAAATCGCCCTAATACAGATCCAGAGGGAGTTACTTCTCCTAATGATCCAGGTCTTAGGCCAGAGGAAGAAAGGAGATTCCGAAGAAATTGGATAGACCATTCTCTTCCAGTTGACAAAAAGAAAGGGTAAAGATAGAAAATAGCTCCACTTGGGATTTCAGGGTAGAAGCTGGGTGTACTAACCAGCATTCATAATCGAAGGGCACAGAACCCAAAGAAAAGGCTGAATCCTGAAAAAGAGATAAATCTATGCCATTACTGGCACAGCAGGGATGGGATTTCATGTTCCAGACTTCAGTGGGGTGAACTGAATTAAGACAGCTGTATCTGTGGGAGGCTTCCAGGCCTTCTCACTCCAGGAGTCTTCAGTTCTGCACCCAAGCTGTCAGCATTTGCTGAGCTATAGTGGGTGAAGTGGCGGGGAGGGAAGTACCACTGGGGTAGAGAGAAAAGGAAAAAGGTGGCTCCAGGAGGTCAATTTTGAATGAAGGAAATCTCTCTTTCTTGCCTTCGTAAAGAGAAGGGCTCTAAGGTTATCCAATGCTACCATCTGTTTAAACATAGACCTATGGCCAGCAATCCTTTAACAAGTAGTTACTGTTCACCTACCACATTCAACGTGCCAGCCATCAAAGTCAGAATCAAAAGAAAATAATCAAGAAGGTAACATTGAAAGGTATGGACCAAAAGAGGAATTCATTTCCAAGTTGGAATATTAGTAGTCTGGATCATAAATAATATCAGACTACTGACTATCATCTGCTCTAAATACAGACTCTATCCATCCATGCATCTATCCAAGTATCCAACAGACAAGCATGCCAAACATTTACTCTGTGCCAGAATTTGTACCAGATGGTGGAAATAGAAAGATGCCAGACATGATGCCTGACCATGAATAGCTCTGCCTTGTAGGGAAGAAGGGGAAAAAGACAAAACAAAAAATTACCATACAACATACCACAAATTAAATAGCGGCCCAAGGTGCTATGAAAGCCCAGGGATGATAATAGTTTACCTCCAAAGGGTAAAAGTGGAGACAAGCATTCTAGTGAAAGGTAACAGAATGTGTGAAGATAAGGGCAAGCAATGCAGTATGGCCTGCTCATGGAGGGGCAAATAGTTGCCTGTGATTGGAGTCCAGGTTGCACAGGAGAAAGGAGCAGATCACATAAGAGCAGGGCCTCTCAACTTCACCACTACTGACATTTTGTCCTGTGCATTATAGAAGCTTCAGCAGCGTCCTTGGCCTCCACCCACTAGATGCTAGTAACACACACACACACACACACACACACACACACACACACAGACACACACATTCCAAAGTGATCATCAAAAATATCTTCAGACATTGTCAAATGCCTTCTGGACAGTAAAATTGACCCTGCTTGAGAATCACTAGATTAGAGAGGTAGAAATTGATCCATTTATGACTGGCTTTGCATGGAGTCTGGATTTTTTCTTCTAAGCAAAGAAAATCATAGAGGGTAGAGTGTGGGATAATAGATTTTGGAGAATCTGAATGGTGGAATGGTGGGAGATGGGCGAGGGTTGAGATATCACTTAATGTGTACAATGTAACTATTTGGGCGATGGTTATACTAAAAGTTCAGACTTCACCACTAGGCAATATATTCATGTAACAAACTGTACTTGTACCTCCTAAATTTATAAAAATGTTTAAAAAGAAGGAAAAAAAGAAAATCATGGAGGGAATTGTGATCAGCTGTATCCCTCACACATACCATGTTCACATGGAGTATCTGCAGAGGGTCAAATTTGTAGTAAGGAGTCCACTTGAGAAGAGGCTACTGCAATGGTCCAAGCAAGGAAGGATGCAAGCTTGAACTGGGGTAATGGCATTGGGAGCAGAGAAAGGAGGGCAGAAGGTGGAAAAGGGATGTGAAAATGATGTCATGCTCTCCTCCTTGCCCTCTCGGTCAAAATAATAACCAAAAAGCAAACAAACTAAACCTTAAAATGATTATAACTAGCAAATAGATTTACAGTGTGGTGATAGAAAAATGAATACTTCATGAAGCTTTCCTGAGGAAATGTTACTGCATTTTCAAAAAATCATTTCACATTAAAATTTATATATTCATTTATTTAACAACAACATTATTAACTTCTAGAGCTACCAGAACATCGGAGAAACTATGTGTAAACATATGTAGGATTACGTGTATAAAATGAAACCATGAGACTTGCAGTGTTGGAGGCCTGTGAATTCTGAAGAGACTTCCATCTCTCTTTCTGCTGCCTCAGAAACTTACCCTATTCCAAGGGTGAGAAAAAAATAAAACTTCTAGCAAGCAACACTGCCTTTTCAAGGAGATGCTCTTTCTTCATATAGCCAAGCACATTCTATTCTTGAACTTACATATTTGTCCAATGACCGCAAAGTGTCAAGGCATTTCAGAAGCCAATTAGTTGTGTTTCCTCTGAGAGCACTTTTAGATGAGAAAATAAAAATGTTTTTGCTAGGATGACTCTCAGATCATGACATATAGATCTACCACTTACCATTACCTTGATTCCCACTGAAACCTGCAAAAGCAATGACAGGATGAGGCTAGACCACAGTGCACCACCATATTCCACACACTGGGCTGCCCAGTGAAACAGCCCAACTGGTCATCCCTCTAAACCATCTCCAGCCTCTGCTGCACCAAGCCTAGATCTTCACATCCACCATTTTCTCCATAACAGCTCTGCATAACCAAAACACAAAACCCTGTGTTTGTGGCTGCCATCATGCAAACTGAAATGAGAGGGAAACCACAGGCAGTGGGTCAGCCAGCCTTGAATAGCACTCTGGTAGGAAAAGCACTGAATTGGCTAAATTAACATTTTTCTCCTTCTAAGTCTTTTTGATTCCCCTACCTTTTCTATTTCATTTTCAACACTCAGGTAACTGACTTATTAACCAATCTCTCTGGAGACGGCTGGTCTTTCTAAGGAGACTGTCGTAGAAAAATCTTATTCTGCCCAAACTTACCATTACTGGAACACCTCAGGAGACATAACATTTATAAACTTCCTGTCACCCAATGTGCTGTTCAGAAGCCATTCATTTTAACTTAATTTGCAGGACTGAAAGTCTCAAGCTCACTTGCTATATAAAAAGTGACTTTTTCACTATTAGCCATCATCATTTTGCCTCCTGCCAATGGTACAAAGTTAAAGAGCACTGCAGAGCTGGAAACCCTTCATTTGTAGTTAAACAATGAGCTCCAAGACAGTTCTTACCTGGAAGGCGACCTTCCTCCCCGCTCAAAATCTAATAATAATATCAATATACAAGCTACAACTTTTCTTAGGGTGCTGAGGCTGGTAATATACTACTTTAGTGTCAATGAATACTTCACGGCAATCTTTGAAACGTGGTTTAAGGATCATTTTTCCTATTGCCTTGTTTCTTCTAATATTTATCTGAGTTTACTTATTTATGTGAAGAAAACAAAATGCCCACCCCCCGCTCCACCCAGAAAATTCTCTAACTGCTTATAGAAGAAATTATTGGCCATTTTATGGTATGGTGATGGATAACATAATCAAATAACACACGTCTTCCTAGTAGAGATTGCCAACTCACAACAAAATACAATCTATACCATTAAGATCCATAATGATATGTAATCTACATTCCTGGAAAATAAATTGATCTTCTGAACAACCTTGGCCCAGCTCGTTTCTGGCCTGAGGTCATCACTGCCACTTATCTGCAACCAGAAGGGACAATTCATGCATAGTAGGTGGTTTTTGAGTAAAAGGTAGAGGCTGTAAAGTCACTATCCATTAAACTATAGATGAGTTGGGATTATATGCTGGTAATGAAATACAGGATTCCTTTCTACTAACTTTAAACCACTGAGCCAATCTTCTTAAACCAACCAAATAGAACCACATCATTTGGATGTTTATGTTGTATCCATTCTATCGCTCCTGTGAAATTATTTTTGGCAAGATCATCACCAATGGCATCATTTTTGCTAAACCCATCCACTGGACACTGAAATTCTCATTTTTTTTATTATTATTTCAATAGTTTTGTGGGTACGGGTGGTTTTGGATTACATGGACAAGTTCTTTAGTGGTGATTTCTGGTATTTTGGTGCACCCACCACCTAGGCAGTGTACACTGTACCCAATATGTAGTCTTTATCCCTCACCCCACACCCACTCTTCCCCCTGAGTCCCCAAAGTCCATTATATCATTCTTACACCTCTGCATCCTCACAACTTAGTCATGAGGCCTAAGAACATATCCTATATTCTTAGGCATAGGAACATAGGCATATGTTCTAAGGCATAAGGCATGCTCTAAGGCATGAGAACATAGGATATTTGGTTTGCTATTCCTGAGTTACTTCACATAGAATAATGGCCTCCAGCTCCATCCAAGTTGCTGCAAAAGCCATTATTTCATTCTGTTTTATGGCTGAGTAGTATTCCATAGTGTATATATACCACATTTTCTTTATCCATTCTTTAGTTGATGGGCTTTTACGTTGGTTCCATATTTTTGTAACTGAATTGTGCTGAGATAAACATATGTGTGTATGGGTCTTTTTCATATAAAGTCCTTATCTTAATTGACTTCTGTTTTATCTCCTCTTACCCTCTCCTGTTGCGCTGTTTTTGAGAGATTTCCTTAACTTTTTCTCCCAATCATTCCAGCAAGTTTTTTTTTCTTTTTTTTTTTTTTAGACGCAGTTCCACTCTTGTTGCCCAGGCTGGAGTGCAATGGTGCGATCTTGGTACACCGCAACCTCCACCTCTCGGGTTCAAGCGATTCTACTGCCTCAGCTCCCCGAGTAGCTGAAATTATAGGTACGCACCACCACGCCCGGCTAATTTTTGTATTTTTAGTAGAGAAGGGGTTTCGCCATGTTAGTCAGGCTGATCTCAAACTCCCAACCTCAGGTGATCCGCTCGCCTCGGCCTCCCAAAGTGCTGGGATTACAGGCGTGAGCCACTGTGCCCGGCCACCCAGCAATTGTTTTATTTGAGTCATCATCTCTCTAATTTCCAAGGGATCTTCCTTATTCTTTGTATTTTTCATTTTCATAGCATTTTGCTCTCCCCTTACGGAGGCAATAGCTTTCTGTATCTTCTTAAATTTCAGAGAACAGTAGAGTTGTCATCATTTTAAAATTATCTTCAGTTCCCTGAATTTTGTTTCCTCAGAGGTCAGTTTTTGTGATTATCTTCTACTTTATCTTCCAGGAGGTAAACATCCTTAAATATAAGGCTGACTAGGAGCAGAATTTATCAACTAGCAAGCTTCACGTTAGGGTAACAGGGTGAGGAAGTAACAGACAGCTTTACTGAAGGCTATCTAAATGATAGAATGTGAAGGGCTTCACTCCAGGGCGATAACACCCACACTAACAGCCTAAGTTCTTCCCAAATACTTGTTCAATTTCTCTAAAAAAGAACATTCTGGGCTTTTGTTTTGTTGCCATTGCTGTTTTTGCCTGGAGGAAAATACTGGTTTGCTGGGCTTTCTGAAGGAAGAAGTGGACTGTGTGTCCTTACATAAAAGGGTCTTTAAATACAACCTCCGATTCTCTGCTTTCCGCAAACTCTCACTCCCCCTCTCTCAGCTGCTGTCTCTGAGCCTGAAGTCTGGAGACATTTTGGAATATTCTAGACGGGCTTCCTCCTTTCTCAGCTGCAACCTCTCATGCAAATATTATAGCAGGGCATCCTCCACTCAGCTCCACCAATCTTTGATCTGCTTTTAGACGTGGAAACAGTCCATTTGTCATTTCTTCCTATGTAAGCGAGCATTCTTTTCCTTAACTACTTGCCAGTCTTCATATTGTTAATCCAATAGGAAATTCAGTAATTATTATTAAATTTCTTGTAGTGTGTATTTTATCATTCCAGAAGCCATCAGCAGACTTAACTTCAATTTTTTTTCTAGGCATGATATGTGACAGTCTTTCTGAACACTTGTATATATGAAAATGTTCTTCTGTTGCTTTCACACATTAATGAAAACTTGGATGACTTCTTAGGTCATGACTTTTTCTTTTTTTTTTTTATTTTTTTATTTTAGTTGAGGTGGAGTCTCGCTCTGTCGCCCAGGCTGGAGTGCAGCGGCGCGATCTCGGCTCACTGCAAGCTCTGCCTCCCGGGTTCACGCTGTTCTCCTGCCTCAGCCTCCCGAGTAGCTGAGACTACAGGCTCCCGCCACCACGCCCGGCTAATTTTTTGTATTTTTAGTACAGACGGGGTTTCACTGTGTTAGTCAGGATGGTCTCAATTTCCTGACCTTGTGAGCTGCCCACCTCGGCCTCCCAAAGTGCTGGGATTACAGGCATGAGCCACTGCGCCCGGCCACAACATTTTTTCCTCAAAGCCTGCTACTATCTACTGCTTCATATTATAGAGATTGCCCCATCATTATCTGGCGTTTAATAATGTAGAAATGAAGTCTGAATTTAGCTTGGGTTTTATTTTTTTAAAAAAGTTGGGGACTTAGGGTTTTGCATCAGTGCCTTTGTGTGTCTATGAGGTTCAAACATTTTCTGCCAGGATGAGTCTGCGAGCAGGTCTTAACTCTTATTTTCTCTGGCAGCTATAAAGTGCTATCAAATGCTGACTCAATCTTTCTTCCATTTTGGAATGTTTTCTTCTTTATATTTTTTATTATTACTTTGATACCATTTGTGCTGACTTCATCTTCAGAAGCCCCTGATACTCATGATTTCACTGTCTATTCTCTGGCTTCCATATTGATTAACTTTGCTGTTATCATGCTCATCTCTTTAATGACTTTTTCTGCATTCTAAAGGAGCCTTTCAATTTTCTCTTCATGGGAACCAATAGCAACTTTCTGCAGGTTCTGTTATGTTCTTTCATCCTTCTAGAGAAGATTTCAAAGACATTATTCTGTTTCCTTTAGTTCCCTTTTCAAATATATTCCATCTCCATCTCCAAGGTGATGGTCCCCTACTCTCAAGTTGCAGAAACTTTGCAAAGGCCTCATGTGGATTTTTATTTGTTAGCTTGCTTTACCAAAGAGAGTTTTATTCAGGTCCTCTCTTCTAATGGATAAATATTGATCTTAATCACCTGCCCACGTTACTCCCCCTAATAAACAAATCTTGTATTCCCTGACACCTGGATGCCAATCGAATTCCTCTCTCAGATCCTAACATGGGAAAACAGGTGATTATTTGTACACATAGACACATACGTATACATCCTTGTGGTAGATTGTATTTCATTTTCCAACATGGCCATGACAAAATCCACTCTCCTACATGCTCCTCTGCCACAAAACCTCACCATTTCTCCCTCAAGGAGAATCTAATGCCCTTCCCTTGAATATGGGCTGGCCTTAGTGATTCACTTATGCTAAAAGAAGGCAGAAAAAGTGACCACTTCATGATTTCTGAAACTAGGCCATGTGGATCCATCTGCCTCATCTCTGGATGCTTCCTCTTGGAACCCAGACATTGTGCTGTGAAAAGCCCAAGCCACACAGAGGCCATGTGTAGGTGCCCTGGTTGACGTTTTCCATTGAGCCAAGGCTTCAAGTCATCCCAGCCAGACATGCTAGTGTTCCAGAGGACCACAGCCCTCAGCCATTTGGAGGTCCCATTCATTGTGGAGGAGGGATTAGCCATCCAAGTTACTGGCTTATAGACTCTGTAAGTATAATTCATTGCCTGTTACCTTAAGCCACTAAGTTTTAGAGTAGTTTGTTGCACTGCCATAGATAACCAGAACAAACTTCTAATCAAATTTCTTATATAACTCAGCCACTTCTATAGTACAATTTTGATAGGCTGAGAAGGAATCAACTCTTAGTCCCACTGTTTGGTGAACTATTCGTAGAACACTTTATTTCTAGATATATTTCATTGGAATCTGAGAAAGGGTTTAAAAGAATCTAACAACTGCTGCTTTTACGTCCCTTCTCATCTTCGTCTCTTTCTACAGCTGACTTCACATCCCCAGACACAAGGTTCCACTGTCTGTCTACTTCAACGGTCAGCCCTTTGCAAAACTGAGGAGGAATGTGAAGGTAGAAAGGCCACACCTGCCCCAGAAAGGAGTTCCCATGGGTGGCACCAAGGATAATTATGTGGCTTTCTCACTAGTGTGGGCCCCATGGGGTACACGATAGCACTGGTGGAAGTCCCTTCCTGTCTTTCCCACCCCCCATGCCCTTCCCACATCATGGTAAGCTGGTTAGAGGTTACATAATGTATCCACCATTGCATTTGCTTCAATCCCACCCCAGCCTTCTTGTGTTCATGAAAACAGCTCCCAGCAACTGACAAGCCTCAGGCATTCCAGAAGGAATAGAGAGTTTTCTTAAAGCAAGACATCCTTACAGATTGAGGAAATGGCGTCCATTATTTAAAATTTTTGAGGCATTTGGCAGAATAAAGTGTTTCCTCTTAAGAACATAAGTTTTGTCATATTAGATCACCTGCAGAGTAAGCATAGCTTAGCATTCTGTCTTTGACATAGTACCAATCCAAACATTAAACTCCAGAGAGGTACCACAGGACAGTGTAATGCACCCTCTAAAAACTACTGTGCCTCTACGACTCATAAATACATTACGCCTTCTTTGAACCTTT
Source organism: Hylobates moloch (assembly GCF_009828535.3). Taxonomy (NCBI): domain Eukaryota; kingdom Metazoa; phylum Chordata; class Mammalia; order Primates; family Hylobatidae; genus Hylobates; species Hylobates moloch. The sequence continues at coordinate 96,921,511 of NW_026652287.1, read as the reverse complement.
ATTCTTTTCAACCCAGACCATGTCTTGGGAGTGATTTGTTCCAAACATTTATGACTCACTGTGTAAACTAATGTGTTTTTTTCTTTTCTATTTTTTTCTAAATTTCTCTTCTTTCAGGCTTCAAAGAGTCCTCCCTGCTCCTTCTCATACTTTGGAATTTGGTGAACACAAACATATTGATGCCCTTTGTGGCTTCGTCGTCTTTGATCATCTCCCCATGCAGCCTTCATCTCTGTAGGCTGAAAGTCTTAATCTTCTTAGTTTGACCTCATGTTTTAGCCCATATATACCCTCTATTCTTCCATCTGCCCTTCACTGGCCTTTCTAAGAATCATATTTCTTTGTTAAAGGGTACTAACCACACACGCTTTCAAAAGCAGGTGTTCCCAGTCTTGCCTTTAACCCTCTCCAGTGGGCTATTCAATCAAACATGCTTATATGTTTGCAGCGGGTAGGGGCAAACAGGAAGGGAGAAATATTTCAAAGTCAATGTCAGAGCACAGTTTGGAAATATTTTGTCGCCCAAATGATGCAAGGAGAAATTACTCCCCAGGCTCCTTTAGTATCTGTTCCAACTTGAATGGCATGATTTCTAAAGCATGTGGGAGCTTCAGCAGTAGGCAGTGTAGAAAAACAAAGAGCCTATTTTTATACACAACGTTCAGAGGTTGGGGTGGAGGGGGTGGCAAGAAACAAAAACCAGAAAAACAACCCTAAATTTTGTGCACAGGGAAATAATAAAAATAGGATGGCAGCTTCATTTTGATATTTTGGTTCTTAGACGCTGTTGTTTTTATAGGAATGGGAAAAAATAAACAAATGGAACAGAAGGTGTTATACACAGGAGGAATATAAACACAGACTCATGGTATGTTAGTGCTGGGAAGAGAATGCCAAAGTTCCTTCACAACAGCAATTTCCAAAAACCAGTCTGTAGACCAGAGATGGGCTGCGCCTGTGAGGTCCACGTAGGGAGCTATTATAAAGGCCCCTGGAGACCCTATTCTTGGAAATACTGATTCCATAAGTCAAGGGTGAGGTCCAGGGAGTCTGAGTTGTTTTCATTTTCTTTTTAAGTTCTTTGGGGTAATTTGATGTACAAGTAGGTTTGGGAAACCCTAGTCTAGATCGGTGTTTTCCAACCTTTTAATTGTTTGGGTTTGCATTGCTTTTTATTTCAGCAGCAGAACCCTCCTCTGAAATGAAATCATACACAGAACCTAAACATGCAAAATCCATAAGAGTGGCTGCCCCGATTGAACTGGGGGGTGGCAGGGCCAGGACCTCCATTTTCAACTGAACTTTCTCCCTCCCTAAGTGACTCAACAGAATCACCAGGGAACTATAAAGGTGACACAGACACAGGCTGATGACGAATGCTCCTGTCTCATCTTTTAATTTTACTGATGAAGGGACTGGAGCCCAAAATGGTGTCTGCCAAGTTCACCCAGAATTTAGTGGGTGGGTCAAGGATAGAATCCAGAACAAAATCCCAGGCTGTGTGTAGCTGCCATCATCAGCATCAGCACAAGGCCCATGGTCAGCTCCTTCCAACACTAGACTAGGGGCCCCTCACCTCCTGGTGGCTCCAGGCATTCTTCCTCCCAGTAGGTGAGGCTGATCTATCACCCCATGGTTGCCATTCAACAAGTCCAAGAGGACTGTATGCCCTTACCTTCCCATGAAGGCTACCTCACTGATGGCTCCAGGAGGTTTCCTGTAGCCTCCTAGAGGGAGCCCCTCCTAAAGCAAGAAGAAAGCAAAGCTCACATATTTCATCTCTGATGCACCATCCTTCTGTTAGTTACCTGCTTCCATTTGATCAACCTACCATCAGTTCTATTTTCTTTTCTTTCTTTTTTTTTTTTTTTTTTTTTTTTATACAGAGTCTTGCTCTGTTGCCCAGGCTGGAGTACAGTGGTGAGATCTCAGCTCACTGCAACCTCTACCTCCTGGGTTCAAGTGATTCTCGTGCCTCAGCCTCCTGAGTAGCTGGAATTACATGCATGCATCACCATGCCCAGCTAATTTTTTGTATTTTTAATAGAGACAGGGTTTTGCCATGTTGGCCGGATTGGTCTTGAACTCCTGGCCTCAAGATATCCACCTGCCTTGGCCTCATCAGTTCTATTTTTAACAGCATGTGTATATTCAAGGAATATTAAGATAGGAAGCCTAAGAAAACAAATTCCCATGAACCTTCCACCCAACCTAAGAAACAGAACATTTCCAAAACAAGTTTCTATGTGTCCCTCTCCAAAGTCATATGCAGGACCCCACCCCTCTACTGCCACAACTACAATCCTGAACCTTGACCCTTTATCCTTCTCTTGTACTTATTTATAGAGTTGTCTCACTGGCTATGTACCTAATTATTCTGTTATTTAGTTTTGCTTGATTTTGAACTTTAAAAAGTGGCATCATACCGCAGGTATTCTTTGGCCTTCTATGTTCGCACTCATGTTTCTGACATTCATCCCTGTTGGTGCATATAGCTGTAATTCATTTGCTATTTGCTGCTGTCAGATGGACCACATCATGGGATTATGTAAATATACTATATTCAGTGCTAAAAGAATAGTGGAGTGCTTATTTGAATGTTTACCAGGTGTGGTTCTAGGTGCTGGGATCCAGCAGTGAACAAAAGAGACACAATCTCTCCCCTCCTAGTGCTTAAATTCCACAGAGGAGCATGCACTGCACGGTTCTTTATCCTGTCTCCTGTCGAGCATTTGGAGTTTCCCACCCCCATGCCCCCAAGCTTTTGCTATTACAAACAGTACTACCCTGGACATGTTGCAGTCGTTCGTACTCATGTGGTGGAATGTCTCTAAGACACAACAGTGAGGCAATATTAGAACCACTTGGAAAGCTAATCTATCACATCTGCTAATGATAACAGATTAAGAGCTTAGAACCCTCGAGCTGCAATTTGCCACAGCCACAAATGCAAAAATCACCCCAGGAGCCCACATAGTTTCTAGCTTCACTGGAGGCTAATAACTTTTCAAGACCTCAGAAAGCTAACTATTGATCATTTTACTCCCAAGGAAATGAAAGACAGCCTGGTGTAGTAAAAAGAAGACGGGCTTAGAAATAGGAAAACCTCATTTAGCTTCCTGATATTGCATGAATAAATAAATCAACTACCCTTCTTGGGTTTCACTTTACAAGTTCATGAAATGAGAATATTTCTAACTCTTAGCTTATTAGGTTTATGGTGATAATTGAACAACATGCTGTCAGTGATGGTTACATTCTCTGTGTTTACTGCATGCCAGGCACCATGCTGAAGTCTCCTTAATTGCCATCTTCCTGAATCTTACATGGTAAATGTCATCTCTGTGACAGGACCAGTTAATTGGCATGCCTAAGTTCCCACAACTAGGGGATCCAGAATTTGAGTCCAGAACCCTCTGATTCCAAACTTTGTTTCCCTAATTCTTAGAAGTGTAACCACCAGCAAGTTCCTTCACCTTTCTGAGCCTGGGTTTCCTCCTCTGTAAGATCCACATATTAATAATAACTAGCACATTGCAGTGTTGCCGGTGTTAAATGAGGTAATTGATGCACAGCCTGGAATTTACTAAGCGAAAAAAGCCTTCTTACCTCTTACTACTACTGCCACTGCTGCCCTTGTTGTTTTGTTTTATGCCCTGTCTCATGAAGGACATCACCATCTGCCCAGTTGTCTAAGCTAAAAGCATGTAAATAGTTCTAGGTAACAACATTTAAACTCCACATCCACTTAACAAGGCCCATCCATTCTCCACCTCTTCCCATATCTCTGCCACTCCCACTACACTGGATAAAGGCCGCTGTCATTTCTTACCTGTGCTATGTCCACAGCCCCTCTACTGATCTCCCTAACTGCATATCTCCTGTCCTCCCATACGCAACCTCCACACTCCAATCAGATGGATTTTTCAAGTCAAAATCTGATCACCAAACTCTCCTTCCCAAAACTCCTGCCTGACAGCTGCACGCATCCGTCAAGATGAAGCACACAAGGTGAGGCCGTGCCCAATCTGGCCTGACTTCCCTCTCCAGGCTCTCCAGTCCTACCTCTCACTACTTTGGCAGACTTAAAAATGCCAAAAAAAATTTAATTTTAAATTTTAAACGATTTACCTTGCATAGAAGAGCCATTCCATTGACATAATTATTCTCATTATTAGTTTCACTGCATATATTACTCCTTTAACTCTCACAGCCCAGGCTAGGACTTTTCAGGACCTCAAAAGACAAATGTCTTTCATATTTGCCTTACTTTAATCAAGGGCCTAAAGAGTTAATGGGATTTACAGTAGAATCCCAGCCCTGACCCTACACAGGCCAAGTTCGGCAGAGAAGGGAATCCTCAACTCCTAATGTATTTATAACTTTCTCAAAGCCCTAGGGCCAGAACCAAACGCTTAGTGTTGCCAAAGATGTGGCAGTTTCTGAGGGAAGAAGAGTAGATGAAGAATACCTGGGTCTTAGCCTTGGCAGGATGTCAGCCAGTGCACGCCACGTGTCCAGAATGTGTGGCCTGAGACCTTCAACTTGATTAGGAAAAACTGCCCATCGGTTGAGACATCACAGCAGTTTGTTGACCATATCTACTGGAAAAATCCCACTAGACAAATTGTGTCCTCTCTCAAAGCAAACAATGCTGACTTCTAATTAAGTTGAGAAATGTCCCTCTTTCCCACGCGATATATTTGAAACATCCTAAAACCCATTTCCTTTCTAGTTCCATGTGTCTCAATGGGCTCTGTCTGGCAACATGGCCTCCACTCCTCCCCTATCTTCCCAGGGCTGCCCTGAAATTGTAAAGGATGCCTTTTGGGGAGCTTCCTCCTTAATGCCACATTTGCTTCAGAATCACTCTCAGCAGATTCTTGAACTGAAACTTCTGAGGTTTGAGCCCTTGGCAGCCTGGTGATGCCCAATGCCTTTGCCACAGGCTCTCCAAGACAGTCTTTTCTAAGCTTTCAATGTTCCAGACCATGTAGCAGTTCCACATGCAACATCTTCTGTAGCAGGAAGGTGTGCCTCTAGAGTTTTATTTCCCTGCACTGCCTTTTAATCCCATTCAAGAAGGCTAAGTGGAGTTTGTAACAGCCTTAATCTCTTCAATTGGCCCCTTTTGTCCCTAATAAAGCAAAGCTAGTATTATTTGCTGAAACTGAATGTCTCTTTCCTTATACTGTCTCTTTGTTTTCTGGCCAAGGCATCTGTTTTCCTAATGTGCTCCTCTAACAAGTCTTGCGGGGTCTCCCCATAGTGAGGGAGAGCTGTCAAGTCCATGAGTTCTGAGTCTGCCAGTGGGTTTCTTTATTCAACAAAAACTGAATATTTTTTGTATCTTTGCTTTCCTTAGTGGAATAATACCAACCAGTATGTTCCTATCAGACCAACATCTAACCAAGATTCAGTCATCTATTTACATCCCAGCTGGTTTCTCTATTAATATATGTCCTCTTTCATGTGTCATCTTCACAGCGAATCCTATACATCTCTTGGGCATATGACCCCACCATCACCATGCTATGGTTTGAATGTTTGTGTCCCTCCAAAAGGTATTTGTTGGAACTTAAACTCCCATGTGATAGAATTAAAAGGTGAGGGCTTTAGGAGGTGATTAAGGTGGTGGTTAAGTCATGAGGGAAGACCCATACCAGGAAGGGGAAGTGGCTGAGCTCAGTGTGCCCAGGTCTTCTCCAGAACTCACCACCAGAGGAGTCTCCTCTCCTTCTGTGGGAGCAGTGATGACGGAGCAGCAGAGGCCAGGTAGAATGTCTGACAGATATCCCTCTACATGGAGGAAACATCAGAAATGGTGTTTTCACCTACACCACATGAAAGTAAAGGGGTGAATAGAGTCCACACCTCTGACTGCTGAATATTTCTATACTCCCTGTGTTTATTCATTTATTTCTTTTTTTAAGTATTTTATTATTTTTTATTTATGTATTTATTTTGAGATAGAGTTTCGCTCTGTCATCCAGGCTGGAGTACACAGTGGTACGATCATGGCTCACTGCTGGATTACAGGCATGAGCCTCTGTGCCCGGCCTCATTTATTTCCTTACACATGTATTGTTTTAGTATTGTCATTCTACATGAAACCATTAATGACATCAGGGCAAAGACCTAGTCCATTTGAGTCACCACCATAATTCTAGAGCCTAGCACAGTGCCTGGCACATTAAGGCAACTTCATTAATATTTGTTAAATGAACAGTTCAGATCAGATACATTTCACTCCATAAAAAGAAAATCGCTTATACATGACATGTACAAATGACTGAGTCTGCAGTACAGAGTTTGATTGTTATTTTGTTATTTGGAGGCTTCAATTAGCCCAATACTTGTTGTAGGGCCCCCTTCACTTTGTATCTGGAGACAGCAGCCCAGGCTGTGAAACGGCAGGTGTTACAGTTAATAAAAGACACCACTGAGTCCAATGAGACATCTGAGTGTTTTCTCACTGAATGCTGTATTGTTTCTGAATATTCCTAACTATCTAAGACTCACTCATGCAAGGAAAAACCATATTTACAATGATTCCAAATATATCTCTCACAGAGCGCCAACCATTTCTCCAAAATAAAATTCAAGCTCCATTGCTGTTTTTCCAGGGAGCCTTGACTTACTGAAAGCTGATCTCTTCCCCTGCCAGTCTACTGCAGTGTACTAACAAAGTCCTCAGTTCTTGAAACCCCCGAATTTAACCAGGGGGCATCCCAGCAACATCTTCCCTCATTTCTCTCTCTGTTGTCTTTCTGTCAGTCTGACCTTTCTTCTCAGTGATCCTCACGAAAGCCTTTGGGTCTTCCAAGCTTCTGGCCTCAGCCCTTTCTCTTCCCACTTTACCATTCTGCCATATACAACTCTACCTCCTCAGTCTTTAGGACTCTCAAACCTCTGCCTTAGCCAGAATTTGACACCTTCTATTAGACACAGGCACCTCAAGCTTAACAGGAGCCAAACTGAACTCACTGTCATCCTCAAACCTGTTCTTCCTCCTGGAGTCCTCATATCCAAAGCCCAATTTCTTTGTCTGCAATATCAGATCTATGTTTTCTTTTTTTTTTTCTTTCCTTTTTTTTTTTTTGAAGCTGAGTCTCGCTCTATAGCTCAGGCTGGAGTGCAGTGGCACAATCTTGGCTGACCGTAACCTCTGCCTCCCAGAGTAGCTGGGATTACAGGTCCCATCACCACACCCAGCTAATGTTTGTATTTTTAGTAGAGACAGGGTTTCATCATGTTGGCCAGGCTGGTCTCAAACTCCTGACCTTAGGTGATCTACCTGCCTCGGCCTCCCAAAGTGCTGGGATTACAGGTACGAGCCACCGTGCCCGGCCCCATGTTTTCTAAATATGTCTCCACTCTATTAAGCCTTCTTTATCCCTGCCATCAATATCTTCATCTGGGTCCCTGTTCTTTCCCCGCAGAACTGCCACAACAGCCTTTAACTGATCACTTTTTCTCTCTAGCCTTGACAATTTTATGTCTATGCTCCTGCTGCCAACAATGTTATTAAAGATCTAAATCGAATTATGTTGTTCCTGCTTAAAATTCCTTCTCTGGCTCCCCAGCTTCTGCAGAATAAAGGCCAAGGTCACTAGAAGGCCACTTAAGGTCCATTTAGATTTGATCCCTGCTCACCTTTCACCATTACTTGCCACCTATACTCACCTCAGAACTATCTTTCCGCAATTTATAGCAGCTTAGAGTTCCCTAAGCTCATGTAGCCAGTAAGAATTTTCTTCATGAGACACTTGAGAAACATCACATTTATTTTTCTAGATCAAATTAAAACGGCCTCAGCCTTTTTTTTTTTTTTTTTTTTTTAGCCAGAGTTGGTGAGAAATTCAATCCCAGTCACCTCTCAGTGCCATAAGAATCCCAATTCTGTAAGGGCTCACACAGGAAAGAGGCCTTCTCCCCAGTCCACATGGTCAGCTTTATCGTGACCGTTCTTCCTACACAATGCCTATGTCAAAGCTTTCTGCAGGGCATGCGCAAATGCTTTTTCCAGAGCGTAGTAGTAACGATGGCATATACTTTTATAGCGCTTACTACATGCTAGCCCCTGTTCTAAGCAATTTGCATATATTAGCTTACATATTCCTCATAGCAATTCTATGAGATAGATACTTGAAGGGTAACAGAATATTCTGCCTCAAAATATGCCACTTTGGCATGAGGATTATTTTGAGCCAAAGACAATAGAGAACAAGCAGATGTAAGAAAATTTCTCTGTCTCCCTTCTGTGGCCTAAAAGCAGGACATAAATTGTGTCCAGGGAGGACAAAAAGTTAATCACCAGACAGACATGACTTGAGACCCTTATCATCCTGGAGCTGGCACCAGAAGAATCTGTCATGAACTTCACTATTAGCCTTGACTAGCTGCTAGTTTCCCATATATTTGACCTCCCTCAATTGGCTACCTTAGAGACTCAAGCTTCCTTTTCTTTGTCTTGTCACTTCTCTAAAAAGGTATTGTTCTGTGCAGAAGATGCTGTGTTAGCCAAAGTTCTAAATCACCTCTTTGAAGTACTCATTTTTGGGTAATCTCATATGTCACATGCACAATGCAACATGTTAATAAACATGTTTGTTTTTCTCTTGCTAATCTGTCTTCTGTTACAGAGACCCCAGTCGAGAACTTAGAAGGATAAGGGGAAAATTGTTTTTCCTTCTCTGCTACTATTCCCACCAGCCCCTTTTTGAATGTGGGGAAGCCAAGGCACAGAGATTAAGTAACCGCCAGGGTGCTGGTAAGTCTGGGATTTGACCCATCAGCCTGACTCCAGAGTCCCTGCTCTAACCACTGCACTCTACAACCTCTTGTGAGTGATGTCACTCCGCGTTGGTTGTAGGGTTGTCCACAGAGGAACTTGGCCATTACTCCAAGACCGCTGGACTTACCCACCACCTCCACACAAACATCCATGTACCATTCCCATTGTATGATGCCTTCCTATCCTGTACTTAAAGAAGTCCCCATCAAACTCTTAGAAGTTCGAATCCCTATCAAACTCTAAGAAGCTACCACATCCCTCTCAGTTCACTTTCCTTTTCAATTCAAATTATCAAGATTGCTCTCCCTCTCCCTCATCCTTCAATTCCATATGAATCCTTTGATGGCCCCCAAGCTCTTCCCATGGCTCCAGGGCATTTGACTGGCTGTCTTGCTCTTCTTCTTTCTTGGCAGTCCATCCCTCTAACCTCCTGTTGTTTCTTCACACACAAAGCAAGTTTATATTTTAGGATCTTTACACTTAGCTGTTCGTGCCACATAGAACTCATTCTCCAAGACAAACCTTAAACCACAAGCCCTGCCAGACTGTTATTGGGGCACAGGGCAAGAATTTGAGGATCCTTGTTTCAATACTTTGAACCTACTGCACCACTAAGAATGAAACAGAAATGAACATCTCAATCGCTTATACTGCCCTACAAATCTTGCTTTTCCTGCTACTGGGAGGGAAACAGGAAAGCTTATTTCTTTTTCAAAATACAGCTTCTCACAGAAGCCCTTCCTGCCTTCTTTTTTGGTTCTGCATCTGCACCTTGAATGTATTTCTATTGTTGTGCTTGCCAAAACACATTGTAATGTTCCTAATATTTTTTATAGTTGTCTCTTATACAAGATTGAGTTCCTCAGGGGTAGAAATTGGCTCTTATGTAACTCTGTCTCCCTGGCCCTCAGCAAGATGCCTAGAAAATACATGTTGAGTTTCCCTTATCCAAAATGCTTAGCACCAGAAGTGTTTCAGACTTCACATTTTTTAGGATTTTGTAATATTTGCATTATATACTTACTGGTTCAGCATCCCTTATCTGAAAATCCAAAATGCTCCAAAATCAAAACTTTTTGAACCCTGACATGATGCTCAAAGGAAATGCTCACTGAAGCATTTCTTATTTAAAATTTTCAGATTAGGGATACTCAGCCTGTAATAAATACTTAAGATTGTTTGCTAATTGAAATAAACTAGACCAAGGTCAATGTTGTAATCATCATTATCTTATCACCTCTCCACCTTCACTGCTACCCCCCAGGCCACAAGCTTCTGTCATTCTGCTCCTGGATTAGTGTAGTGACCTCCCCATCTGCCACAGTGCTTCTACCCTTTTTCCTTTTCCCTTTTCAGTTTATTTTCAGCCCAATGGCCAGGATAATCCTCTTAAAATCTAAAACAGATAAAGTAGCTCAAAACTTTCCAATGGTTCCCACCTCAAAGAGAAAGCCCTACATGGCCTACACCATTCTCTCTGATCTGTGCCCCCTGCCTCATACTTATCTGATCTCACCTTCTACTACTCTGCTCATCACTCCAGCCACACCAGCTCCCTGTCATTCCTCAAACCTACCAAGCATTGCCCCCCAATCCCAGGGCCTTCATTATACTTCCTATTCCCTCAGCCTGGAATGTTCTCCCCCAGATATCATCATGGTTCATTCCCTTACCCCTTTTTTTGTGCAAATACCACCTTCTCACTGAGACCTTCCCTGATCACCCCATTTTAAATGCTTTGCTTTTTCTTCATAGCATTTTTCACGTTGTATATAATACAATATGATACAACATATTTATGATACACGGCATAATTTTCTCTTTCATCTTTATTGTCTGTCTCCTTCACATGGAATGTAAGCTCCATGAGGACCTGGTATCTAGGAGGTTCTCAATAAATCTGTGTTGAGTGACTGATTCTTAGACTAAAGGATCCCAACGTCTAGTCTCATCTCTGCCACTAATGGAACAAGTCATACAATCTAACTCTCCTCGGCTGCTTCAGCTCTGAAATAAGGTTGGGCTAGAAGATCCCTTAATAGGAGATTTATAATGGTATCACAAAAGAAAATCTAAGATTTTTTCCTACCCACTTTTTGTCTTTTGTGCTCTTTAACAAAAAAGCGGCAGTCAGCATCACAATGTCAAAACATCTATTTATCCTTACGCTTAAGAATTAGCTTCTGGGAAAAATCCAATCCCTTGCTCCAATAGTGGCCTAGTTCTTGATAAAGAGCCACACGCATACCACCCCACATAACAACACATTGTGCACCCTCACACACACACCAAAGTGAGAAAGCATCACAAACACTCTTCACCACAACTCCTATCTCCAGACTGGCATCTTTCCCAAGTTTCTGCAAACATCTATTCAGCCCTATTCTCCAGGCAACCTCAACCTCAGATGTATTCAGGGAATTGCACCACATCCAGAAGTCTCCTGATTGGATCCTCCTCCCCTTTCCTGGGCTTCCTGGGAAGGGCTCCTCTACTATATTTCCATTTTTGACTCAGCTCCAAGTGCCTCTGAGATGTTGCTTTTGCCCTGTTTCCCACACTTTCTAGGCTCCTGCCCCAAGTCCTTTGCTGATTCACCTCCTAGGCTCCACACTGGCCATGGCAAAGCTTCTCCAATTATGCAAATTTCCTGCTGGGACACCAGTCTGTGTCCTTTATATATGCAGGGACTCAGCTAGACCCTGGGTGAGAGATTATAATGAATAAAACATTACCCTTGCCCTCCAGGTGCTTACAGGCTAATAATACCTATGGAACTAATTAACTTCGAAGGGAATAAGAGGTACTATCTTCAGTTGTCCCATTTTTGCTAACATTCAGGTTACAGAAAGCCACCCGAATTGCTTCCAAGTCTTTGTAAATGAATACCAAAGAGAAACCACTGCCAAATCAATACATTTTAATTGGAAGTGTTTATGAAACCCAGGAGAGTTTCCTAAATGTATTAATTGCTTCCCAAGGAAATATAAAATTCACAATTACTAAAACCATGAAAATTAATACAATGACAGCTCTAAAAGATCGCTTTGTAAACTGTTGCTAAATACATGAAAATAAACCAATTGACCTTTTAAAAAGTTAAAAAAAAATCTCTGATGATCAGTATACAAGAATTGTTTGCCTTGAGACTAACCAACTTACTTAGGGCAGCACTGCGCTTCAGTGAAAAGAGATTGCATCAACTGTATCACTAGTTTTAAAAAAAGTTATTTCAACAAAGAAGGTAGCCAAAAAGTTAGATGTGAATTATTATCCTCCCCTTCCTCGCACCTCTACCGTATATTCGTACAGGTAAAAAGTTCTCTATTAATTCTGAATTTAGACTTTAAAAAGCAGTTTGAAGTAAAAAATAGCAATTATCTTTCTGTATCCTAAGATTCTTTTTTCATTTAAAGTTTCCACTGAATTGCATCAGATGATAGGATGAAGGGCCAGTTCTCCATAAAATACCAGATTTGCAAAGCTTTAACAACCTGAAATTTTCCCCTGGAAAAGAACCTTCTCATTTGCATTTGGATGGCCAATCTTTCAATAAACGTTTCTGAGCAGCTTCCATGTGGCTATTGCTGTGTGAGGCATAGCAACATAGACAGAAACACCCAGTCCCTGGCCTCAGAAGTGCACAGTCTTAGGATAACCGGGGTATTAGCTTTATTAATGAGAGCCCAAGAGAATCAACACACAAGTCCACCAAGGACCAAACACTTCACCTGAGAATTGAAGGATGAATAAGAGTTTGCCAGGCAGTCAAAATTGGCAAAGGCATTCCAACAGAAAGACTAGTGTGGATGAACGATACAACGACCTGAAGAAATGGGTCAGGGTCAAAGAGCAATTAGCTGGGAGTAGTCCCTACAATATGGGGGATTCCATGGAACATGGAGCTAGATAAGTGAGCAGAGGACACATTAAAACAATGATTCATCATTGAGCACTTATAATGTACCAGGTACAATGAGAGGTATTTCACACAGATTATTTGATCTCCCAAAAAACCCTTTAAAATAAGTACTATCATTATCACCCCAATTTCACAGATGAGGAAAGTGAGGCACAAAGAAGTCAAGTTACTAGTTCAAAGTCTCATAGCTACTCAATGGCTTTGAAGCAACATCTTCGTCTCTGGAATCCACATGTTTAACCACCTTTCAAATTATGAAGGATCTTGCAGACCAAACACAGGAGCTGAAAAATATCTTTTAGGCAATGGGAAGCTACTGACGAATACTGAGCATGGATTCTGAGTAACAACATCTGATATATACAATAAAACAATTACTGTGGTGCTCTAAAAGATAAAGATTTCAGTTTTACTTGTTTCTGGGTTGCGGCAGGGGCATCTGGAGGAGGGCAGAGCACAAAGGCCAGAATCCCCATAATGAGGAGAATGCAATTCTTAGTAAAAGAGAAAGCACAGGCCTGACTTGGGCAGTAGCAGTGTGGGTGCAGCAAAAGGGGTAGCTGTACAGATTTTTAGGAAGTGGAAAAAAAGGAAGACTTGGATATTGGATATAGAACAGGTATAAGACAGGTGAGTGAGAAGCATCAACTATTAGGAAGGGAATATCTCTTTCCCACTCCAGATGTTTCCCTAAATGTGAAAGGACATCAATTAATATAAACTTTCTGGCTTATCTCTGTCCTCCTACTTCCACACCCTTCCAGCTATAGCATTTTATATGATAGTGAATTTGGCAGGAAGAAAAAAAAAGGCATTCTTCTTTCTTCTCTCTTGGTGGCAAGTTGCCCTCAGAAAGCACATTTTCTACTCTGCATTTCAACACAGAAATGAGCCTTACAATTTTTGAAAATAAACTCAATGCCATCCCCCTCAGTCCCCATAACTGATGTATGAACCAGGAATATTGAGAAATGGGACAAGATGCTGACAATTGAGGACACATAAGTCCCAAGCCTTTGCTGGTCCCCATGATTTGGGGCCGTCTGGTGAGTAGAGAAGCTTAGATGTTCCATGTGGCAGGTTTTGACAGTTAGGCAGTTGGTTTTTAACTGCCTAGCAGGACAAGAGGCCATATGCAGTTTTCCCCTTGGCTGATCTTTGCTTCTTGCGGCTTATTCCACAAACAAGAGGCAGAATGGCATGTACAGAACCCTGCAAAGGCCCATCCTCATCACAAGAGAGGAACAGATCACAGAGGGGTGGGGCAGAAAGAGGAATGATTTTTTTTTAACTGCGCCTTTTAAACTGCAAAGCAGCTAAGCTCCATATATACAGAAAAGCCCCATGGAAGTCTGGGTATACAGGGGTATGTTTTCCAGGTATGCTAAGTTTCTAGTGCCTGGATCAGCCAACTGCTAGCTAGAATATTTTTCCCACTGTAATTGCATTTAAAAGGGGAAAATACAAAAGGGGAAAATAAATTTTAAAAGTTTCAAATGTATGGGATAACAAAGAGAAAAAATACAGCTCTATTAAGATCTAATGATAGGAGCTGCCTCCATTGCACATTTTTATTCTTTCTCCGGGGTCACCAATGTCTCAAATAGCATGTCAAAGGGAGGAGACGGGTGTATAGGAAATGTTTTCTCTCAGGTATGCTAAGTTCCCAGTGCCCAAATTAGATGACTTCTTGCTGGAATATTGCTCTCATTACAATTGCATTTAAGGTCACAGGTCGTATGTTTTGGACAACTGATATCAACTGACTGGCTTCCTGGTACAACTGAACTCTTCCTCTTTTGGGACTCCACGCAGTTACCATTGTATCTCTAGCTTGTGACAACTCTTAAGTAAAATACTGTGTTCTGGGAACACAATTTTACCAGGGATTGGGAGTAACAGTTCAAAGGCCAAAGGATGGCTTATTTTCTAACCAATGATCTTTAATGCCCTATTCACTCAAGATTCTTTACGAGAGGTATTCATGGAGACTTGGAATTCTATCAAGACAACTGCCGAGGGACAGAAGAACTCCCCAGTTCTACTTAGATTCTACCTGGACTACAGTCTTTGGAAAATTCCCAACCTATTCAGAATCCAGAACATCTCTCACTAAAACTAATCAAAATAACAAACTGAGGAGGATGAAATATTGATTTTAATTTCCTTGGACTTTCAAATCACTGTAGCAAGAAAATACGATTTTGGACTTGAATTCATCTGGATTTATTAAGGCTTTAGATTTTCATTTCTCCCTAGACATCTCATAGGGAATTGATATTCACTTTGGATGCATCTTTATAATGTTGGTATTTTGGTTTTGAAGTGTGGTAATGCTGTCCTTTAATCCCATGGCAGGACATGGGCTATGTGCCATCATCATCCGTGATAGAAAATAGACCAAGGGCGAATAGATGGCCTTGAAAACCAAGTGGCCTAGGAGTTAATTCTAAGCAACTTGTCTGATCCATGTTAGAGCCTTCTCAGAGCAAAATCTTCATTGCCTACCTGTGGCTCCAGGATGATTTCCCAAGAAGCAAGGGAAGCAGGGAGGTGAGAGCAGGCTGATCCAACAGGCTGCTGCTTTGCTTCTGAGCACTGGCAGAGCCCCACTCTAGCTTTAATGAACAAAATCGTTCATTAAAACTAATAGAATAAAAATATGGTAACTAGTGGAAAAGGAATGACCCTTCCCCATTGTTGATGTTCCCCCTTAAGTGAGGGGCCATCAATTAGAATAACATACCTGGCTTTGTTCTACCTCTTGACTTTTTTAGTGTGAATCTCACCCTAGACCTAGCATCAGAATCTTCTGGAGCTGGGGTCCAGGCCCCGGTATGTTTTAGAAGCTCCCCGGGTGATTTTAATGTGTCGGGAGAGCTAAGAACCGATGAACTAAATGATCTCTAAAGATACTTTCTAACTCTTTTTTTTAAAAAATGCTGTGATACTACCAGGAGTTAGAGAAAATGACTTCAAGGCCCTTGGGACACCCTTTTCTAGCAGCCGCGAGGCTCCAGTGCATAGTGTGCAATCAGCCTTCTAATAGGAGAAAAACAATACAAGGCTTCAAGTGCTGGTCCCAAAGCTTGCCTCTTCCGGCTGCCCCACCATGTCACTGCCATACAATCAATGGAAAAATTGTTCTTTACCGTAACTTGAGAGAGAGATAATCAGGAACAATCCAGCTACACCATAGCCTAATCACAATGACTGATATTTCTAGGGCTGCATTAATCAAGCCTTCAAGTAGACAGACTCTTATGGTCAGACCCATTCTAGAATGATTCTGCCTCCACTGTGGGAATCTTTTATAAACGGAAATTCTCCATTTAGCCTTCCCTCTCACCTAAGTGCAAAATCCCTCCTAATGGTAGCATCTGTTGTCTGCGGCAAACAGAGTTGATTACAGATGCTCTGAAAGGAATTTAAGTCTTTTCTCTTGCTACTCAGGAAGTGATGGTGTGATGGGAAACAGTAACTCTTTTTAGAAAACAAAAAACCTTTGGCTAAACAGTGACTACAATAATAAGGTAAAAGATACATCGTTGTATAAAATATTAATATTTGTTGGATTTTTTATCTCTTTCTTCAGTACTAAATATGGCCAATAACCATACATGCACTGTCTCTTATAGCTACAGAGCAGGTGTGCAGGTAGCTGGTTACCAAGCAACGTATTGGCTGGGGATTAGAGCACACACTTGCATGGGCATAACTCTGAATAATGCAAACCTTGTTAAGTGATACATTTTTCATTATCCTAGTATCACATCAAGTTCTATACCAGCTTTTTTTCTTCTTCTTTAATCTAGGAAACATATTTCTATTAAGAACCTTGAAGAAACCTTACCATCAGATATTTCTTTTTTATTAAAAACAATGAAAAGAACAGATTCATTATATCTTATCCATCAAACTTGTTATCTACCTAAACATCTGTTCAGTTTTTGTTGTCGTGTTTAGAAAGAATAATTATCCAGCAGACCTTATAAGAAATGAATTCCGACGGAGCGAATGAACTTTACTAATGACTTGCATTTATAGCTCCTTGAGGAAAAAGTTACCTATTCTCATAATCCTGTTTGTTCTTTCAAATTCAAATGTCTTTGGTGGTTATTTTAGAACTTAGAGGGTTTTTTAAAACTAGCTCTCAAAAGCCTTCTAACCCTTAATAAATATGATCAAAATATATTTAAAATGCTCATAACTCCTCAGTCTCTGTGTATAGAAAATGCCTCTGTTCTTTCCCTTTAGCTTCCTAATTTAAATATCTTGCATGAGGAACTCTAAGTAACAACTAGAAAATTCTTAGTTTATAGGAAATTTCTCTGATACTTGTGGTGACATTATTTTTCTTTTTTAAATTATAATTAAATATTGTGGAACAAATTAGCAGAGTATGGAAGGAGGGAGAGAAGAAGGAAAGGAGGGAAATAAAGAAAGAAAGTAAAAAAGAAGAAGAGTATTTAACAGGGGTCTTGATTCCTCCTTTCTCTGGAAACATTAAACAGGTGGGAGATCTGTTTCTGTGACCCTTCTGTATATTTCATAGAATGGCTTGATTTCCTATAAAGCCTACTTTGCCATTGTTGAAGTGATTTGCCCACTTTAGAGAAGATATATGAAGTGGAAATTGAATATGAAGAGATATTCGTACAAGGGAACAAGGTGTGTATTCCTAACCTTAATTTTAAGGTTATATGTCTGTGATATTAATTTTATCACAAAAATGGGCAAGTTTATTTTTCTAAACCTGGAAAGACGCCAGTGGGGTTCTGTCTTAACTATGAGGACAGAGAAAAAAAACATTTTACCCAGTGCTTGGTGCTAAGGTCTTAGTTATGAATATAGAGAAAAGACACATTTTACACAGGCTTTGGAGTTCATGCAAGGCTGCACACGATTGCTTGCCTCAGAGAATGGAGCAGTGGGAACTTGCTTCTGACCTGGTGGCTCACTGAAGCTCAAACTGGCAATTTTATGAAATTTCCAGCAGCTTTGTAACTGTGTCTATTATTTATGATTCAGCATCTTCAAATTTTTCTATGGCGTACTTAACTTGATCTGAACACTAAAAAATGGCAAAGTTCGCAGCTTCAAATTTTGTAGGGAACAAGCTATGAAAGCTATTCCTACTCCCTGTATCTGCTCTTTATTTTAGAAAGGAAATACAATATTCTCCATTCTAGGGGTAGGATGGAGAGTCAACACATAATTCCTTGATGTGAAACGGACATTTCTTTTATTTAAATTTAAAATTCATATATTTGATACTATCCTTATATATAAAATAAGTATCTGGAATTCATACCTCTACAAAAAGCAAGGTGAAATAGCTTTTATTCTTCAAGACGCTGCCATAAGATAAAAACAGTTGCAGTTCCTCCATCACCGTTTTTGTTTGGTAATTTGTTTCTCCCAGATCTTTCCGGAAAGAATTGTCATAGGAAAAGGTCTTTTGAATGCTAAGTCATCAGAGTTGTTTTAAGAAAAATACGGGTAACTGTAGGCTACCAGACATGCAGCTTTAATTTTGTTCTAACGTCTTTCTGTTAAATGAAAAAAATATATTGTTATCAACCTATCTTTACTATTTTGGGCATTTCAAACACCATATCTATATACAGAGTCTTCTTATAATCTTAGCCAGTTTATATCAAAAAGATAATTTCCCCAACAATATTATTTCAACCAAAATCACACTTGAAAGACGCTGATTGCAAGGAATTTTATCTTCCTATCACAGATATTTGTGCTGACACAATACAAAGATAGATTTATACACATACATCACTGACACCCCAATTCATACACTCATAGAATCTCGTAATAATCATACAATAAAGACATCACACAAGCTAGGTAAAATTTTTAAAACTAAAATTTTCTAAAATCATTGTCTGTCTAGTATGTCTTAATTGGTAATATTCTTTACTCCAAAAAGAACTTTTTCTAAATTTGTTTGCCTAAATTTGTCTCCATTTCTCAGAATCCAGTAATAAATGAAAAGGAAAAAAGATGGTTTATATGCCTCTTTTGAAATCTTTCCTACTGAAAACGATTGTGTTACACTTCAGAATTGAGCCTTTAGATATATAAATTAGCCAATATTGCCTAGCCTGTTGTTATTTAAAAGGGATATATATATACTTGCTGTTTTCTTTACAATAAAAAAATCCAAATTTTAGATTTCCAATATGCAAAAATAAGTAATAAATTCACATTTTATATCAATTTCAAAACAAACAAAAAAAAACACGTTTGTGAGACTCAAAATGAATTAACAGCACCTGCCGTTAGTCTATCTCCTCTTATGAATCACCTTTTCTCTTCTTCCTGTGCCTCCGGAGCTGCTGGAGAGCCACAGCCAAACTAGTTTCTTTGTTTAGCAAAGAATATGCTCAGTTTCACCTTGAAATCTGAATTTATTAAAAGGTACAGAACTTTCTACTTTAAACATTGTTATCCAACTCTTTTCCCCCGAAAAGTTGAAATGTAATCTAAACCCTAGTCTCAGAGTGGACACCTACATAATTAAATTTGCAGTTTATTGCATTTTCTTAGGCTGTTGAACCTTTTCAGAACTCGTGTAGGCCAAATATTTTATTACTGAGAGAAAATTTATTAGAATGTCTACTATGCCCATATTTAAAATGTCAGCCTCATGATTCATTTTCTTTTGTCAATTCTCCTATGTGCTTTAACAATTCTCCTATGTAATTAACAAAGTCTTTCTTTCCTATTTATTTATTTATTTATTTATTTATTTATTTATTTATTTTGAGATGGAGTCTCACTCTGTTGCCCAGGCTGGGGTGCAGTGGTTTGATCTTGGCTCACTGCAACTTCTGCCTCCTGGATTCAAGCAATTTTCCTGCCTCAGCCTCCCACGTAGCTGGGATTACAGGCGCCCACCACCACACCTGGCTAATTTTTTTTTTTAATTTTCAGTAGGGATGGGGTTTCACCATGTTGGCCAGGCTGGCTTCAAACTCCTAACCTCAAGTGATCTGCCTGCCTCAGCCTCCCAAAGTCCAGGGATTACAGGCATGAGCCACTGTGCCCACCCATTAACAAAGTCTTCCTTAACAAAATCTGCTGGCGGGGAGGGTGAGGGTGTCTAGAAGGAAGAGGTTTGAGGGGTAGGAGGGATGCAGATCTGTGATTAGGCCAGGTTAGGACTACAGGAGGGGTCCCTGGGCCAGCCCTCAGGACTGGAGAACCCCTGAGATAGACAGGACAATGCCCCATCACCCTTATGCCAAACACACCTGGAGGATCTGAGTGTTGTCCTTCTCCTTCACTATTGAGGAAGGAGAACTAGTCCCCTGAGAAACAGATAAAAGAGGTCAGTATCCTGGATTGCATCCTTAGACTACCAGTACTATTTTATCATCTACTTATTAATTCTCTGGGCTATAGAATGTGTCTTTTCCATTATCAGCTACAAGTTTAGTCTCATATATGGGTACTTACAAAGATATATAAAAGGGAATCAGTGTTTAAGTACCTTCTTGTACCTGATGCTTTATTTTCGTTTCCTCATTGAATCTCCTCTACACCCGCGTGTAGTTGTATTCTTACCCATCTATTGTGTATGAGAGAAACAAAACTCAAAAAGGCCAAGTATCACACTTATGCAAAGGAACACACTTTTGAAAAATTGGTCTGGCATTCAAATTTAGGTCAGATTCCAAAGTCCCTGCTCTTTCTACAACATCGTGGAGGCTGGTGAGATGTAGATTTCCTCACAGGCTGAGGAAATTGAATTTGGCATTGAATAGCGTCATCCAAATTCTTACCTCTGAAAATAGTTTTGGCAGCTCCTCAAGTAACTGCTTTGTATTTTGTTGCCTAACATTCATTTCTGTTTGATAACATTTCCAATATTTAAATACATTGAAGATTTTGTTGATCTGCTGACATTTAAATTAGTTTTTGCATCTTTCCTTCTGACAATTTTAGGTCATTGAATTTCAGAACAGAGTCATGATTATAAAAAAAGAGTTTCCACCATATGAAAAAAGACTATGATGTTATACACAGAAAAAAAGGCCAAAGATGAAAGTTCTGAAACTATATACTTCTCATGGAGGAGTCCAACAAACGCCTTTGCCAAATCATGTTGGGAGCTGGTTTAAACGCAGAATCTTGAACCCCACCCTAGAGATACAGATCTGGACATGGGACCCTATTACCTACGTTTTCAACACAAAAGTTTAGGAATCACCACTATAAACAATGCACTGTGAAATAAGTTATATTGTAAAGACCCAAACCTTGGAAGTTTTTATACCCTGAGAGTTCCAAGGAGTGCCACTTCCAGTTCCAGAAGTCTTGGATTTGAAATGTACATACGCAAAACTGACTGGACTTCTTCTGTGCAAATACACTATTTCTATGGGAAAATAAGAGTTTTGAGCATGTTATTGTTGATATGAAGTGTGGTAAATAAGATTAACCCATCCACATTTATCACAAATCAGCAAACTAGCACATGTACAAAAAGTAAGAAGGGTCCTAGGCCTTAGGCAACTGGCTCACTGTCTTCCTCTCCTTCCTGTTCTCCCTGAATCACTCTTATCCCTCTATCACTGTGATTATGTCTGCTTTTCTCACCCACTTTTTCCTGTTTCATAGTGATTATACTCAAAACCTCATATGCCAACATAAAATAATTTTTGCCTTATGTATATGACATGTAAAACCGCTCGTTTCAGGCACCTGTCAACTCCATGACGGCATCACCTTCCACCTTTGCTAACCTCTCACTTCAACCTTGCAACAGTGCCAGACTGTAGTTCCCTGACTACCTAATGCTCACGCACACTGCATCCTTCCCTTTTGGCAAAATGACCTCCAACTCATCACCTTCTTGACCTGATTGATATCAACTTATCTTTCAACAATTACTTCCTGGAAGGCTTCCCTGATGCTCTACAGTCCCATTGTGGGTAAAGCGAGGTGTTCTTATTTCTGACTGCACATCAGAGTCGTTTAGGTAACTTTCAATATAAATACAGCCTCTAAAACTCTCTTGTGGTTAGTGTTTGCAAGGTATATCTTTCTTCATACTTCTATTTTTAACGTATTTATGTCTTCTAATCTAAAGTACGTCTCTCAAAGACAGGATATAGTCAGGTCTTGCTATTTTTATATAATCTAATCATGTTTGCCTTCTGATTTGAGTTTCTGTTCCATTTACATTTAATGGGATTATTGTTATGAGTGGATATATTTGTTTTTCCATTTAATATGGTGGATGGTTTTGCTTTTAGATCGATTTTTTAAATTATAGTGTAATTATTGATATAGTTGAATTTGTTTTTAAGTTCCTGTTTCTTCATGTACTGTTTTCTTCTGTGGAGAGATTTTTTAGTATATAATTACAATTCTTCTGTTAGATTTTCATGCATAATTTTGAGTTATTTTCTTAGTGGTCATCCTATGGTTTATCATATACATCTTTGACTTACCCCAATCTACTTCAGATTAATACGACTTAATTTTGGTAACATATATCAACTTAGCTTCGGTAGAGTTTTATTTTCTCCTCCCTACTTTGTGCTATTATTCTCAGACATATCACACTTCATATATATTATAAAGCCAAAACTACAATGTAATAGTTATTGGTTTAAACAATATCTTTTTTAAAGTTAAAAGAATAAAAGAGAAAACAATTATATATATATATATATATCCATCCTATATTTACCCATGTATTTCCCATTTCTGATGTTCTTACTCCTTACTGTATATTTTTGTCACCATCTTATGTCATTTCTTTTCGTGAAGGTCTTCCTTTAGTATTTGTTGTAGGACAGGTCTTCTAGCAATGAATTTTCTCAGTTTTGGTTTATCTGAAAATGTTTTTTATTTTATCTTTATTTCAGAAGAGAATAGTTTCACTGACCACAGAATTCTTTGTTTACAGGTTTTTCTTCTTTTAGCATTTTGACTATGTCATGCCATGACTTTCTTACCTCTCATGTTTCTCATGAGAACTCAACCACGTTAACTGTATAATGGTTTCCCTGTACATAAGTCATTTTTTTTTTTTACTGTTTTTAACACTTTCCCTTTACCCTTTTGTCCTTCAATAGCTTAATTATGGCATATATACCTGTGAATCACATTGTATTTTTCCTTCTTGGAGTTTGTTGTGTTTCTCATATCTATAATTTTTTTTTCAAAGTTAGGAAGTTTTTGGCCATCATTTCTTCAAATATTTTTTTCTGAGACTTTCCCTCATTACTCCCTTTATGGGACTTCCACTACCTGTATATTGTTTGTTTGTTTGTTGGTTGGTTGGTTGGTTGGTTTTTTGAGACAGAGACTCTGTCACCCAGGCTGGAGTGCAATGGTGAGATCTCAGCTCACTGCAACCTCCACCTCCTGTGTTCAAGCAATTCTCCTGCCTCAGCCTCCAAAGTAGCTGGGATTACAGGCGCACACCACCACACCTGACTAATTTTTGTATTTTTAGTAAAGACGGGGTGTCACCACGTTGGTCAGGCTGGTCTCGAACTCCTAACCTCAAGTGATCCTCCTGCCTCAGCCTCCCAAAGTGCTGGGATTACAGGTGTGAGCCACCATGCCTGGTCTATATTGTTATTTTTGATGTCCCACAGATCTCAGATCCTCTTCATTTTTTTCTCAAAATTTTTTATCTCTGCTCTTTGGATTGAATAATTTCTATTGCTCTATCTTCAAGTTCACTGATTCTTTCTTCTGCCATCTCAAATCTGTTTGTTAGGCCTGTTTAGTGAATCTTACACTTTGGTTATTTTATTCAACTCTAAAATGTTCATCTTTTAAAAATACAGTTTCTGTTTCTCTGTTCAGATTCCCTATATGTTGAATCATTTTTCTCATATTTTCTTTTAATGCTTTGAATATATTTATAATAGCAGCTTTGAAGTCTTATATAAGTCCAACATCTGGACCCATTCAGAGTCCATTTCTATTAATAATTTTTTTCCTCTGGTGTATGCATGCATCACACTATGCTTTTCTTGACTCATAATTAAAACTGAAATTTTAGATCATATATTGTGGCAACTCTGGATTGTGATGTATTTTTCTAAAGGTCTTTTTTTTAAGTAACTTGCCTGTACTTAAACTGTGGACTCTGTCTCCCCTGTAATATGAAGAAGTTAATTCTTAACTCAGTTTTTAAGCATTTATTTTTATTTGTTAGCCTGACTTCTGATGGTCCACCCTTTTACCTGCATACTTTAATGATGGGCCAATGATTTGGCTGGAGGTTGCAGTCAAATACCTCAAGTGTGTAAAACTTCTACACTCCACCAATCTGTGTGTATGTTGAGGAATGCATTCAAAGTTCAACAAGTTTTCAATTCTTCAATGGCTTCATTTTCCTCTGGCCTCTCTTGGGTCTTCCCTGTGCATGTGCATAGTTTCCAGTTAGCTAGGATGTGTGGAGAGCTTATCCTAATTTTTCTATGCTGTGTCATTTCCAAGTTCCTCCAGTTAAACATATGGATGGCCTATTGCTCACCCAGTCAGGACCACAACTTCAAGCTAGCAAAGCTACAGGTTTTCCCCATTTGCTTACAACTAAGTTGGCTACCTTTAACTGACAAAGCTTCAAGTTTTTGCCCTTAGTCCAAATCAAGTCTAACCCTCCGTTAGAAAATGATGAGTATTGTTCCAGCCCTATACTGGTAAAACTACTGTTCTTGCTAATCAAGCTTGGATGGAGAGAATGAGAACCTTATAATTTTTTTCTTGTAAACATGACAGTTAATATTAAATTCACATTTGACTGAAACACAAGGTCAGGCATTACAGGTGAACAGGTTAATAAACTAAGATGTCTTCATTTGGGGGAAAAAAATAAAATAAAAGTACAGGCTCTGATTATCATTAGAAATATTTTAGTTTTTTATTATTATTTTGGCTATGAGGTATTTTTCCTTGTTATTTCCTCTGTAATTTAGCAGTTAGCCAGTTTCCACCTGCCCAATTTTCTCCCACTGTACACACCTGGCTATTCTCATCCAAATCTATTGATGATTTTACATATAACCATCATACATATGGTAAAAGAACTAGAAAAAAAATGGGTCAAGTGAACTGGATTCTAGTTTCCAGCTTAGTTGCTAACAAAGCTAAATCATCTCAGCCAAATAGACAAAATATAGAGGTTAGTTCATGTCCTCTAGTCCTTTTATGCAAGGAACAGCCATTTGTTGGCTCGACTGAATAGCCAAAGTGGGTAAGAGTAGGTGAGTAGTAGTAGTAAACCAAAGGTAAAGAAAGAAAATACTAGTACAAAGTGGCAGTCATAAAAAAAAAAAAAAAATCTTTCCCTTTCTGGCTTCCTTTAGATTCTACCTTTGTTAAAAAAGAAATCAAGCATAATAGATAAGATAAATGCATACATAAATATAAGCCAATGTACTCAGTGCAAAAATGTATCATGAACTAAGACAGTCAAAGGAAGAAGAGATTGCTCTCTGAGGTGGGGATGAGAGTTGAGAAGAGGGTATAATGGAGCTTAGGGACAGAAAAAAATGTAATGGTGTTCAAATTAGAAATGAGTCTTTGTATTAAGGTAAAACTAGATACTCTAACAAATGTAGATGATGTCTTGGTGGGCTAACACAACAGAAGCATAAATCTCACTCATGTGAAAAACCAATCAGGTGGAAGAAAGAGAGATCAGGGTGGACTTTGCTTCACACAATCATTAACATTCAAGGATCCAAGCCAATGGAGCCTTCAGCAACTTCAGTATATGGCTTCCAATATTTCTCTGGGAATCAATATCTAGCTAATCGGTGGGGAAAGAGAGGAATGTTTAAGGGAGAGATTTATAGAACAGACTTTTACTCATATCCTATCATTAAAAAAAATGAGTCATTTAGGTCCTCCTAGAGGGTGGGGGGATGAAGAAAGAGGCCTTGTTGCTACATTTACTCCCTGGTAAAACAACTGCTTCCTAGCAAGAATTCTTTCCTTTAAGAGAGGAGCCCAAATTATGTGGACAGCTAACATTTCTGCCACAGCTTTAAATAACTAGTAGACTTTAGATGATCAAGGATTGGGGAGAAATGGGAGGCATCATTGCTATTTATGGTTTTGCCTGCATTTGAGTTTCATTTTCCTTTATGGAAATAACCTTTACTCTTCCCAGTCCATGTGATTTGATAGGACTGATACCAGGGACAGGTATGGAAACCAGGCTTGACCAATCAGTACAGTCCACCTCCAACCACTTTGCTTGATTCAAGGGTGGGTAGGAATGTAGGCCAATGAGATTCACATCCAAGATTTTTACAGAAGTTATCAAGAAGACATATGAGAGTTTTTTTTTTTTTCTTTGTTCCAACAGTTGCTAAGCTGGTGGGATATGTTTGCAACTCCTGGTGCCTACATATTACCTTTCATGGAAGAGCCTACCTAGAAATAATAGTCATACAAAGGAAATCAGAAAAAAAGAGATAGAATAAAATGGCTTTCTTGATCCAGGAATGCCTGATACCCAGGACATTAAATTCCCCTTTTTCTTAAATAAATTCAAGTTGGATTTTTTTAACTTGCAATTAAGAGGCTTAATTAATATAGGTGAAAAATATGAGCCATTTTTTTTAAAAGCAGTCTAATTTGTGTGGAATTAGGAAACATGGAGGAGAATAATAAGTGATAAGACTGAAAAGTCAGGTTAGGTTTGAAGCATAGAATTCTTTAAAAGTTAGATTACGAATTTGGAGTTTAATGAAAGCCTGCTAAACTGAAGCCAAGAGAGGAAAGTAACTGGCCTTAGGCTGCAAAGCTAGAAGGTAGTGAAGTTAAGATTCAATGCATACCTCTGATTCCAGTGCTGCATGTCTAATACAGTAGCTATTAGCCACAGGTGGCTATTAAATTTAAATTTTAATTTAACTTAAAATTCACTTCTTTATTTGTCATAAGCATATTTCAAGTACTCAGTGGCTATGTATAACTACTGATACAGCAGCGGTCTCCAACCTTTTTGGCACCAAGGACCAGTTTCATGGAAGAACATTTTTCCACAGGGTTGGAGTGGGGGATAGTTTTTGGATGAAACTGCTCCACCTCAGATCATCAGGCATTAGATTCTCATAAGGAGCACGCAACATAGATCCCTCCCATGCACAGTTCATTGTAGGGTTTGCACTCCTATGAGAATCTAATGCTGCCACTGACCTAGCAGGAGACAGAGCTCAGGCAGTAATGCTCAATTGTCCATTGCTCACCTCCTGATGTGCAGCCCAGTTCCTAACAGGCCAAGGACTGGTGCTGGTTTGTGGCCTGGAGGTTGAGGACCCTGGAGCTACAGTCTTGGACACTACAGGTGGAAAGCATTTTCATTACCAAAGAAGATTCTGTTGAATAGGCTGTTTTCTAGAGGGGTGTGTGTGTGTGTGTGTGTGTGTGTGTGTGTGTGTGTGTTTGTGTACATGAGTAAAACAGGAGGCCAGATTACCATTCGTTTAAGTTATTGAACTATATTTGGGCTGAAATCTTTATTTAGAAAACCTAATCCACCACCTAATATATTCACTTTGGAAAGCCTTATTTATAAGCCTCCAAAGAACTTACAGTAATTGTAAATATAAACAAAAAGAAACCTGGTTGATATCACATAAAGGAACTATAACAAAATTTTGAGAGACTAAAAAAAAAGGCTTTTTATACTGGCAACTATAGAATGATCCTATGACTTCAAAATGTAAAA
The DNA here is from genome assembly GCF_009828535.3 of Hylobates moloch. NCBI lineage: Eukaryota > Metazoa > Chordata > Mammalia > Primates > Hylobatidae > Hylobates > Hylobates moloch. The sequence goes on along the minus strand of NW_026652287.1, from coordinate 96,894,058 downwards.
AAAAATCAGTGATGCCAAAGGTTTTCCTTGCTTTCTGACCCTTTTCTTGGTAAGGATGATCTATGCTTCGCCCCACCCTTGTTGCCTTCATCAGCTTTCCCAAAATTTCCTCTCTGGAAATTTCCAAAGAAGCCGTATTGGATCACATTTCACCCCATGAAGCAATGAGATAATTTTTGTGAATCAAGCAATGCATAAAACAAAGTACCTCCCATTGCCATAAATTACATATCCAGTGAAATGAAATAAAATGCATAGTAAATATACACATGCTAAAAAGTCTTTTCCATAATGAAAACCGACTCATCCTTTGACAATAATTTCCTACCAAACATTTTTAATCTACTTAGACTTATGGAATAATGACATGGTTCAACCTTTATCTACACCTAGCTCAGCAAGGCCACCTTCATCTTCTCTAGGACCTACATGGCATGCTTTCTTGAAAATGCTTGGACCCACATCTAAAATGCACATTTGAATTGATGGCCAAGATTTGAAAAAGGCAGTCCAGTATTATACTCATTCTGCCTCCACTTCTAGAAGGAAGGATGGGCAAGATTTATGCAGTGCTCAACTCTGTTGCAAAGATTTTTTTATATAATAATTAACAGTTTCTTTCAGTTCCAAGTCTTGACAAAGTCAGATTCTCAAATAATTGGCTTTAAGATTATGTAAGAGCTAACATGTTCAGCTCTATTCCCTGTGCTCCTGCCCCATAATCTGGGTTTATGTCACAAGAATAATTGGGAGTAGAAACAAGGCTGATAATTGTACATGTTATCATGTCCAGGTAAACAGACTTGCAGCTGGTAGGTTCCAGTGGATTTCTTTTATGTTGGCTTAGAACTTCAATGCAGGTTTTAAGAGACTGGAAAAAAAATTACCTGGCTTGATTTAACCTAATGATTGCACAGTTTGTTTAATTATCATCTTGATCCCAAAGCGTGATGGAAGGTGAATTTCCAGTGTGGAAGGAAAAGGAATAAGATACTACTAAGAGAATATTATCATGTACCTACTGTTCTCACCTTTCCTCCCCTCCATAATCAGCTCTTGAGCCCAAGAGGACCTTCTGACCTACCAGAGTGGCACTCCAGAATCACTTTACTGTGACAGTTAATGAGCTTCATTTCCAGGGGACAAACACAGCAGGCTGTTCTAGACTAACGATGATGTTCTTACCCGATGCAAATACAGAACAGTGCAGCTTTAAGAAAAATCACCCCAAGGAAAAGAATCCTCCAACAAAATAAAGTCAGGTGAATGCCACAACCCACAACCAATAATCAGGGAAGCCCACTCATGATACCTGTTCTGTCTTTGATGGTCAGGCTCCCTGCTCGGTTAAAGAACATAAGTAAAGTTTATCTCTGCTACTTCTCCATCCTCAATGCCATCCCCATCTCTTTGTGTGTGACAGCCACCTACACTTCCTGGCTATCTAGGAGGAGACTTATTCAGGTGCCCATGTCTTTCCATTCCCCTCTTTGCAATAAAAAATTATCCTTCTTCCTATTCTATCCAGGCCCTAGATGACAGGTCCACTCACTGAGCCAGGACACTGATGGCTGATAATTGCTTCGTCTGGTTTCCCCTTCCTAAGATACCTGTCTATTTTTAAAAGTCACTGCCAATATCTTTACCTAAAGAAATAAGTAATGTGAAAACTCCTTATAACCCAGCATGATATGTTTGACAGGAGAGAGGGAAGAGTGTCTATTCATGTCTCTCAAATCATAACCAGAATGTCTCTCAAATCATCCCTTATACACTTGTACTGTATAAGGGATGCCCAAGCAATAGGACATCCCTGCCCATTTCATATGCACCAAGGCCAAACTCATTTACTTACCCAGCTTTGAGATTTTATGGGGCTAAGGACCTAAAGTAAGGCAGAGTATGAGCTAATCAGAGACACAACAAAACTGGCTGTTGGGAGCTAACATTGCATGGCCTGTATGTGCCCCATTAAGGTCAAGTAAGTGACATGACTTTGCCAGACTTTTTTACAAATTGTCACACAGCAAAATAGTACACATGATATACCATTTCCTGGTATAGCAGGAAAACCAGCCAATGACTATCTGGGTGAGTTCAGCTGGGCAAACATCAAGTCTGAACCCCAGGCTTCAGGTACACAAACTAGGAATAACAATATCCACCACCCAGGACTGTTGGGAAGATTAAACGAGATGGTCCTGGAAAAGCAGCAAGCTCCGCCTGGCACACAGGAGGAGCTCAACAAATGCTCTTCGTTCATCTTGGCCCCCAGCTTCCAGATTAATTTCTTATCTAAAGTCCTTTTAATGTGAACTTGAATACCCCCAAAAAGTGCCTATTTTTCTCTTTTCCGTAACCTCTCACTCTCCTCCTTGCACTATTTGGCCAGCCTCTGGGGAGGACCAATCCTTTCCCAGGGTTCTTTCGTGCTGGCCATGGCAATAGATGTGAAAGACCTTATGCAAACTCACACGTGGTCAATAAGAGTCTTGTGAGAACAGACCCCGAGCCTTGCACAGGTACTATGAGGGCTCCACCAGAGTAAAGACAAGGACCTGTCCCATACAGAGCTTCCAGATCAGTTGAGAGAACAAGCTAAGCATAGGAAAGACATACATATCATAAGACAATGTGAGACTGTATATTATTTTCACTATGTGTTGTGGGTTGTAGAATCTACATACCAATAATAATAGCTACAGTTTAATGAGTGCTTACAGCAAACAAGGCACTATTCTAGAAACTTTACATATATGTGTGTATGGTACTGTTGTTATTTTTGTTTTATATATAAAGAACTTGAAGCAGAGGAAGGTCAGGTAATTCACTCAAGACTATGCAGTGGAGGGGCTGCATCATTACTTAATTCAATAGGGATCTACAGAACACTGCACTGAGCACAGGGCTGAGTATGCTGGATTAATGTGAGATCAGGGCAGGAATCATATCTTCTTGATCTTTATTTCCAGTTTGTTGATTAACTGACTCATGAATGAAAGAAGGCTTGTTGGAAGACACAGGGTAGGCTATAGGTAGACCACAGAAAGGCAAAGCAGAGCTTACTCATAGTAAGCAGAGTAGGAAGCCCACATGTTCAGAGACTAGATTGAACATCATAGCAGACAGGAACCAAGAAAATTGACCTTAATGAAGCCCCGGGCTTCTTTTGAGGATAATGGTGGATACAGAGAGATGGATGAGATAGAGGGAAATAATGAGAATGCCTTCAAAACTAAGTAATGAAGTATAGACTTCATGGGCAATAGGGGACACCTATAAATTCTTCAGCAAGAAAACAATTTGAGAAAAGTGGTATTTTAGAAAGAATGGTCTGGCAGGAGTGAAAAATTGGAAGGGAGTAGAATAATCCAGGTATGAGGTCAGGATGAGACGAATTTGATTTTGCCAAATGGTTGAATTGGAAGGAAGAGCTACCACAGCCAAAGCACAGAGAGAAATGACAATCCAACAATTGGTGAGTATCTTTTATGTGCCTCAGCAAGGGGATGAGGATAAAAGAACAAGGAAAACATAATCCTTAGTGACCAATCACTAAGAAGACAAAAACAAAGTTGAGAGAGATCTGCCAAGGTGGTCTCAGGCATCAGACTGGGATGGCATTAGTGGTGCCATCCCAGACCTAAGATCAGAAGGGTGAGATACCAATTCCAGACATGCAAACTGATGGAGACACAACACACATTTTTCTCTAAACCCTTTATAAGTATTTATCGCTCTGATGAGATTTTAATCTTCTCAAAAAAAGGAGCTATATTATTCATCTCATTCAAGGTCCACAGGGCAGTATTAAAAATAAAGAAATCATACAATGAATATCTATCATCAATTTGCTCAATATCTTTAAATCCAATAGGAATTTCTTTCTAAAACTGTTACAATAACCTAGTCTCCATTCCTCCATTATCCTTTTACAGTGTCTCCTACCTTTTCTCTATTCCTTCACCATTCTCTCTCTACTCCTGATGAGATAGGCCTCCTACTGCTCCTGCCATCTGGCACGCTGAGCCTCAGACAATTTATCAACTCACAAAATCATTTTTTTTAAACTTTGAGAAAATTAACATAAAGAAAGAAAGAACTGCATGTGAAAGCTGAGAATTTGAGAAAACACTGTGTGATAGGTGTTAGAAAGGTATATTAGGTTGGTACTGAAGCTTGGGAAGTGGGGACTCACTCTTGGCTTTCTGCCTTTTGCCTAGACATTTATCTTCTTGGTGCCTAAATTGTTCCATCTGTAAGTGGACTACACTCCTGTCTGACAGACTCTACAAAGAACAAGTCCAAAACCCAGCACAGGCTTCAGCACAGTGTTGGATTAATGGGAAACGTCCAGGGTGGTATGAAATAAATATCCAGCACCCCATCTCACAGATGATTATAAATTCAGTGCAGGAAAGACAGGAGCTGTTAAAACAAAGCACTGCCTACTCAGTAATAATCCACAGATACATGATGGATGATAAGACTCCAGTTAAATGGCTGATGAAGTTCCTCAGAGCATTCATGCCCACTGCAATGACCCCAAAAACAAAAGAAATAGGGATACAAACTCCTGAAGGGATGAAAAATAGGTTTCAATTCTCTTATAGACCCCAGTTGATTGACACTGACTGCCTAGTTCTCTGTGTTAGGGACTTGGAGGCTGTTCCTGGGATCATTAAGAATACGGTGCTGTAACTGATGGGTGATACCTAGCATAGGGAAGGAAGAGGTGGTGAAGATATGTATGCAGTCAGGCTTGTCTGGTCCTGTCCAAATCCCACCTCCATAATCAGCATAAATATTCTAAAGGATTGAATAAAACTTAGAGAGTGCCAGTGAACCTAATCTACGAGTGTTTCCTGAGTCATTACTAGACATAGGGCACCATACATTGCAAAGGGAAGCCTTGTGGTGAAGGAGAAAGACTACAGAGGAGAAAAATTTTAAAAACCTGCACATCTACTGCAAAATGCCTTTACAACCTTAAGGAAGACATTTTACCTCCTGGATTTCCATATGCTCCTCTGAAAACGGGAGAAGGGGATGCACATGCACTTTCTGTTACAAAATCCAGTTTTGTTGTTGCCATTGTTTTAATTTCCAGTATTTACTATTTCTTCACCAAACGAATTTTTTTTAAATAAAAAGTTGCATCTCATCAAAATGCATTAATCATTTTTGGGCAAATAAGTCTACCTTGAAGACGAAAGTGAGACTGATCATAGTTTAACCACACTATCAATATATCTGACATCCCCAAATCTTAACTTTTATCTCTTTTCCCTTCTTATAAAGCATCCTGCATTTATCTTCCACAAATGCTAGATTTGAGAAATATAAGTAATATTGGCAGTGGCTGGTGAATTATTAACACTTGAGTGGGGGCTGAAAGTGCTGATGGAGAAAGAGATTAATACTGGTTTCCAGATTTCAACTTTTGTGGATAAGAGAATGGTTAAAAAAAAAAAAAAAGATAAAGAATTTGAAGAGGAAAGAGCCCCCTTAGTTTCAGATATTTTGATCTTGAGGTGCTTATGAGATACCTGAATGAAGCTGTCCAGTTTGATATGTAGGTCTAAAGCTTGGAAGAAAAATCTGGGCTAGAGATAAGATTCAGGAGTCCTTGGTATATTGATGCTAATTGATATAATGAGAATGGATTAGGGCAGCCAGGCGAGAAAGTATAGAGAATGGGAAAAGCAGTTTGCTTAGGATGAAAAGAATGCCAGAAATTAACTAGTAAGCAATAGGGGGTCCCCTGAAGAAAACCAAGAAAGAAGAGTCTTTGAGGTGTCATGACAACCAGGAGAGTGAGGCATCAAGGAATCCAAGAGGACAGGTATCTTGATAAACTAGTGACAAACAGCAGAAAAAGCCAGAAAGGGGATTTTTTTAAAGTCCAGTGGATTTGGTGATTCAAAGACATCAGGGCTGTTAGTATTTCAGGAGAATAGAGTAAGTGGGTACAAACTAAAGTGAAGAAAATCATATTTTACTTTTATTTGGAGGAGGATGCAGGATTGTGTGGATAGAGTCCAAAAGATGGAAAGAGAATAAATTCTACATACTTGCTCTTTTTTGTTGCCTGCAACTGGATAAAGGTGTGCTATTTTTTTATTTACTGGTATGAGTCTATCAAAGGTTAATTTCAACTGACTCATTGCTGGGAGAACTGACAGACCACACTAAGAAGAAAATAACATCTCAGAAAGGGGAAGCCTTCTAAATCCCATTTGCTTGTCTGCCGTGTTACATCTGTCAGATTTTAAAACAGTCATTCAGCCTCTTTGTTGATCCATTTCCTTAGCTGTAGAACGGAAAATAATTCCCTTTTAATTGGATCCTAAAGTGCTAAAGGCCTTTCAGACTGCCCAAGACTGCACTGTTTAGAGACAATATCCTAGCACACAAATTTTCCAGCTGCTTTGTTCTATTACTGAGAAAACCACTTCTTTTTTCATATGAAATAACCCAAATGTTCAAGATATACATTTCTTTTTGTGGGTTTATTTGGCTTTGGACCCTAAACTATCTCCTTGTGTCTACAGTATGTGTCTACAAAAGTAAAGTGTGGAGAACTGAGGAAATGATCCAGAGAATTCAGCTCCCAGTTCAACGTTTGCCTCAGCCTGTTCATTTGTTCAACCAGAAAACTTTATAAAGCGAAATTCCTCCTGCATAGGTTAGAGCCTCTGGTTTATTGGGTCTGTGCAGGTTCATTTGCATTCTCTGTTTCTTTCCTCTTGAATTTCAGCTTCTACCAATTTTGTATCCCCCAGGAGCTGTCGTTAGCAGCCATACATCCTCTCTTGTAAATAAACCCCAACTGTCTGCTGGAAATTTCCACTCGCATATCCAGCCATCTCACCAAATGCAACACACCTAAAATCAAATCCATCAATCTCTCCCCCAAACCTTGCTTCTTCTCAGATGCTCCTATTTTTGTCAATTGACATCATTCTCCTCATCACCCTGGCTCAGATCCTCAGCATCATGTCTGTGCCCTCGCCCTCCCTTGTCTTCTGTATCCATACCCCAAGTTCTAAAATTTTTCCATTGAAATGCTCAACCCATCTGTCCCTTCTAGCTTCCAGTTTTTGTGTACGTCCCATGTGTCAGACACCATGCTTGGTACTTTACACACCTCACCTCACTTAATTGTGATCGCGACCCATTGAAGAGGTTGATGGAATTTCCCCCCCAACCCCCACCGCCATTCTGCAGAAAGGAGAATTGTGCTTCAGATGGTTATGGGAACAGTTATAGAATGAAGGTTTGCCTCCCTCCAAAATTGTATATTGAAACCACAGCCTCCAGTGTGACTATGTTTGGAGATAGGGTCTGTGAGGAGGTGATAAAGGTCAAATGAGGTCATGAGGGTGGGATTCTAATTCAATAGGGATGTTGTCCTTATAAGAAGAGGAAGAGACACCAGAGTTCACTCTCTTTACCATGGGAGGATGTGGAAGGCAGGCGACCATCTGCAAACCAGGAAGAGCATCCTCGCCAAGAACCAAGTCAGCCAGCATCTGGATCTTGCACTTCCCAACCTCCAGAATTGCGAGGAAATAAGTTTCTGTTCTATAGGCCACCCAGGCTATCATATTTTGTCATGGCAGCACGAGCAGACTAAAACAGGCACTATGCCTGACCCACTACTAAGGAAAAGAGCCAGGATCCAAACCCAGGACCACCTCTCTCTAGAGAGTGTGCCTGGAGCCAGCAACCTGCACAGCTCCCTGGGCTGCTGTCTAGCACAGGCCCCCACCACCTCACAGGGAAGGCTTGGGAATAGCTTCTTGTTGCCCACCTTGCTTCAAGTCTTCCTTGCCTCCTCCAGTTAACCTGTGCATGTCACATTTGCTTTCTTCAAACACCAGTCAAGTCACAACATTCCTCTGATCAAAGCTTTAGGTGGCTCCCCACTGGCTACAAGATCAGGTTTAATCTCTTTTGGCGTGCAAGTTCCCTTTAGTCTAGCCCAAGCCTTCTTATCCAGCCCGACTCCCCTCACAGCCTATCCCAAAGGTTCACTGTTGTGCTTCCAAGTGCCGGGAGTTATTTGTGAGTTGCAATGAGGGCAGGGGCCTTGTCAGTCAAATCTCTGCGTGACTAGACTCTGGCACATAGTAAGTGCTCAATCAATAGCTGTTGAGTGAGTAAGTGAATGGATTGGTGCATGCCATTCCTCTGGCTTGCTTGCCTATAGCACCAGTCACTCCTCCCATCTGCAACTTGCCAGGCAGCAGGACAAGCTCAGATCCACCTCAATAGTAATGGCCTCTCCAGCCACCCCAGCCCACCATGATCTCCCCCTTCTCCAAGCCCCTCCTCAAGGACTTTCTATCCTAGTAACTCACTCAACATGTGTCACTTACTGATAGGAACCAGCATGGTTATCCATGTCCAAGAATGTTCATTTTTACATTGTTTGTAATAGCAAAAAATTGACAGTGTTCTGTGGCAGAGACTGTCAGCTGCCTCCCAAAATCTCTATCCTTCTTCCTTATTATAAAAACACTGATCTTTAGCTGAGCCCATTGCTGCCCAGCTCAACAAAACAAACAAAATCCACTTGTCCTGTCTTTCATTACAGCTACTTATGGCCACAGGGACTATATTTTGGTCAATGAGATGTAAGCAAACATGTATGTACAACATCTGGGAAGTGTCGTTAGGGACACAGCCTTCTCTTTCCTATACTCAGTCCCATTGCCTGGAATTCAGGTGTGACCCTGGAACTCTAGCAACCACATTGGACCATGAGGACAAGGACACGAAAGGGCAGTGAGCTGAAAAGAGCTTGGGTATCTGCCAGCCTCTCAAGTTGTTACAGCATCCCTGTGCCACCTGCCTCGGCACTTCTTTTTAGGAGAGGGAAATAAATCTCTATATTGTTTGCATCACTGTTATCTGGGTTTCTCTATTTCATGCTGCCAAGCTGGCACACACTGCAAATGCCCATTAGTAGAGAAATGAAGAAATAAGATTAAGTAGGTTGTTATGAAGGTAGTTAAAAGAAAAGAACTAGATATATCTCTCCACTTACCTCTCTATTTACCTATTTGAGAGAAAAACAGGCCATGTGCGCATTACAATATTCTTAAGTAAAAGAATAGATTCGGCCGGGTGTGGTGGCTCACATCTGTAATCCCAGCACTTTGGGAGGCTGAGGTGGGCAGATCACCTGAGGTCAGGAGTTTAAGACCACCCTGGAGAACACGGCAAAACCCTGTCTCTATTAAAGATATATTTTAAAAAATTAGCCGGGGGTGATGGCAGGCGCCTGTAGCCCCAGCTACTCAGGAGGCTGAGGCACAAGAATTGCTTGAACCCAGGAGGCGGAGGTTGTGGTGAGCCAAAATTGCACCACTGTACTTCAGCCTGGGTGACAGAGTAAGATTTTGTCTCAAAAAAAAAAAAAAAAAAAAAAAGAATAGATTCAATAGATTCATGTCTTACTTGTATAATAACAAATGACAAAAACTTTCATTATAAAAATTGCTAATTATTTCTACTCTGTATATACCTTGCCCACTCAACAATCTTTCAAACTTCCCAGGGGCAGAGAAAAGAACTAGTATTTTTTGTGTGCCTGTTATTCTCCCTAGCACATAATAGATCCTAATATTTGACTGGTGAAAACCTTTGGAAATTGGTCAAACATGACTATGTTTACAGAAACACCAGCAGTAAATGGGGGATGAAAATGGGGACATCATTCTCAGTAAACTAGCACAGGAACAGAAAACCAAACACCGCATATTCTCACTCATAAGTGGGAGTTGAACAATGAGAACACAAGGACACAGAGAGGGCAACACCACACACCAGGGCCTGTCAGGGGGGTGGGGGGCTAGGGGAGGGTTAGCATTAGGAGAAATACGTAATGTAGATGACTTGTTGATGGGTGCAGCAAACCACCATGGCACGTGTATACCTATGTAACAAACCTGCACGTTCTGCATATGTATCCCAGAACTTAAAGTATAATTTTTTTTAAAATCTGCTTATTTAACAAAAGTCCCAAATATAACACAATTTTATAAATTACAGCCCTCATATTGTACATTAAATCTGTAGACTTGTTCATCCAAAAAAAATGAGATTCCCTCATCCTTAATAATTGTATAATCTGAAAGACCGTTCACTTTATCAGCTCTCACATAGACGATGTTATGCTCAATTGAATATTAAAATGTTTCACTTGTCTCCCAGTCCTCTACTCTCCACCAAATTTAATTCAGTTTCCAGTTTAAAATAAATGTTTTGAATTCTAAAATGTTGGTGGTGAAGCTCAATTATAAGAGAGGCTGAGGGAAACAAAGACATGAAAAGGAATAATGTGGCATTGTTTTATAATGTATGGTTTGAAGATAAAATTAAGACTCATCTATAGATCTGCCAGATTCAAATCTACTCTTACTCTATGTATTTAGTGGTTATGCTCCAGAAGACAAGATTTGCTTCTATCGACTGTGAAAATCCATCTTAATTTTATACTGTTCATCAGCAGACTTTGTTTGGGGACCATTGAGAGGTAATAGGGCACAGCATAGAAGTTTATTGGAAAGACCTCCTCTTGTTTATTTCATAATTATACACTTGACATTTGGAAACTCCTGCTTGTTACTAGTCACTTAATTAGGTGCCCCAAGGTTCATAAAAAATCATAGGTTTAACTTCAACTTAAAATATCCTTTAACTCCTCTTGCTCTGCAATTCAATCTCATCCACTGTAAATGTAATTATATCCCTGACAAATGATTGCTGATGATAATAGACCTGATTTAAGGGAGAGAAATCTAAACACGCAATAACCTGATTTAAAAAAAAAATCTGTGTGTCCTTGGAAAGAAGGTGTGGAACAGATAAATCAATAATAATAAAAAACCTTAATCATTGACTTAACATTCAGCAAATCATTAAATAAAGCTTGCATTAATGGAGATTTATATAAATAGTCTGAATGGTGGGTGACCTTCAGGAAAATTGCTATAAGACAAAGATCTTTGCATATCTCTTCCAAGATGTTTGACAAGAGAATGACTTTCTGCTGCATGTCTTCATTTATTATAGGTTTCATTTAGATCACCAGGAATTCTCCTGAACTATGTCTCTTAGCTAAAGCCAACAATATCTGGTGATTTTTGGCAGTGTACAAATATACATACACATAATCCCCAAAATAATTATGTCTAGGAGTGCAAATTAGAAAACAGGATTTTGTTTTGTTTTCTCATGAGCAGCCAATGATTTTCGAGAAAAATGAGAATGACCTGAAAGCACTTTTGGCAACAAAGGGTACTTTGGTAACAAAGTGAAAGCACTTTTGGTAACAAAGGGTACTATAAAAAGGGAAAATATTACTCTAAATTAATATTTCCCAAAATGCATTACCAAAAACCCTGGTTCATCAATATGCTTCACAAAAAAAATGTTCTGTGGTCAAAAGATATGAAATATGATGCTTACTATCTCCTTTTAAAGATAGGTCACATTAGCACACGACATTCTATAAGCATATTAAAGGCTCTGAAGAGCCCTGAAGTAAAGCAATCTATGTAAAGATAACCAGATATTTTTCCCCAAAATAACTTGTATCACTATTCCACTTTGAGAAAGTATGCTCTACATTGAGAGTCTAAGGTTGGGTTTTCACTTTGCATCATAATCCCCAACTGCATGCTATTTATTATGAAGGTTATTTACCAAATGCTTGCCATAGTTAAAGCATCACAGGGAACCAGAGGTGAAAAAAGTAAGATCATTAATCTCCAGGAGCTTATACTCAAGTAAAAAACCCAACATGGAAACACCAAACTAAAATTTATCACGGTAAATGCAGGCAACAATTGCCATACTTAAGTTGAACACGGAAGGTTTCAGGGTCGGTGGCATTTTGAGCTGAATCTTCAAGAACTAATTGGATTTCATTGGGAAGAGATTGAGGTTTGGAAATACAAGGCACAAAGATGAAGGGACAGAAAACTCAAGATGTTCTGGGAAATAATGAATTGACTAATTGGCTAGAGTAGAGATTTGGGGTAAAGGGCCAATAGACGAAATGCTGGAAAGCTCACCAGCAGTTTCAAAGAGAGGTCAGATCTTGAGGATGCTTGAATGAAAGGCTAAGGAGAGCGGACATTATTAGGTAGGCAATGTGTAACACAGAAGAATTTTGAGGGCAATATGATTAAAGTCCTTTGGAGAATAATTTGTAATGCTGCTCTCGGTATGGAAGTGCAGCCACCAGAGGGTTCTCCGCCTCCACTTGGATCACAGCAATATATAATTTGAGATCTTAAACAAATTTGTGTTACGAAGGTTCAAAGAGTGCACGTTTTATTAGATATACTCAGAAGCAACCAAGAGACTAGAAAATTAGAGTTAAGGAATACCAGAGAAGGATGATAAATTTCTGCTGCCTTTCATAAATCCAATATGATGGCACCACAAATGAGTATATCACCTTCTGCAACTCCCACTCTCACTTGGGGAGGTAACCATGGAGCGTCCTGCAAAACCGATGAGATCAGTTTCACCACTGCAACTTTTATTGGTTATAAGAAGTTACCTTTGGCCTTCAAAAGCCACACACTATTCTAAAAGTCTACATGGAACAGAATTACAGGTTGAGCGTCCCTAATCTGAGAATCTGAAATCCAAAATGCTCCAAAATTTGAAAAATTTTGAGCAATAATATGACACCACCAGTGGAAAATTCCACACCTGATCTCACGTGACAGCTCACAGTCAAAACTTTGTTTTATTCATAAAATTATTTAAAATAGTATATAAAACTACCTTCAGGCTACGTGTATACAGTATACACGAAACATAAATGAGCTTCATGTTTAGACTTGGGTCTCATCCCCAAGATCTCTCATGATATATATGCAAATATTCCAAAATCTGAAAAACTCCAGTATCCAAAACACTTCTGGTCCCAAGCATTTCAGAACACATTTCAATCTATTTTTCACGCATAGAACAAACTGGCAACTCCATATACTTAAAGACCAAAAATAGGAAATATACTATTCAATTTTTAAAACCCAATGACATTTGCTTCAGAAAACAGTTTCACTACCACAATTGCCTCACCTCTACTGGGGTAGTTTAAGTGACTAGGAATTTATAATTGTGCTTCATAGGAGGGTGAAAAAGATTGAAATAAGACATGGGCATTTCTTTCAAAATTATAATAAAACACAGGCAGTCTGTTCTTAATATCTAGGGTGGATCTCTTGCAAGGAGTGTTTCACTGGGAAATGAAGCATTTTTATCTAGGAAACAGTCTGTGGACTTTCAAAACAACTGATTGCAGAATATATTCAAAGTCTTGATTAATTCGAATAATTGGTGTAAACAAGGGTTTGGGTTAATTTACTTTACTAAGCAACTAAAGATCACTCTTTTGTTCTCCTAGTCCTTTGTGCTAACATCTTCTTGAAATGAGTTAACTTGTATTGCTGCCTTATCCAGCACATCATCTAGATCAGTGATTCCCAAACTACAAATGACACTGGACTGCCTATATCTGAATGACGATCAGAGCTTCTGAGAAATGCAAATTCCTGGCCTGCATCTATCCCGGCCTGCCCCACGCCCATCCTGATTCTGTGTGGGTCTAAGTGAAGTTTCAGAGATATTTTTTAATTATCCACATTTTGGAAACCATTAATCTTGATGATAACTGGATTTTTCTGAGATGGTTCACAATATTGGAACGGCCATAAGAACTCCAGAAGAACTGTAACATTACTGCTATGACAGAGACAGGGCTAGGTGGATACCAAACCCTATCCCTTTTTCTTCCTGGGTACAGAGCTAAGCTACATTTCCCAGCCTCCCTTGCAGTTAGGCGGGGTCATGTGACTGGGCCCTGGCCATTGAAATCTGGATGGAAAAGCTGTGTACCACTTCCAAACTTGGCCCCAAATAACTTCCCAGAGAATCTTCCAACTGGCTGGCTTCCTTTGTTTGCCAGTCAGGTTCCTTAGTCTCAGGGGAAAACGGTGAGATCCTACAGGAATATTAGAGCCACAAGACAGAAATAGCCCAGGTACCCGAATGAGTATGTGGAGCAGAGCAACCACCACCACCGACTACCATTGGATTGTGGGTGAATGAGACATCAACTTTTATAGTTGAGCTACTAAAGTGCAGGGATTCTGTCACAGACATTAGTTTACCCATACTAAAACAACCACATTCATGTTTTTAGCAGACTTGGCAATAGACCAAGCATTTCAAAATCATAAAGAAATATGCTCATATTTTAACATCTAACAAAAAGGCATAAGACCATAGGCCATATTTAACCTTTAAAAGAAACGCTGATATGAGCTTATTTTTTCTGTGGTTTTCCGTTTTCTTTTAAAATTGAAGTATGGAAAAGGTGGGGGGAAGTCCGGCTAATTGAGAATTTCAGGTAATTAGATTTTAATCTAATAAGTTTTGGTAACAGTTACAGGAACAAAAATGAAATAAAGTAACTAATAAATCTGAATTTTCAGATACCAAATGGATACAAAATGAAAGCCTGTGGAAATCTAAGAATTAATAGAATCACATAACCTGGAGTATTCAAAAGGTCGTGGTATTTATTTACTTTTGAAAAAAATCTGCAGGAAGAGATTCTACCACTGAGCTCATCATTGTCCTTATTTAGGTGGTGGTTTTACGGTGTCATGTAGAATTATGTATTAATGTAATGTACCACTTTCAACCCTGGCCCCAAATAACTTTCCAGAGAATCTTGCAAACTGGCTGCCTTCCTTTGTTTGCTATTCAGGTTCCTTTGACTCAGGAGAGAACAGTGAGATCCTAGAGGAATATTGGAGCCAAGGGACAGAAATAGTCCAAGTACCTGAATGAGTGTATAAAACCCTTGTTAAGAGGACAAGGTCAGGAGTCAGGCGGAGCTGGGTCAAAACCCCAGCACTTCTGCTTACTGGTTAGGAAATCATGAGTAAACTCACTCCCGGCACAATGTTGATGATATTAACTACTTCACTGGATTGATATTAGGCTTAAATGGGCTCTAAGGCACATTATAAATATTTAATATTTGCTTGTATTAATATTAATATAGTAGTTAGTTGCACATGTCTTCTTTTTTAGGAAAACTGGTTATTGCCTCCATACATAAGGAAGATCTTGAGAACTTAGGAGCCAAAACTAGCTAATATTTTTCCCAAAAGAAAGATGAGAGCCCTGGTGGTGGCAGTGCCTGGAATTCTATAGTTTACCACTGTCCTAGTAAAGCAACTAGTGTGCTAATGTCTATGCATCTTTATCCTTTATCTGCCAATGGCGAAGACCAATAGGTCTTGGACAAGGATCACTGGTGCTTAAAGCTCCTCCGAAAATGGTAAAACTCTGCCTGCTCTTGGGGAGAAGCCTGTCTGCCTGTCATGATCCTCCAATCTCAGCAAGCTTGAGCTCATACCGAAGCCCCTCTCAAACACGCATGAGCCATGAGAGGGAGCCGAGATAACTTGACGGGGCTGCATCTGCCTCCCTCCGCCTGGCCATCCGGAGACAGCAGTGGGAGCTGCCACCTCATTTCTTTTGATAAGCTACTGAGGAGACACAGTGTCTTCCCCAGTTTTCTAAGTTTTAGTTTGAAAATTGAATTCGGGAACTTGTCAACTCTGACAGCAGAGCTTTAAAATTCAGTTCAAAGACAATCTGCTTGTACTTTATAAAATCCGTCTTCTGACTTCAGAGCAACAGGCTTTCTCAGAATCTTCACTATGTAGGGAATGAAAAACTTCAGTTTTCCTTCTTTCCAATTAAACTTGGGTTCTTATAAAAACCATTACGATTTTTTTCTCTTCCTACACCAGTTCTTCTCCTCTAAACTACCTCTTTCAGCAAACAGAGCTCAGCCCTACATTTCAAAGGCAAAGCTGAGACTTTTGTGCAATGCAGCCCTTTTTCATGGGCAAACACTGAGGACGAAAATAGATAATACACACGAGATTAATCACAAGCCAACACTCTACAAGTGACAGGATTCTTGACACTTGAGGTTTTAAAAATAATAATAAGCAGTCTATCAAAGAAATCCCTTCCTTCCCTAAAGTTACAAAAGTCACACTTGGCAGCAGAGGCTTCCATCGGAGGCTATATTGAGAGGTAAAATTACCAGGACTCAAAGGGATAGGTCAAAACCCTAAACATGGCAGGGAACCAAAGGTAAAACCATGATCCAATGACAGATGGCAAAGGCCTGTCAATGCCTAGGAAATTACATGGTGAAATTCTTTTCTGACATTTCATTCACACAAAAATAACAGGACCCTGAAGTTAAACAATGACATTCCGAAAGGAAACACCTCCACGGATGACACTTCTTGCATAGTTCAGCCTCCAGGGCATACACCCAAACCAGAATTTCATATTGCTCAGGTGTGTGTGGGAGGCAGTGGGGGGAGGACAGAAGGGAAGGAGAAAATGGGGAGAGACAGCAGAGAAAGTGAAAGCCAATATCTCTGCAGAGGGAGGAGGGAGGAGAAAGGTGACAGTTAGTTCATTTCTGTTCCTTCCCAAAGGACTTGAGCTTTCAGTTCATAGATTTTTTTTTAAGTGACATTTGAAAGGTGCTGCTATTATCCATTCATTTGGGTTCTGTTTGGCCTTTAAATGTAATATTTCAACTGAGAGTTCAAGCAGGTGGGGGCAGGGAGGAAGGTTAGGATGTTTTCATGAAAAGCAACCAAGCCAGACAGTTCCTATTGTCAAGAAGACCCCATTGAAAGCAGGAAGCACTAAAATTAGCCACTTAAGCTAATCTTACTCCTCAGGTCGAGGGGCACAAGCCCAGTTGTCCGGCTTTGCAGACTGTTTCATTCTTCTGAGCAGGAAGGAATCAAAGGGAAGCAATAATGTGATCCAGAAAAATCCATTGAATGTTGGGGAGGGAAGGGTAGCTGTTTCCATTTAACCAACATGGGCAATGGAGGGAAATATTTTTCAGTAATTGGGAACTCAAGAAAGAGCCTCATTAAATTCCAAAGGCAACTCCTAAGTTTTAGTTGTTAATTTCTGTCATGTTGCCTTGGTTGGAATGATGATCATTAACTATTCCTTTATAAAGATTTACTTTTAAATTTGTCTCAAAATGGCTTGAACAATGGATTTTGACTGAGTATAACTATTATATTAAAAATCAATTTCTAAAATATGAAAAGTAACAGAACAGATTTTGCATTGTACAGCATAACAAAACACACACACGCGCACACACACACGCACTCTTACACCTCCAAAAACTTCACATTTGTTTTCTTTTTCTTTAGATAATAAACAGAACTGCTTCTTCGAGATCATGCTGCATGGCCCATGCACCTCCCTTCATGCCAGCATAGGCATAACCATTTCAAAAAGGTGATTATAAACAATATCTTATATTCTGATGTTCCTTCCCTCCTGAAACTTCAGACTAAAGAGACTGAGTTTCCCCAGTGAGTCTCAGAAACACAAAACAGGATGTTTAATTTGTTTAAGTTTCCAGAGCAATTTACTGGAGACAAAAATAAAATACCATGGCATTTTGCTGGCATCTTAAAAAAAAGAAAGCTTGTCTTGGAAGTACAATGAACCTCATGAGATCTCAAACACGAATGCTCTATTTGTATGCTCACATATTTTTATGATTTTGTTCACTGAAGAACAGTTTAACATATTCCAACCCATGCACTTAGTGAAAGAAAAGCTTCCAACAAAACGGGTCTTTTTACGAGGCAGCCCCCAAAGTCTCCGAGAGCTAAACAGATGCAAGTAGCTACGTACAGTCCCTGTTCTAGCTGCGGTAATCAAATGATATGTTCACTGGATCATCTTAATTTGAAAAAAGGTTCTCTTGTTTAATGAAATAGAGCACCAAGCTCAGTGTCAGCCTTGAGTTTAAAAATCTTTAAAGAAAACTTCTATGCCTGTGAGTAAGGTACTACCATCTATGCTTTCATTATTTTAAAATGAAGCTCAAAAGGAGAATAATTACTTTTTTAAAAGAAAAGAAATTATTTATCTGCAGCCCCTAGCTTAGATATTGTGCAAAACAGCCCAAGGAGGTCAAAGGCAGACATTGTTAAAAAGATGGTAAGTCACTTTATTTTTTTTTTTTAATCTTACTCTTTAGGATTTTCACTTGATCTGCAGCCACTGATGCCCTACCAGCTTGGAAAATGTTTTATTTCCTTGCTTTGGAGTGAATTCTCAGGCAATCATTTGCTTTATTGATTCTGCTCATTATTGCAGTGGTTGCTTGCCCTAGGTCCCTGGAGGTCAAGGCAAGAAACCTAAAATGTATGTGGATCTCTTTTCTATTGCTTCTGCTTGCTCTAACTTGACCCTCAACCACCAGAAAGCTACATAAGAACCATATTTAGGATTTGTAAGGTACTGTCTACTTAGAAGGTGCCAGTTGACACATGTATGTTAACCAACTGCCAGTTATTCCACATCACTTTTGAGTTCTTTGATTGCAAGCAACAGAAAATTTCCCTGGATAATCAAAGCGAAAAAAGACTGTTATCAAAAGCTGGTAAAGTGGAGCTCACAGAACAGATCGAAAGGCTGAAGACCCCAGCACACACAAAAGTAGGAATGAAGAAAGGTCTGAGGAGGTCTAGCTATCAGGGACAACTTGACAGTCTTAACTAGGCATTGATACTCAAATAAATAAGTCGAGTGGTTTTTTGAGTTTGTCACTTATATCATATCACTGAAGTTTCTGAATTCCAGAGGAGAAGGTCCTGTTGGCACTACTGACATTTTGGACTAGAAAATTCCTTGTGGTGGGTGGCAGGGGTGGGGGCGGCTGTCCTGTGCATTGTAGGGTGTTGAGTGGCACCCCTGGCCTCTACACACTAGATGCCAATAGCACCCCCACTAGCTGAGAGAGAATGTCTCTAGACTTTGCCCGGTGTCCACTAGTAGGCAAAATTACCCCCAGGTGAGAACCACTGTATTAGATTTAATCAAAAACTGCCCATCTCATGGCTTACAAAAGGCCAGGTACCTTGATATACAATCCTGTAAGACAAAGAAAAGATGGATTACTTTCCAAAACAGAAACTGGGATATTGTTTCCAAAAGATAGGGGAATTAGTGCTTGCTGTCCATTTCAATATCGGTAAGTAGAAAGCTGAAGAAGATTATGGTTTTTTAGCCTGTGTATTCAGAGAACAGAAAAAAAATGGAATTAAAAAATATTTGAAAACAAATCATAGAAAAAGTAATGCATCAAAATGCTGTATCAGTCCTTCACAAAGCTTTGATGGTTAGAATTTGTGTGCTGAAAAAGCACAATTCTGGTAAAATTGGTGTTCTTTTCTATTCTTATCCAAACTATCTGCATTTCCCTATCTGCTTTTAAATCCTGCCAGATCTTTTTCCAACTCTTGGTATCTATGGACTTGTGGTAATTGACATGGCTAATTTAAGGGAAACTGATTCCAAATCCCAGAGAACACCCAATCCATCTCTGTATTAATTAGTCAGCTAACTCTGTTGGTTCCAACATGGTGCTAATGAGACCAAAAACATAAATGCAACCCTCATGCCATATGGGCTTGTTTGGCAGCCAGCCGGGAGCCCCACTCTAACCAGCCAACTGATCAATGTGCATGGCTATTGGTGGGGACGAGGTGGGAGAGAGCACGGATGTGTCCAGACAAATCCATCCCCATATCCACATCTCATGCAGCTCACCCTCCTAGGGAAGGGGCTGTTCTTTTATCCATATAAAATACAGAGCCCGGCACATGTTCATCATGGTACCTCTTCCCTAACACGTATGATACCACATCTTTTCCTCTTCCCTCTCCAGCTCATAATTACTCACATCAGATGCCTTTGCTGCTTCCTTTTTCTTCCATTCATTAGCATTTCTTTAAAACTGGAGCACAGAACTTCATCTCCAATCTGCCTTGACTCTAAATTCCCTGATCCTACCATGAGTAGCAAGACTGGGCCTGTCTCTTCTTCCATTATTGTTTCTGACAGCCCCAAAGAAATCACTTAATATTCATTTCGCTCTTCTTTTTCAGACAGTCTTAAAAATCAATTTCAAAATTTTTCTTCTTGATCCTGTCATTTAGCACTGAAATGGCCCAAACTGATGACTTGGGACATTAGCATTTCTCCCCTCTCCCTTCAGGATGTCAGCTCCACTTTGTGAGTCCATTTTGGTCTGACTGAAGCTGGCTTTCATTTCAGGGTTGTTGTTTTTCACAGAGAAGCATGATTTTTTTAAAAAGCTGTATATGTAGAACAACTTTCAACTATCCTTTTCTTTAAAAAAAACACCTTCAGTAAAAATAAAATAGGCAAAACACTCTGGCTTAGAAAAAAAGATCAGTTTCGATGGGTGAAAAAAGAAAAAGAAGAGACTTAAAATTTGCAATTATTCTAAAATCTTCAAGAGTGCCACTTTAAAGCCTCTATTTTCAAATAGTAAATTAGTAACAGTACCATCATCTTATTTATTGATAAAAAAGAGAAGTTAAAATAGCCATTCATGAAAAGATGCTAAAAGCTGCAAGGAAGGCAAGAACAGGAAGAAAAGGGTCTGAAAGAGAGGAAAGGTAATGGCAGCTTTTCTAAAGCAGAAAAAACGTTCTTTGTCTTTGCTGCCATTCTGTGAACAGCCTAGAGAGCTCAGCTCATTGTCATTGCCGCTGCCCTTCTTCCTTGCATTGTTTTGCTTTTTCAGGTTGTCTTGAATTATCCAAGTAACATTATTAGAGAAGTAGAGGGGTCGAAAACCACCAGAAGGACCAAAGGGTGAGGGAGGTACCTAACTAAATGAAACACATCCAGCTCATTTTATTCCTTAGCCTGTGTTTTCTCTTCTTAGCAAGCAGAAGAGGGTTTTAAAAGTGAGGAATGCAACAGACATGACATTAAAAGAGAGCTCTGGACCATGCAAAACAGTCCTCCAGCTTGATAACCATAACCAATTTTTGCTCTAAGAATCACTCTGCTATCTTTGTAATTCCACTAGCTTGTTATCTATATATAAATATATTATTACAGTGTCCTGATGGACCTCCCCCTTCCATGACTCTGGCTTGCTTGAGAAAGAAAATACCTGCTAAAACGGTGAGAGAACAAAAGCCATCGGCATGAACTGCAAGAGAGAAAAACAATTGGATTTTTCTTACAGGATCAAAGAGTCAAAAATCATTCTTTCTGGAACTGTGGAACATGAAACATGGGGACTTAAAAGTGTCACCTCAGGAATTAACAAACATGAAAATGTGTGCCCAGCCCCAAACCACTTTCTGAGACGTAAGATAAATTGTAGGACCCTGTCCACATCGCAGCAAATGTAATCAAATAGACTTTGAAAAGGCACGATGTGACTTGAGGATCCTAGATCCTGGATCTTTTCTGCCTGCCAAACATGTGGCCTTTCTGTGCAAAGGAAGTGTCCTGCTAGTGCCACCAGGAGGCCACTCACATAAAACACGAGAGTATCGTCCTGGCTTTCAGGTTCTGATTGCATGAAGTTGGCCCATGAATACATTGGGCTAAAATCACTGAATGTAACCAAGGGAAGGTGATAGTACTATTGTTTGGACGTTTATTGAACATCAGTAATGCATTACACTCCATCTGCAACACAGAATTAGATGCTGCCCCTGACTAGGTATTCATTAATCTACATGGATATACAGGCAACTAGGGGACGCCTTGACAACAAGAAGGCAAAAATAGGAACTGTTTAGATTATCGACTTTTTAAATAAATGAATCGTCTTTAGAGACTGTGATTGTAGCTTGGAGAAGAAAAACTTTAAGACAGATCCTGAACTAAGTCAGACAGTGAGAACATGAGTTCTGTATCCACGCCAGAATTCACGAAAGTTCTGCCAGACTTTAAGCAAAGTTAATAGAAGAACATCCAGGCTTTTTATAATTAGGTTATGATTCATTCTACCAAAGTTTCATTTATTTTACTAAGGAACTTACTTCTAAATTCTTGCAAATAACATTAGCTCTTTGAATCCATTTCTAAGTGAATTAGAATTATAAACACTGCAAACTAGACTCAACTGTCAAAGACAGAAAATTTGTACTACTCGTGTAATTAACACCCATCCTTAGGCTCACAGGCAGTACTGACCAAGAAATAAGACCCTGAATTGGGATTAATCCACCCTTAATCTAATGACACCACGCTTTTAGCTTGTTGGTCTTCATCTCACATTTCCTTATGATGCTTCAGCATTTGTAAAGCTATCTCCGATTCTGATAAAATGAATGCAATGCAAGTTCAATGAACAATCACAAAACATATTGATTGACAGGTGACTTTAGATGTCACTTAATAAAACCTTCCTCCACGGTTGGGAATCACCCCAGACACATTCCTGATAACCTCTGCTTAAGCACATCCACTGACAGATGTCCACTTCTCAAGGCTCTCCTGAGTCACTCAACTTCAGTGGTGTAGGATCTCATATGGAACAGGCAACATTTACAGATGAATAAGTAAAGTTCTAAGGGTAAGAGGGAGAGTATATGTTTATTTTAGTTATCTCTGCTGTGCTCAAGCATTTGGTTTCCTGACCCTTCCATTTCAAATATTCTATGTAACTTCATCTTCCTGTGAATTCTTTCTCCTACACTACCTTCAAATTTATTCTCTAAATCAAAAGAACCATAGCACCAAAAATCCCAAATGCTTATGATAATTCTTTGCAAATTGCCTATCAGATTTCAGTTCCATATCTGTTCAACTAAGGAAATGCATGCCATCAGCCTCATAGAGACAGAATGGAGAAAAGCACTTTGGATTTCATATATGCCTTAAAATTTCAAGTCTGGCATTCTCTAACTGGGAATGGTCCTGATCAACAATTCCATAGGTGACCAATGCATTGATACCTATTTATGGAAGATATTTTTGGTTGAACACAAGGCTACTTACTGGTGGACTAGAGGAAAAAAAATACATCAGATATGTTTTCTTGTTATGAAAGATCTTCCACAGTCTCACTGACTAGACTAATACACCAGGAAACTAGACCAATACACGAGGCCATGTAATAAATCATTTAGCCAGCATTTAGTTTTTAGAGTTGAAATGGAAGAGGGATACATGCATGGATTTGCTAATTACACTTCTGCTCCATATAGATTAGCTCTGAAAGGTTCATCTACGGCTTAACTTGACTTCAGGGATAGTTCTTCAAGCCCTGTCTTGATTCTTCTACACATATAGCGAACACTACTCCCAAAGCATGGTTTCTTAACAGAACACACTCTGTCCTGGTGGCTGCTCTCTCTCCTTCCCATTTTAGAAGATACAAACATGAAAGTTAAACACTTTCAGCACCTACCCTGTATTAGGAAAATTACCAATTTTCCATGCCAATATGGAAATTAGCTTCCAAAACCTAAAAAGCTTTTTCTTATAAATAGATGTTAAACAGTTTTAAATACTTACAAACAGCACCTTTCACACCCTGTTGCCAGCTTCTTTGTGTATACTGTTAACGGAGGGAAAAATAAATAAATAACAGGAAAAGAAAAATAGCCCAAAGTGAGCAGCAAGTGAAAGCTAGAAAGAAAACATAGGAAAGAAATATATGTAAATCATTGCCTGAACCCTTCGTGCTTTCTCTTCTTAGATTGTAGCTTTACACAATTCAGTTTCACACTAAACACAGCAGAGATGGCTGAGACAAAGGAGGGAGACAATGAGTTGTTTAACGTACATTCTGGAAGAAAATAATGCCATTCTTTTCTGAGCAAATTTATATAAACTTTCCCACCTCTATAAATGAATAAAATCATTTTTGAATAGTCACCATAAAATTAAATGCTGCAAAAATAAATCCCCCAGATGTTTTGTGTAGCTTCAAGAGTAAAAAGCTGCCAAGGCATTTACTCTGAACATAATATCGTACTCTACAAGAATACATTGAGCACCAAATACAAAATATTATTATACAGAAGATACAGAACATTTCATACTTTTTAAGGAGACCTAAGGCCTTGAGTGCAACCTCTTGGGAATATAAAGTCAGGCAAATAAACTTTTAAATACATTTAAAGAAATAATGGGTGCCGTTTGCTTGACTCTGGAGTTAAAACTGAGGAGAATTAGAGATTTTTAAGTCGGGGCAAATCAACATTGGGTTTAATTTTTCATTTTTTTAAATAAAATATTATTAATGTTAAATAGTTGTTTGCAAATAATAGATTTCCGTAACAGCTAAATAAATATTAAATATATTAAATAAAATATTTCCAGTTTGGAAACCAGGAATCACAATTATAGACTATAGAGACCCCTTACTCAACAGCTTGGGTAAAACTGTAGAAACTCAAAAAAAAAAAGAAAAAAAAAAAAAACAACAAATTTTTTTGAGACAGCTGTGCCCTCTGGAGGTGGCACTTGGGAATTGAGTAAATCTCCCTAAACCAATAACAATGACTTTCCTAAAGAATTGAACACGCACTTGGAAATGCAAAGAAGGCTTAGAAGGTTTCATTCATGTTCCTTTCTTTGTGTCAAACCAGTTTTCAATGAATACTAATTTAGAATTTCAATTTGAAAGTGTTCAAATGGGCACAAAACATTTTGGTAGACGGGATTAAAAGCTTGTGTTCAATATCTGGAATACAATGATTAGGAACATGCTGAATATTATGAAAAGAAAGAACAGTGGTTCCAAATCAAATATCCTCAAAACTGCTTTCGGTGAAATGCGTGGAGCTATGGCCTAGCCTCTTCCCATCCCACTTCCCCCAACTCTCAGAGGCAACTGATTTCTTTTGTCCTATCTTTTTAGAATAATTCACCACCTCTGCTTTTTCTATCTGTTTTTTTATACCTGATTCCTAATAAATGGAGCTGAATTTCACCATCTAGGGAATATATTATTCCAATGGGAAGAGTAAAAGATAAATATTTCTTGATGGAGTTTTAGAGAGAGAGATTAATAAAGTTGGCTTTGTGTGCTCAGAATTTCAATAGGCCAAATAAAAGATCAATAATAGAAATAATTATGCGGGTGGGGGGAGCGAAAAACATTCCCCAAAGTAGATTTTACTTGATGTTAAAAGCAGAACAAAGCCGCCACTTTTAAAGAAAGAAGGGATCTTCTTGATTGTAAGTTTTGCCCTGGATGTGGGTAAATGTTGTGTTTTTAAAGAAATTAGAAGAATTAAGTAAGGTTGCCACACCGGTGGAGAGTCTAATTACGTCGGCCTGAAGGAGAATAACCCAAATATCAGTGGGATGCGATTATCTTAGGCAAACAGGTTCCCTGAAGCGCGGGGAGTGCACGGCCTGCGCTGCCAGGCAGGACTGGAACAAAGAAGGTTCGGAACGAAGGAGCGAAGGTCCCGGCTTCCCATTCATTTGGGCCGCGCTTGCCTCTCAGGCTCTGGCCGTTGTCCCAAAGGCAACTTCACGCCCCAAGGCCACTTCCTCCCTTTTCCCCAAAGGGAAGCGATGGACCTAGAGTTCCTAGAAAGAGCCTCGCCCTTGCTGGCTTCCCGCTGCCTCTGGTTCCAATCCAGGGGGCAATTCTTAACTCAAGTTCTCCTGCTCCTTCTCCCCAAAGTGCGCCCCCGACCCCTGGCTCCTTAAAGAGGCCAAGAGGTCTCCCGAGGAACAAGTGGTCTCAAGGATGACTGCCCTGAAACCCACAGGTGATATCCAGGTCGCACTGAAGGTGCCCGCTCAGCACTTCCAAATATGAAAGCAAACATTTAAAGACAGGCAGATAGTTTGGGGCCGACGTGGTCAGCCATCGCCCCTCTCCCCCTCCTTGTACCCCAGGGCCGCGCACCTGCCCCGCACTCCAGCGCGGGTCCGCTCACCTGCGAGTCTGCTCGCGGGGCCGCTGCGCCTCCAACCGAGCGCCGACAGAGGGCGCCCGCGGCGAGCCTCGCCGCCCGCAGCCCGCGCTGCCGCGGGCTTAGGTTCCAGGTGGGGTGCCCGGTAAGGCCAGGGAGACGGCAGTGTGGTCTGATGGGGGAGGGAATCTGGGTTTTGGCTGTCGGGGATGAATTATTTAACTGGTCTGAAGCCTCAGGTTCCTCATCAAAGGAAATGGTCATAACGCTAATATCTAAGCCACAGTTATCAGTTATGATCGTATATTCATTCATTCATTCGTTGACAAGAAATACACTTTGAGGTCTTCACCGTGTCCCAAGCATTGTGGAGACACAAGGGGTCCCTTAGGAATCAAATTAGAGCCAGCTTCTGCCCTTTTGGAAAGTACATTTGAATGGGATTCACCTGGGGTAGCGTAAACCGGGCTTGGCATATGGGTCCTCTTAGCCCACCTCCTAGGACACACTCAGCCTTCGGAAAATGTTGGTGCTTATTAATTATTATGACGTGCTAGTGTCGACATCAAGTGCTTCCTCCTCCTGCAATACAGGGGTTTAGTTCATTCCTGGTCCCCTAGAGCTGAGCACAGCCTTCTTTACGTTAATAGCTCAATGAGAGTTTGATGAATGAATGATGTGATTGAATAAGCGCGTACCTTGAATCCCTAGAGGAGAGTGGAAGGAATGGAAGGAACAAAACCTTGCCACCTATACAGCAAATAGCACTGGGGCTGGAGTGGAACCTTCAAGGTAACTTTCCTTCTGGAAGAGGCCTTGCATCTTTGAAAGACTGGCCACTTTCCGAAGAAAAATGGAACGTCTTTCAGCTAAGAGAGATGCGGACCTGCTTAGGGGCCAATCTCCAGCCCAGATCTTCCTCATTAAAAGCTTTCAATGACATTCTCGGTGTTAGCTGCCCCCTGCCCCCGTTTTAGGTATGTTTAGGGGTTTCCAATGGTTTCAGGAAACCAAAAAGCTTTCCCTTGGAATTCTCCCTCAAAGGAACTGATCAGAGATGACAACTTAAACTACTGAAGGGAGTTGTATCTCTGTAAAAACAGACCCTGGACAAATGGGAATGTTCCTTTCAACTCATTATTAAGTGTTTTAAGGTACTAACTTCTCAAACAGCGCCTGAAGAAAGGCACAGTCTGTCTCCTTTTTCTATCTAGCCCAGCTGAGACTGATTTTTTCTTTAAAATAAATTTTATAAAGACGTATTCGTCTTCCATTGCTATGTAGCAAATTACCACAAATTTAGTTTAAAATATCATATATTCACTATCACACAGTGTTTGTGGATCAGGTATCTGGGCACCAGGTCCTTTTTGCAAGGTGTCACGAGGCTTCACTAAAGGTGCTGGCTAGCTGCATAGTCATCAGGAGGCTACACTAGGTAAATGGGCACTTCTATGGTCCCTCAGGTTATTCGCAGAAGTTATCTCCCTGAGGTTGTATGACTGAGGTCTCACTGTCTTGCTAGCTGTTGGCCAAGGATTACTCTCAGCTCCAAGAGGCCACTCTGGTCCTTGCCATATGGTCCCTTCTATAGACCCTCTCACACTCCCAATCTCTCTCTCTTTTTTTTTTTTTTTGCTTTTAATGTTTTATTTTATTTTATTTTTTATGTTCCAGGGTACATGTGTGGGATGTGCAGGTTTGTTACAGTTAAACTTGTGCCATGGTGGTTTCCTGCACCTATCAATCCATCACCTAGGTATGAAGCCCAGCATGCATGAGCTCTTTTCCCTCATACTCTCCCAATCTCTTTTTCAAAATTCACCTGATTTGATCATCTTCTTTTTCATTAGTTCAATCCAAAATCCACTGATGAGGAGCCTAAGCATGGGAGTGGTATCCCATTATATTCTCACGGGAGGGGATTACATAGGTGGCTTAGTCAGTTCAGACTGCTATAACAAGTGTCATTGATTGGGGGCAAAAGAAACATTTCCTTCCCACAGTTCTGGAGGATGGGAAGTCCAGGATCGAGGTTCCTTAAGGGCCATCCAGTTGGGTTCTTATTGAGGGCCTCCTTTCTGCTTTGCAGAGGGACCTCTTGTCACTGTATCCTCACATGACAGAGGGAGAGATTCTCTCTCTCCCATCTCTTCTTATAAGGGCCCTAGTCCCATCATGAGGGTTTAACCCTTGTGGACTAATTGCCTCCCAAAGACTCTGCCATCTAACACCAACATATTGCATATTAGGGCTTCAATATATGAATTTGGGGGTCACAAATATTCAGTCCATAGCAACGGGACAGGCACGCCAGGGGGTGGGAATCTTGCAAGTCCTCTTAGAATTCTCCCTACCACAGAAGAAAATAGAGAAAAATAAGAAAATAGAAAGTTCTAGGGATGTGCTAATTTACAGATGTCAGATTTCTACCTAAAATAACAAATGTTGGAAAGTCAGGGTGCCCGCAGGACCTAAAGTACCCCTGCTTTCTACCTGGTCTCTAGCCCCCTTGGCACCCTCCAGCCTCTCGTTCCCCTCCTCCAGGCCTGTGCATGTCTGGGAGTAAGAGCCAATGCTGGAGCTCAGAGGAAAAAGGCATTTATTGGGGACCAGAGGGAAAAAAGGCCACTGACCTCCACCCCATGGTGCCTCTGACTCCAAAACACAGCAGTAATGAAAAGTGCAGCGGTCAGGAAGCCATGCCTGGGCTCAGAGCCCAGCTCTGCCACTTATTCACCATGTAACCTTCGAGGCCTAATTTCTGAATCTTCATTTCTACATCTGCAAAATGAGAGTAAGATTTCCCCCAGGGTTGTTGTCAGCTTTGGGTGATGTAATACACCATGCTTAACACAGCACCTATATTTCCGTAAGAGTGAAATCATTGGGAAAAATTAAAATCCACTAAGGAAGCAGCTTAGAGGAGGAGCTGCTATTTCTCATTACATCTACTGGGTGCTCAACACAGTGCTGGAAAGCATGAATTTGGACCTTAAGACATGTATGATCTAGTTGGAAAGACAAGGCAGTTTACCCGGTGAACAGCTTAACTTTCACAGAGAGATGGATTGTGAGTGCCAAGAATTTTCTTTCTCAGGAAGGACTTTTCACCCAGGACCTGGATGTGCTAGGCCTCACCAGGTGTTCAAGCCACGACTGTGGAGGCCTGCTCTGCCTCAGCAGCTCGCCTTGCCATGGCCAGAACCCACATGGTGATCAGACCTAAAGTCCTTGAAGTCTCACACAGAGAAAGACCTACCCAAGGGACCCTCAGAGACACACAGCCGGCCAGAAGTGCTCAGCCAGCAGTCGGGGGCTGGCTCCGTTTGCCTCTGCTGGGTAAGAAGGCATCAAATCAGGCTGCCTTAGAAAAACCTGGTGGGACCAGAGCTGGCTAAGAATACTATATTCTTTTCCTACTACCACTGTAATAAATTGCCCCAAATTCAGTGTCTTGAAACAACATAGATTTGTTATCTTACAGTTCTGAAGAGCAGAAGTCAGAAGCCAGTTTCGCTGGGCTAACATCAAGGCATCAGCTGGGCTGCATTCTTTCTGTAAGCTCCATGGAATGATTGGTTTCTTTGCCTCTTTCAGCGTTGAAAGGCTGTTTGCACTGCTTGGCTCTTGGCCCCACATCCCTGGGACCTCTGCTTCCTTCATCACATCCCCTTCTCTGACTTGACATTCCTGCCTCCTTCTTGCAAGGAACCTTGTGATTTCTTTGAGTCAGATGCCTTCCCACACCCACCGCCAATTGATTCCAAAAAAAAAAAGAAACAACTCACCTGTAGCCATTTACCTGATCTACCCCCTACAAACAAGCAAGTGGGGGATACAACACATTTTCAAAGAAGTAGGTTTGTTGAAGTTTTCCAGGGAAAAAGACGCTGTACTGCAGACGTCACAAGGGAATAACTGATCACTGAAACCTTCTCAACGCACCTTATAGGGCACCATTTAATAAGATTTGAAAACAGAACCTGTATTTTAACAGCACTCTAGCTTTCTTCACTCCAATGTTTGCAAACAAGTGTGATCATTGATAGCACATGTTTCCCTACCCTGCTTTCTAACTATTCTCTAAATTGACTTGATACTGCTTTTTTTTTTTGACAGTTCAGCCACAGGCACAAATTAGTTCTCTGTTACCATAGTAACGAAGGCACCTCAAAACAGAGGGAAAAAAATAAGATTACAATAAAAGGAGGAAAGGGTAGTCCAAATTGGCATTCATGAGTCATTGTCCAAGGGTACTCGAGCACCAGCTGGCCATGCTTTGGGAGCTGTTTCAGTAAGCACCCCCTGAGTCAGTCAGTCAGCAGGGGAAGCCTCCCACGTGAACAAGAATGCTTTTCTCCTGCAAGAAGCAATGGTTCAAAGTTTCTCGAACCTTCTACTCTCCCTTACTTATGCATTTCTGTTATTTGGATTGTCTCCTTTGTTTTTCATCTCCTCCTGCTATTCCCCCTTCTGAACACATTAGTTACTATGGAAACATTGGTGTGAATGTCAGAAGGCTCGGCTCAGAAATGCTTCATAAAGTCAATTTATAGAATGGTCTGACATTTATCTCATGTTCAGGAAATTCAGAGAATTTGTGATATTCATATCACGGACAGGGGTGGGTGGTAAACACTGTGCTATATGTGGATTTAAAAATTTGTTTTATATACACTAAGACAACATTAGGTTTTGTCTTTTAGGAAAAGAATAGCAACAAAAACAGGAGTCTGGTTTGCGATTTGAAATTGGACTCATTTTCCATCAGTTTGAGAAGGATTTCCACTTTCTAAGTTTGTAAGGCTGACAGGAATCTCTTGTGCCTAAATAAAGGCCTTTTCAAAAAAATATGGTTAGTTTATTTTTTAAAACTTTAACTTGGCAATAAAACAAATGGTATTATCCGTAGTAATATGCACAGGGCAGCCACACACAGAAATGTTAATGTTTATGCTGTAGAAATTCTCACTTTACTAAGGGGAATTTTAGGGTTAGTGTTATCGTAAAGGATAATAATTACAGCTGACAATTACAGCACATTTACTGTGTCAGGCTCCTAGGTAACTGACGTGTATTAATTCGTGTTCTCTTCATAATAAACTGAGGAGGTATGTGCTATTGTTCTATTATTTTTACCCATGAGGAAACTGAGGCACAGAGAGGGTAAGTAACTCATCGAAGTAAACAGTGGAAACAAGAGTCGCGCCAAGGCAGCCCAGCTCCAGACCCTGTGTGCTTCACTATCGTGCACAATTGCTTCTCCCTGAAAAAAGTAAAATAATACTAACAACACATCCAGAGAGAGGGCTCTGCGTTATCAGTTCTGGACCAAAAAGACAATCTGGCATGGGCTGTAAGTATTGCATCTCTGAAGTTATTGCCCAAAACCTTAAGCCATGCCACATGGTGGCTGAAGATACGATGGGTTTCTAACAAATGACAGTTTGATGATGAGTAAAATTTAGGTTCCATTTGGTTTTAGACTCGCAGGCTCTTACATATTTTGTTATATAAAAGAGTACAAATAGTTTGCTACAATAAGCAGGAAAGCTAGAAATAGCTTAAAATACATTGAACGTAACCCCATTGTATTCCACCAGAAGAATTTTAATTACAAAGAAAATCCAGGGTCAATCTGGATCAAAAAATTTCCGGTTTTTGCCACCCAGTGTTTCCCATTTACCCTCGCAGCAGCTCCTGGTTTGTCTGAGAAAGCTCCACCTGCTCAGTTCACCTGATTGATCTGCCTGGTCCCAGGATGAATCAGGTGGCCCAAGCCTAACCCAATCAGGACATCACATACCCCTGACCTCAGTGATTGGTTCAAAGGTGGGCATGTGACCCAAACATAGCCAATAAAATGCCACAAGATTTTTGCTGGGAATGTTCAAACAAGAATTACATTGAGGCAGGTCCCAGTGCAGTGGTGTTTACAACCAATTAATCACAACCAGTTACAGATTGCCTTGTTTCTTCTCCACTCCCACTGCTTCACTTGACTAGCTTAAAAAAAAAAAAAAAGAAAAAAAAATTGAAATGCCTAATGAGCCAATTTAGCCATCTTTGCCATCACAAGGGGTGACCTAAAGCATGCAGAGGCCATTCGACAGAGAGACTGAAACCCTGGGAACAAAAGGCATGTGAAAGATTAAGAAAACCCCAGCCAAAGGCGTCACTGGAGCCCTAAATACAACCGTGTCCAAAATCTGTCTACTAGACTTTTAAATTATTGAGACAGTTAGTCACATCCACTTTTTAAAAATTTAAATCTGAACACATTTGAGCTAGTTTGCAACAAATAAAAAAAGGCCAAATTGACACGATGTGAAGCAATACGTGAACTATTAGAGCGGACACTACATCTTGTTCACCTTGTTCACAAGCCAGCAAACCTGTCCCTATCTGAGATTCCAAAATCCATACTCTTCTGAAAACTAAAAATTTTCTTGCAACTCATTTGATGACAAAACAGATATGACAAGTATAAACATGAGGAATCTTTATCCCACTTAATGTCACTATTCCTATGTTTTGTTGCCGAACAATTAATGTTTCTGATTACAGGATGCTGCACGGATCCTATCAAAAGTGTCATGGTGCTGGCTGAGCACGGTGGTTCACATCTGGAATCCCTGCACTTTGGGAGGCTGAGGCGGGAGGATTGCCTGAGCCCAGGAGTTCGAGATCAGCCTTAGCAAAATGGTGAGACCCTGTTTCTGCAAAAAATTAAGAAATTAGCCAGGCATAGCAGCACATGTCTTTGATCCCAGCTACTTGGGAGGCTGAGGTGTAAGAATTACTTCAACCCAAAAGGTCGAGGCTGCTGTGAGCTGTGTTCGGACCTCGGCACTCCAGCCTGGACCACACAGGGAGATCCTGTTTCAAAAAAAAAAAAAAAAGTTTAAAAAGTGTCATACTGTACAAGATACACAAACTCTTATCTTTAGTAAATCCCAAAAAATTATAAATCTGAAGCTGCACAGACTTCAGATAAGACTGTGAACTTCTAGCCACATTAAAAATTGAACGAATTGATCTAATAAATAAGCTCCTAATCTCTAAATAGGATGAAACCTGAGTTAGCTAATGACATCATTGTGAACCACAAGATGAAGGCACCCTTTATACCAAAATCATATTGAAAGTCAAATTATGCTTGCATGCCAACTGACATACATCAAACCAAACATCAGCTTGATAAATACCAGGACAAAGTGAAAATTCTTAGGTTCAGGACAAAAGCAAAAGGAATCAAACGTCTCAAAGAATAGTATCAAGGAAGAGCTTTGAGAACAGATTATCTGGAAAAAGAAGAGAGCCCATTGCCTGACTCCACACAAAGTTATACCACGCTCTACTAACACTAAATCCAAAACAGAAAAGAATTATGGGCCCGGCACGGTAGTTCACACCTGTAATCCCAGCATTTTGGGAAGCCGACGCAGGTGGATCACCTGAGGTCAGGAGTTTGAGACCAGCCTGGCCAACATGGTGAAAACCCATCTCTACTAAAAATACAAAAAAAATTAGCCGGGCATGATGGTGGGCATCTGTAATCCCAGATACTCAGGAGGCTGAGACAGGAGAATTGCTTGAACCCAGGGAGGCAAAGGTTGAAATGAGCTGAGATTATGCCATTGCACTCCATCCTGGGCAACAGAGTGAGACTCCGTCTCAAAAAAAAAAAAAAAGAATGATGATACTGAGTGCATGTGCTTATGACATTAACTAAACCTTGAAATCCATATTCCATGTCCATGTGGGATTTATTCTAAGTCCTCCTGAGTTCTCATACTATAAGTATAAAAAATGTTATTTACTTTTTATTTGTGTCTACAGCCAAGAAAACTATCATGCTAAGTAATATCAAAAAGAGTACTGGAAATTAATTAAACATTAGGGTCATAACTCATGTGTTATTCAGCACCTAAAACAGTAGCTAGTACATAGTGTGTATTTCATATGTCCTTTATTAATAAATGAAATAAATGCTACATTCTGATACGTTTGCCATCTGACAACATGGATAAATTGTCAGTGGGACAACTGACAGAGGGAGGAAAAAAACTAAAGAAGGAAAAAGACTCTCAGGGTTGGTGACTCCACTAACACGAAAGATCCTTCTGGGTCTGCCATCGTTGTAGAAAAAAAAAAAAAGTTTAGATCAATGATCCCTAAGTTGCCTTCTAACCCTATAATCACATAATTTTTTGCATTAAAATCTAAAAGGGTACAGATGTAAGTCTATGTAACTTACTTAACACATTGACTAATAAAGTATGGCATAATCCCCAAATTTGGAAAAGACTCTTGAAATTTGAAAGAGAAATGCACACACACACACAGACATACAGACACACACACACATATGATAGATATCTATCTTATCTATCCATATATATTTATATATAAGAAAAAATTTCTTGCATTTAGTATCTTACTACAGCTAAGAAATGGTACAAACCTGATCATTTGTCCAGCTCAAAATGGCCCACACACTGGTCTGAGAAACATTGAATCCTTATCTTCCTGTTCATGAAATTTCCAGTGACCAAACCACCAAGCTATAAGAGCCCATCCAGCTTTAAGACCTCCTCTCTCTCTAGTCATCCTCAGCACCCTGCCAAACTTTTCTACCTCCATGACATTGTTCCAATTCAACCTCTCTTTTCCATGGAATAGTCCTTAAAGGCCACACCATACTCCAGTCTTCCAATCTTCCAATCTTTCTTGCATATAATTTTTTCCTCCAATCTTCCTTGCACATGATTGCTAAATTGATTTTCCTAAGGAAAAGTTTTTCATCCAGTCTTCCTTGCACATAATTGCTACATTGATTTTTCTAAGAAAAAGGTTTGATCCCACCACTTTGTTTCCAAACGTCCAGTAGCTGCCCACGACCTCCACATTTTCCTGTTTGTTCTCTTAACTCTCCAGCTGCCCCTTTCCAATGTCCAGTACTGAAGCACTCTCCTCTACCTGTCCTTAAATTATTAGAATTCCTTAAACCCTGGTCATAGCTCCTCTTCTTACTCTATTCTGTCGCCCTAGGTGACCTCATTACAAGGCCTTCATCAACATCTAGATGCCACTGAATCTCATTATGTATTTTTTAAATTATGGTAAAATGCACACAAAATTTACCATTTGAAAGTGAACTATTCACCAGCATTGAGTACATTCACAATGTTGCGGGACCATCATCAATATCTAGTTCCAAAATTTTGTCATCATCCTAAATAGAAACCCTGTATTCATTTCAGCAGTCCCTCCCTATTCCCCCACCTTGCTAACCACTAATCTGCTTTCTGTCTCGTAGAATTGCCTATTCTGGATATTCTAAATACAATGTAAATGGAATAATACAATATATAGCCTTTTGTGTCTTACTTCTTCGCTTAGTAGAATCTTTTCAAGGTTCATCATTGTTGTAGCAGGTATCATCACTTCATCCTTTGTATGACTGGACAATATTCCATTGTATAGATATATCATTTTGTTCATTCATTCATCTGTTGATGGCCATTTGGGTTGCTTTTACCTTTAAACTATTGTGAATAATGCTGCCATGAATATTAGTGTACAAGTTTTTGCTTGAATACCTGTTTTGAATTATTCAGGGTATATACCTAGCAATAGAATTGCTCAGTTACAATAGCATTTCTATGTTTGACATACTGGGGAACTGCCAAATTGTTCTCTACAGTGGCTGCACCATTGTACTTTCCTACAGGCAATATATGAGGGTTCCAATTTCTTCACATCCTTGCCAACCCTTGTTATTTTCTGCTTTTTAAATTGTGGCCATTTCAGTGATGTGAATTGGTATCTTGTGGTTTTGATCTGCACTGCCTTAATGACTAATAATGTTCAGCATCTTTTCATATGTTTGTTAGCCATTTGTATATCTTCTTTGGAAAAAATGTCTTTTTCAATCTTTTGCCCATTTTTAACTTAGGTTGACTTTTTGTTGCTGAGTTGTAAGAGTTCTTTATAAATTCTAGATACTAGACCCTTATTAGATGTATTATTTGAAAATATTTTCTCCCTTTCTATGGACTACCTTTTCACTCTCTTTATAGTGTCTTGATATACATGATTTTAACTTTGACAAAGTTCAAATTATCATTTTTGTTGTTGTTGTTACTACTTGTGTATTTGGTGTCATATATAATAAACCATGGCCAAATCCAAGGTCATGAAGATTTGCCCCTCTGTTTTCTTCCAAGAGTTTTAAAGTTACAGGTTCTAAATTTAGGTCTTTTGAATTATCATTTTGAGTTCATTTTTGTATATGATGTGAGGTAAGGGTCCAGCTACATTTATTTCCATATTAATATCCACCTGTCCCAACACAATGTGTTAAAGAGACTGCTTTCCCTCACTCAGTGGTCTTGGCACCCTTATCACAAATCATTTTACCATTGATGTGTGGGAAATGTCATTTTCGCTCACACAGACTTCTCCTCTGAGCTTAAGACCCACATGTATATAGCAAGCCATTCAACCTTCCCCACCTAAACCCTCCCCTCATCTCCAAACTTTCCAAACATGCCCATACTTCATTGTTCTTTCTGAGCAACACCATTCATATAGTCATGGAAGCTAGAAACATTCCACTCTCCTCTACACTCCATAGCCAATTCCAGTCAACCTCATCTCCATAAATTATCTTGAATCTGTCTAGTTATCCCAAGCTCCTCTGCCATCCATAGACCAAGTTACTGTAGTCTACCCCCTTGCACCATTAACATAATCTCCTAAGTAGAGTCATCTCCCTGGGTCTATTCTGGTGCTCTTTTAATGTATTCTCCAGACACTTTTTTTTAAGATAAATTATTTCTGTCTCCTCTCTCTCTCTCTGTCTCTCTCTCTATCTCCCTCTTTCTCTTATCTTTTCCCCAAGTCTACCTGGCTTAAACTTCTTCACTGTCCTTCCATTACTGTAGGATAAAGACAAAAATGTCAATAACAGTGTGAAAGGCTCCACAAGACCTGATTCTGACCTTCCTCTCTAGCCAGATCATATACAACTCTTTACACTTCCACTTGGTAACTCCTACTCAACCTTCAAGTCTCACCTCAAATGTCACTTACTCAGGTGACCCCTGCTAGATCAGGGCCCTTTGCTAATTATTATCACAGCATATGGTACATTTTCTTTACAGAGCTTTTCAAAATTTGAAATTATATATCTGTGGGACTCTTTAGTTTATATCTGTTCCCCTCTGGATTCAAATCTTCATGAAGTTCACATTTTCTAGCCTGACAAATTCAAGGTTTCATGACCTAACCTTTCTAGTCTTATTCACAACTATTCTCTTTCACATTCTCATCCTCAAATTCTGATAAAACCCTGTAAAATTCTGTCATTGTATTCTATTCACGCTGTTGTTTACCTTTTTCCTCTAATTTTCATTTTTCCTGTAATTATTTTGTTATCACTCTAGCCCATTCTCATTCTTTATTCATTCATTTAAATTTAATTTATGGAGTATCTACTCTGTACTAAGTCCTGTGCTGGCGATATGGGACTGGAGATATGGAACAGAGTAACCCTTGATTCCTGATACAAAGGAAGCAGGGAATCAGGCCTACAAAAAAAACAGCTTCAACCTCAAAGAAAAGCTGGTATGAAAATGACTTCTGCAAATGATTATGAGAACAAAGAAGGTAATAGCTATCTCTGCCTGAGAAAGTCAGCAAAGTTCCAATATAGAATGTATCATTTTCACTAGGTCTTGAAAAATGAGTAAGAATGGGAAAGGGAAGATGTTCATGCATAAGCATTCAAGCAATGGTAAGTCATGATGAAATGTGTCCCCAAACCTGATGTGTTTGGGGAAGAGCAAATGGTCCAACGTGTCTGGCACAAAGAGCCTGGGCAGATGCAGGGGGTCCAAACAGAATGTCCATGGCATTATCCCTGGACACAATTGATAGGTTCAGCCCCAACTGACTATTCTCTTCCTTCACACTAAAAGGAAACGTGTAACTTTGTAATCAAATGTTAATGTATTGTAAGATAAAACAAGAGGAGTGTCTTGTAAAGTAAAACTCTGGCTGGATAGATCCTAGGACAGCCCATCTGAATCCTGCTCCCTGTGTTCATGCCCTCCCTTGATTTTGGGTGGAACCTGTGACTTGCTCTTAGCCAAAACAATATGACAAAGGTGAAGGAATTTTCCTGATGTAATTACTGTCATAAATCAGTTGCTTTTGACTTATTAAAAGGGAGATTATCCTGGATGTAGGGATTGATTTATTCAGGTGTGAGTCTTCAAAAGAGAAACTGGACCCTCCCAAAAGCAAGAAACTCTCCTTACAAGGTTGATAATGTAGCCAGCCATGTTGGAGAAGCTCAAATGTCAGAAACTTCAGCCGGCCTCCAGCTGACAGCCAGCGAAAATCCAGGACCCTCAGTCATGCAGCCACAAGGAAATGAATTCTGCCAACAACCTGAATGACCTCAGAAATTAATTTCTCCTCAGTCGAGCAGCCAGATGAGAATGCAGCCCTGGCCAACACCTTAATTTTGATCCTGTGAGACCCTGAGTAGATCGTTGAGCCATCCCAGACTCTTGATCTGGAGAAACTGTGTGATAATCTCTGTGAGTTGTTTGAAGATTCTAAGTTTTGCGTGATTCATTATACAAAAATAAAACATGAATACAGACTTTAAGTTAGATAAGATGTTTTTACTGTTGTGTTGTCACGTGTTTTTTACATTTTGTCAAAATGGCTTAAATAACTAACCCTTTAGATATTTAACTGACAGAATACACTAGTTAGAACAAAATTTAAATGTGTTTCTAGCCAACTCCCAGGTAATGTAAAGTGACAGTATAATACTTCACCTTGACGTGATTCACTTTACAGTGGGATGTGTAACTTTTGGTTATCGTTGTTCAGACACATTCTTAGCAGGTTTTTTTCTTTTTGTTGTTGTTGGATTTTAATGAACCAGTTGCTCTCAGATAAAGAAAAAAACAAATCAGAAACATAGCAGCTTTAGGGATCAAAACACAGCCATAATGAAACAAATAGGAGAGCACATTTACTGCACAACACACGATGGCACACAAAATAGTCAACAGCCTGTTTTTATCACAGTGTGGTCCTTCCCTTTGCAATCTGAGTCAGTATCTTCCCATATGAATAATTTTATAATAGGGAGTTGATGACCCAGTATCAAATAAATCATTGCTATGACTGATATGATCAATTTATATATAATAAGAGCAAAGAAGGGATTCAGAACCTCTATGATAATTTTAAATGAAAATATTATGTTTCAGGTTATATTGCTCATCTTGATTACAAAATGCATTCACAAGTAGATAATAAACACATGTTTACATACATTTATTTTATAACATCATAAGTTTGTAACATTCCTTATAACTGTATGACATTCTTTTCATCTTTCATAACATTATAACATTCCTTTCTAGACTTGATAAACATTTATTGTTTAAGATAATTAGACTTAATACTCTAGACTTGATAAACATTTATTGTTTAAGATAATTTTGTTAAGAAGCTAATACTCCCTGTACAAAAACCTGGCAAGGGTAATTTGAAACCTAGATTGCTTATGAAAAATGGCATTGAAATTCTGAAATAAAGTACCAGACAAACAGATGCAACAGTAGAAAAGAAAGCGAATCCTCTCCAACCATGTTATAGTTTAACCCCCAAACTAAAAGATGAGTCAGTAGTCAAAAACAAGTCATAACAACTCACTTCAGGTTCATAAAGGAGAGGACAGCTCGATAGATTTTGGAAGCTGTTATTCCTGTACATATCTTTAATGCTTAAAACTCTGAAAACTAGAGCCAGTGGGAAAATTATTAAGCATAAAAGTGACTTCTCAAACCCCATAGACCACCTGTTGCTTAACAGGTAGCTTCCAGATGCATTTCAGTTTATTTACTATATTTATCCACTATATTTAATCAAGGTCTGCTTATTTTACCTTCTAAACATTTGCTCCATTCTTTTGCTGGTTCAGGCCCATTTCTTACCTGGACTATCGAACAATCTCCTCCCTGCCCTTGGTTTAATTCCTTTCAAATCCATTCTCCTCACTGTGGTCAGAATTATCTAAATTTGATCATGTTACAACCCGCTTAAAACCTTAGATTGGTTCCTGTTTGTCCTCAGAAAGGAATCCTAGTGCCTTGGCCTGCACCAAAGGCTGCTGGTGATCTGACCTGGTTCATCTCTGCAACCTATATCCTGTCCTCCTGCCTCTTGCAGATCCTGCGCGTGACATCTCCAGCCTCCTCTCTGGAAAGAGCAGCCTCCTTCCTCTCCCTCTTCACCAGGCCTATTTCTACTCATCTCTAATCCTCGGCTTACATCTTTTACCTTCTATTTTACCTCCTACTACCTCTATAAAGCCTTCTCAGATATCACTCTGCCTTTTCGGGTTGCATGTAATATCCCTCTCTGCTGCCTCCATGACACCCTGTGTGTATATTCATTCTCTGCTCCTAGCATGTTTTTATTTTATTGATATATCTGTCTTCTGTACTCAACGAGCATGCTTTTCGGTATGATCCTCAGTGTTTAGCACATAGGCGGTGACTACTGTCCACTAAATGAATGAATGAATAAACGAATGATGAAAGATGAAGGTGAGGGAACAAAAGAGGGCCCTGTCAGTTGAAACATGTCTACTGAAGCATAGGTTGAAATAGAATCTCCTGCAGGCACTGCCCAAACTAGGGGAAAATGCTTTTGAATATTACCTACCATTAATCTTGAGAGAAACTGCAACAAAGCCAACCCTACAAATCTCAGATATACTACTCACCTACCAAAATAATTTTATCCCCGTACTCAGAGGATATGCTATTCTCCTTTCAAACTTAAAAAGCCAAGGCTGAAATACAAAATGAGTGTCAGCTACGTTTACCTAACAAAGTTGAAGGTGGTGGCCCTATTTAAGAATCTGCATATCTTCTAACAAGAAGAGTGAGGATAGAGATAGCTGTTCTCCTCATGCTGTAATGTACAAGCAAATGTGCCTCTGCTTAGATAAAGTCTAAACTTATCCATGTCATACAAAACTCGTTCTGATCTGCTCACATCTATATCCCCAGGCTTCTTTTAAACAAGGTCCTTTGTGTGGCAGATGTTCCAGCAATTTTCTACTATTAAATTTAGACAATTTTGTTCTTTGTCAACTTTG
The DNA here is from genome assembly GCF_009828535.3 of Hylobates moloch. Lineage (NCBI taxonomy): Eukaryota > Metazoa > Chordata > Mammalia > Primates > Hylobatidae > Hylobates > Hylobates moloch. The sequence goes on along the minus strand of NW_026652287.1, from coordinate 96,853,012 downwards.
TAAAAGAGAGTTCAATCACTACAGCAATATTTAGACATTCTGATATTCTTCAGTCTCATTTTGGCAGATAAAGTTTAGTATGATGATCTTTTTTAAAATGAGACATAAAATGTTTTCTCATTTTACTAGTATTCAAAAAATAGAGTAGGTGTCTTTTGACATAAGATGTGCTTCAAATAAATTTTGAAAAGTTCAATTTGTCTGAATGCAAAGCGAGGCATAATTGATTTTTGACATTTTAATTTTAAGCGTGCTGGTTGTCAGATTTCACTTCAATATATCTACACATCACAATATCTACACATCAAGGGCATGTCAACTATATTCAAATATTGTTGTCATTTTTCTATGTTCATAATTTATTCTACTACTATAAATGCTATTATTTGATGCCTAAAGGAAGGATTATGATTAATCAAATTTCAGGTTTATCAAGAATACCATATACACTGCACAGAAATCAATAATTTACAACAATCTTTACATGTGTTCAACATTATTCAATAATTGATAAAATTAGATCTATATGAGATAATATTGCACCTCAGCAGAGGTCAAAGCATCATACTAGACATTGTACACATAGAATTCAGAGACAGCCCCTGCCCAGTGAGACAAATCACCCCGATTCTATAAGAACTATAATAATAGTAGAAAATAAATGTTTGGGTACAAAGAAGAGAGCATGATTGCCTTTAGGTCAAGTAAAAATATCACAAAAGAGGTGACATGTAAGAAGTGTCCTAAAGGATTTGTAGAGTTTTCCAGGCAGAGAAAATAGTGAAGGTGATGGCTCAGAGACACGAACAAGTATGACCTCCTCTGGAACCTGAGACTGGAATATGAGAGTGCAGGGTATGTGGAATAGTAAGAGATACATTTTCAAGGAAGGATCAGGAGGCCATATACCAAGGACCATGGATGTTTCTTGTGGATAATAACATTTGCATTTGAAGAAGACAACTCTAGTAGAGTGTACACAACGGACAAGAAGGTAAAGGGGAAAATAGAAAATCTAGTTAGCAGGCTCTTGGAAAAATCTCAGTAAGGTATGATGAAGCTCTAAACCACAACAGCTGGGATAGAGATTGGTCAAGAAGTTTACCTATTTCTGCATAGTAAAAAGGCTACAAAAAATCTTAGTGGCATATAATGGTGTGTCTATTCTTAGCTGGACTGCTCTGGCTGGGTTTGGCTTAGCACCTTGGCCGAAACATCTCTGCTTCACTTGTTTCTCATCTTCCTTGTGGGACCAGCAGCTAGCCAAGGGAGCTTTGTGTGTATGTGTGTGATCTTTTAATGTCTATGTCAGAAGTACAAGAGAGCAGGTGAGACATACAAGACCTCATCAGTTCTAGGCTTGGAACTGGCACACCGTCATTTTTCCTTTATTGGCCAAAGAAAGCCACATGACCAAACTCAAAGTCACAGAGTGGAGAAAATATACTCCACCTCTTTAGTAGTAGAAACAATAAAGTCAAATGGCAAAGGACAGGAATACAGTAGGAATGAAAGATTGGAGATAAAAATGCAACATAACACAGTCTGCCCGACAGGCAATGACTATTCATGTTCCTCCCAAATGCAATATATGCCCACTCCCATGCATCAATTCTCAAAAATCGCACCTAATCACAGCATTAGGCTCAAAGTTTAGGATCTTCTAGAAGATCTACAATCTACGTTAGGTCCAGAGGTCTCTCATCTTAATGAGAATGATTGCTGGCAGTTCTTTATAGCAGCATGAGAATGGACTCATATAAGCCACAAAACAATGAAATAATATTTTTCAAAGTAATTAAAATAAATGATCTATAAATCTATATCCAGTGAAATCATTATTTAAAAATTAATTTAAAATAAAGACATTTTCAGATAAAAGCAGTGCATTTACCATCAATAAATCTATATTAAAGGCAAAAGAAAAATGTTCTGATGGAGGCTCAGGCATCTATGAAGAAATAACAGCCTCCACAAAGGGTAAATATGTGTTCAAGTCTGGATGAATATTGACTGTATACAACAAAAATAATGGGTAGCAGGGTATGATATATAGAATTAAAGTTCTTAACAACACTAACATCTAAGTCAGAGACATATAATTAATGTTAAAGTTTTTAAAGTCCTTGAATTGCCTAAGAAAAGAAATATACCATTTATATTAGACTTTAAAAGTTAGATACACATACTCTACTCCCCAGAGCCACCAATATAGAAGTTTATATCTAAACATTAAAAAGTTTGTATTTATAAATAATGTATATAATATATACTATATATATATATATAACTACAAACTTCTTATACAAACATACATATAGAATATATATATTCTCTTAACAGTAGGGAACATGAAATAAAAAACTACAAACTTCTTATACAAACATACATATAGAATATATATATTCTCTTAACAGTAGGGAACATGAAATAAAAATAATTTTTTTAAAAAGTAAAGAGAACAAGAATAGGTAGCATAAGAATTTCTGCTACTAAAAGAATGAAGTTGCTTGCAGCAGACCAATGCTGAGGAGAACTAGAGAAGTTGATTTTTCAAAAAATAATCTGTTTAAAGACATTGATCCATAACCAACAAGGATTAAAGGAGATTTGATTCTTGAGAAAATCATGAAAAACTAATAACAATCTACAGTTACTTTTTCCCTGGGAAATTTTCCAATTCTAGGCATGAACAAGAAGCTGAGAATCCTAGTTTTGCCTAAATAGCAGAGAAATCAGCAAAGCTTTTAGCATTTCTCAGGAACAGAGACAAAATTGAAGACTTGAGGAACCTCATACACATGGCTGGTTTTTCCTCAAGACAGTTCCTGAATTTTGAAGCTAAAGCCTGGATGGAATAATATTTTTCCAAGTAATAAAATTTTCTGCAGTTAATGATGCTGAGAAGATGAAGATTAGAGTTTAAGACCCACCAGTAGAGGGATCCCAGAGAAAAAGTCGAGTTTTTAGTTGGCATCCTTGGAGGGTCTGTATGGAAACAGGGTGAACTAGAGGTAGAAGGAGCCCCAGCAAAACCAAAATTCAGGTTTAGGTCACCTAGAACAAAGGGTAAATCCACTGTTGAGAAGGATAAATCATCTCGAGCCTCTATGTTTATTATGAATATTGCATCTTTGTTTCTAATAGCATAACCTTGATACCCATACTTGATAAGGATATTCTAAAAAAAGATTAATCTCTTTCATATACATAGATGACATAATCTGAAATAATAGCAAAGCAAACCAAGATAATGAGGATTATTCAAAGAGTGAAAGGATGATATAACATTCAAAAATCAATGTCACATTAATAAATTTAATATATCTCAGTAGATGCTATAAAAGCATTTGATAAAACTCAACACCCACTCATGATTTAAAAAAAAAACACCAAAAACCTCTTAGAGAACTAAAAATACAAGAAAACTGAATATTCTGTGTCGTTCTTCTATCAATTACTTAGATATATTAAAATTTTCCACAAAAATTATTGTGAAATTTGACCTTTTTTCATGGCTATAAAATCTACTTTATTTCAAGGCTATGTTATTAACTGCATGAAACATTAGAAGTTTTGTGTCTTCCAGGTGAATTTAACCTTATAGCATTATGAAATATCTTCTTTATCTCCAGTAATACTGCTTGCCTTAAAATTTAGTTTTCTATTAGTGCCAGCTTTTTGCTAGTTTTTGCATGGTATACCTTTTTCCATTATTTTAATTACTTCTTTCTGTAGCCTAATATTTCAAAATATGTCTCATAGTTAGCACTTAGCTTGGTTTTGTTTTTTATCTAGTCTGATGACCTTTCTCTTTTATTTTATTTATTTTTTATTTATTTTTTGAGACAGAGTCTCGCTCTGTTGCCCAGGCCGGAGTGCAGTGGCACGATATATCGGCTCACGACAACCTCCGCCACCTGGGTTCAAGTGATTCTCCTGCCTCAGCCTCCTTAGTAGCTGAGATTACAGGCACGCGTCACCACACCCAGCTTATTTTTGTATTTTTAGTAAAGATGGGGTTTCCCCGTATTGGCCAGGCTGGTCTGAAACTCCTGACCTCAGGTGATCCGCCCACCTCAGCCTCCCAAAGTGCTGAGATTACAGGCGTGAGCCACTGTGCCCGGCCTTGACCTTTCTCTTTTAATTGGAGTGCATTTTATTTACATGTAATGTGATTACTAATGTATTAGATTTAAGTAGAGTACCTTACCATTTTTTCCTATTTATACAACCTATTCTTTTGTTTTGTTTTTGTTTTGTTTTTTGAGAGAGTTTTGCTCTTGTTGCCCAAGCTGGAGTGCAATGGTGCGATCTCCGCTCACTGCAATCTCTGCCTCCCAAGTTCAAGTGATTCTCCTATGTCAGCCTCCCTAGTAGCTGGGATTACAGGCAAGTGCCACCACACCTAATTTTTGTATTTTTAGTAGAAACAGGGTTTCACCATGTTGGCCAGGATGGTCTCAATCTCCTTACCTCATGATCTGCCTGCCTCAGCCTTCCAAAGTGCTGGGATTACAGGTGTGAGCCACATGCCTGGCCCCTTATCTTTTTTTATTATTAAAATATTTTTAATTTTATTGCCTGTGCTTCTGATGTCATATCTAAGGAATCATTGTCAAAAACAATGGCCCAAGGTTTATCCTCAATATTTTATTCTGGGAATTTAATAATTTTCTGTCTTACATTTTGGCCTTTAATCCATTTTAATTTTTGTATATGGTGTAAGGTAAAGGTCCAGCTTCATTGTTTCGCATGTGAATATTCAGTTTTCCCAACACCATTTGTTGAAGAAAATATCGTCTTGCCATTTTGTAGTCTTGGCCATATATTTGGCCATATATGCAAGAGTTTATTTCTTGGCTCTCTGCTCTGTTCCACTGGTTTATATATTTTTATGCCAGAAATACTAAATACTGTTGCACTGTAGTATGTTTGAAATCAGGAAGTGTAATACCTCCAACTTTGCTCCTTTTTTAAGATTTTTTTTCCTATTCAAACCCTTGAGATTCCATATGAATTTTAGGGTACCTTTTTCTATTTCTGCAAAAAGTTCCATTGGGATTTTCATAGGAATTGTATCAAATCTGTACATTGCTTTGGGTAGTATGGACATTTTAACACTTATTAAGTCTTAAATCTGTGAGCACTGTATGTCTTTCCATTTATTTCTATACTCTTTGATTTCTTTTAGCAATGTTTTGTAGCTTTCAGTATACAAGTCTTTTGCCTCCTTGGTTAATTTATTCCTAAGTACTTTATCCCTTTTGATGCTACATAAACGCAGTTGTTTTCTTAACTTCCTTTGTGGATTTGTTGGTGGTGGTGTGTAGAAAAGCAACTGATATATGTACGGTGACTTTATATCCTGCAATTTTGCTGGAATTGTTTATTAGTAATGATTTTTTTGTGAGATCCTAAGGGTTTTCTACATATAAGACCATGTCATCTCTGAACAGAGATAATTTTACTTCTTTTTCCATTTGGATGCCTTTTATTTCTTTTTCTTCTCTAATTGCCCTGGCTAGAACTTTTAATACTATGTTAGACAGTAATGGTGAGAGTGGGCATTCTTGCCTTGTTTCTGATTTAAAGAAAAATCTTTCAGTTTTTCATCAATGAGTATAATGTTAGTTACGGACTTTTCGTGAATGGCTTTCATTATGTTGCGGTAGTTTCCTTCTATTCCTAGTTTGTAGGGTATTTCTATTAGGAAAGGATGTTGGATTTTGTCTAGAGCTTTTTTCTATATCAATTGAGTTGAACACAATTTTGTTCTTCATTTTATGTGGCATATTACACATTGATTTTTGTGAACCATCCTTGTGTCACGTACAAATTACATTTGATCATGATATATGATACTTTTAATGCATTGCTGAATTTGACTTGCTATTTTTTTAAAATTTGGTTTGCTATTATTTTGTTTAGTATTTTTGCATCAACATTAATCAGGGAGGTTGGTCTCTAGTTTTCTTGTCTTTGGGATATCAGTTTAATTCTAGCTTCATTGAATGAGTTTAGAAGTATTCTCTCTTTTTATTCTTTTAGAAGAGTTTGAGTAGAAGTGATACTAATTCTTCTTTAAATGTTTGGAAGAATTATCCAATGAATCCATCTGGTCTTGGATTTTCCTTTGTGGAAAGGTTTTTGATGACTGCTTTAATCTTCACACTAGTTTTACAGATCTATTCAAATTTTCTGTTTCTTTATGAGTCAGTCTTGGTAGATTTTATGTTTCTAGGAATTCATTTTTTCTAGGTTATTCAATTTATTGGTGAATAAAACCCAACTCTTGGCGTCACTGATTTTTTTCTATTTGATATTACATTTATCTCTGACCTAATCTTTATTTCTTTTCTTCAGCTAAATCTGGGTTTGGTGTGCCCTTGTTTTTCTAGTTCCTTTGGTTATAAGGTTAGGTTATTGGTTTGAGATTTTTTTTTTTTAACATAAGCATCTACCACTATAAATTTCCGTCTTAGAACTGCTTTGCTGCATCCCATAAGTTTTGGTATGTTGTGTTTTCATTTTTATTTGTCTCCAAAATACTTCTTTTTACATTCCCTTGTCATTTTTTCTTTGACCCATTGTTTAAAAATACGTTGTTCAGTTTTTATATCCATATGTATATATTTTTTTTCCTTCTGCTATGGATTTCTAGTTTTATTTCACTGTGGTCAGAGAAGATACTTTGTATGATTTCAGTCTTCTTAAGTGTATTAAGACTTACTATGTGATCTATCTTGGAGAGTGTTTCATGTGCACTAGAAAAATGTATGTATTCTTCTGCTGTTAGGTGGAGTGTTCTGTATATATATATCTGTCACGTCCAGTTGGTCCATAGTGCTGTTCAAGTCCTGCTCCTTTATTGATCTTTTGTCTAATTGTTCTATTCATAACTGAAAGTGAAGTAAAGTATTAAAGTTCCCTGGTCTTGTTTTTTTTTGTTTTTGTTTTTTGTTTTTGCTTTTGTTTTTGTCTAATTTCCCCTTCAGTTCTATCAATGTTTGCTTCATATATCTGGGTGTCCTAATGTTAGGTGCATATATATTTATAATTGTTATATCATTTGGGTGAATTTAAGCTTTTATTATTATATAATGTCCTTTTTTATCTGTTGTTACAGTTTTTGTCTCAAAGTCTGTTTTGTCTGATATAAGTATGGCTGTCCCTGCTCTCCTTTAGATTTCCATTTGCATGGAATATCTTTTCACTCTTTTACTTTTGGTCTGCGTGTCCTTAGCTCTAAAAGGAGCCGCTTGTAGACAGTATAAAGATCTTGTTCATGCATTCAACCAAACTATTGTTTTGGGGGTTTGTTTGTTCTGGGGTGCTTTTTCTTGAGAGAGGGGAGTCTCACTATGTCACCCAGGCTGGAGTGTAGTGGTTATTCACAGGCAAGACCATGGCACAATGTAGCCTGGAACTCTTGGGCTCAAGTGATCCTCCTGCCTCAGCGTCCCAAGTAGTTACAAACTATTTCTTTTAACTGACACATTTGATCCATTTACATTTAAAGTAATTATTAACAGAAGAAGATTTACAATTGCTATTTTGTTAATTATTATTGCACCTGTTACATAAAACATCTTAAAGTTATAAAAATTTATTTTAACCTGATAACTTCAATCATATATAAAAACTCTACTTCTTTATATCTCTGCATCCCCTTTTATGTTATTGATGACAATTTCCTGTTTTATATTGCAAATTCAATAACATTAATTTATGATTACTTTTCTTTTTAATTTTATTGTGGTAAAACATTTAACATGTGATCTACCCTATTAACAAATTTTTAAGTATATAATACATTATTGTTTACTGTAGGTACAATGTTGTGCAGCAGATCTCTAGAGTTTATCATCCTGCTTAACTAAAACTTTATAACAATTTTTATGCTTTTTGATGTTATGCCAGATTTAAGTGATTTACATATCTACATTACTACACTACAGAATTCTATATATGCCTATGTATTTACCTATAGCAGGAAGATTTAATTCTCATATGGTTTTGTGTTGCTGTTTATTGTCCTTTTCTTCAACTTGTCAGACTCTCTTAAGCACTTCTTGTTGGGAAGGTCTAGTGATGATGAACTCCCTCAGTATTGATGAACTTTTCGTCTGGGAAAGTCTTAGTTTCTCCTTTGTTTTTGAGGGACAGTTTTGCCAGATGTAGTATTCTTGCATGGCACGGTTTTTTTCCCCCTCCAGTACTTTTAATATATCATCCCACTCCCTTTTAGCCTGCAAGGTTTCTGCTGAGAAATCTGCTGATAATCTAATAGGAGCTCACTTACATGTAATGAGTGACTTTTCTCCTTCTGCTTTCAAGATTCTTTGTGACTTTTGAAAATCTGATAATGTGCCTTGGTGTAAGTCTCTTTAGATTTATCTTAGTTGGAGTTCTTTGAGCTTCTTGAATTTGTATGTTCATTTCTCTCCTCAGATTTGGGAAATTTTCAACCATTATTTCTTCAAATAGGTTCTCTGCCACTTTTGCTCTCTCCTGGGACTTCCATAATGCACATGTTTTTTCACTTTATGGTATCCCATATGTCCCTTAGGCTCTCTTCATTTTCCTTCATTCTTTTTTTTTCTGCTCCTCTGCCTCAGTAATTTCAAAAGTTTGCCTTCAAGTTTACTGATCCTTTCTTCTGCTTGGTTAAGTCTGCTGTTGAATCCCTGCAGTGAATTTTTCAATTTGGTTATAGTATTCTTCATTTACACAATGTGTTTGGCTTTTCTTCATCATTTTTCTGTATTGCTATTCCCATTTTCTTTATGCATTGTTTTCCTAATTCTGTTTAGTTGTTTATCCATGTTCTAATTCATTGAGTGTCCTCATGATGATAATTTTGCATTCTTTTTCTGGCAATTAATATCACTGTTTTAAGGAGTCAATGTCTGAAGATTTAATTTGGTCCTTTAAATGCGCCACGTTTCCATTTCTTTGTGCCATTAATTTTTGTTGGGATTTTTGGCATCTGCAGAATCAGTGAACTTTCCCAGATTGCTTTCACACAGGATAGGCTTTCTCCACTCATTCTGTATAGGGATTCTGAAGATCTCCCAAGCCTTTCTGGGTATGGATCCTCTCTGGGTTTGTATGTTATCTCCTAGTTGAAGAGGATTGCTTGTTTCTTCTTCAAAGTTCACTCTGGATCTGTCTACTGCAGCTTCTTCAATACCATAGTGAGCCATGACACTGGAGCTTCATCTAGAGTATCTCTTTGGTAATGCATACGCTGTGCATTTTGAGAGTCTGTTTTCAGAGCTTCAATATGACACCTGGTTCTTGTCAGTACTTGGATTTGGGCAAGACAGAAACCGGTCCTTGGGCAGCCACCCTAAAGGTCAGAATACTGGACATACATTCTACTCATTTCCCTCCCAGAGAGAAGATGGGAGTTGAGGGCTTCCTCTCCATCACACAGTACCATGCTGGAAGAAGGGGCTCTGGTGAGAGTGTCGCCAATTTATTTTTCTGCTGGCTTTGATGTGCTTAGCTTCATGCTCTCCTGGGTTGCAGGAACATCTTAAATGGTTCTGGGATTTCTCACAGAGGCATTTGGCCTCTTTACTATTGTTAAATCCATGTGTGTGGAAAGGAGAATTTGGTGCTTCCTATTCTGCCGTTTGGCTAACATCACTCCAACTCTTGCTTTCTTAAACCCTCCAAAAAATCACCAAACACAAGCCAAAATCTTCTAACAAGCCTCTCCGAAGCTCATCTCACTGAGATGCCCCACAGTTACTCTTGGTGTGTGTTCTCCATAATTTTGACTACAGGCATGTTTCTGGTGGTCTTTGACTTTCACATTTTATTAAAAAGCTAGATATAAAGTTTTTAAGGCGACTAGCTTGAAGGATATTCAAGCAATCTGATTCTATAAGATACTGCAATTTCTGATTTTTAAAAGTAAGAAAGAGAACATGTTAAGAAATCAGTAACTTGGGAGGAGGGAGTTGAGGCACTCCTCATGAAGAAAGACAAGAACAAAAAAATAAGACATTAAGTAGAGAATAATATCAGATAATTCCAGCATATCTGGCAAATCACATTATTCTGGCAACATTAAAACAGAGAAAACAAATAGGAGACTGAGGCAAAAATTCAAATAAGAGATACAATAGGTCCTAAACCAAGGTAATACATTTGTGAAAAGGAAGAGACTTGTTTCCTGAATTGAAATGCTATTAATTACTTTCTCTAGCCTAAAGGACATTATTCTGGCACCTTAATATTAAGATAGAGCATTTCTACCCTCAAAACTTTAATCAATATGTTGCATAACCTTCATTAAATACTAAATTACGTGTGAATTACTACTGCAGAAAGTCTCCAGAAAGAGAATGGTGAATTATTCTTGTTAACTTTGCTGTGTATTTGTACTTGTTTTTAGATCATAGGGAGGTGTAGATTTCAGTTTACATTAATTCTTCACATAAATGTAAAATTTATGGAAAAGCGGTAGGGTAAATACACCATTAAATTTATCAACCCAGTTACACAAGCAATCAATTTTGGCCTATCTTTACCTTTTTATCAAACTTTGTTACAAGAATCAGACATTTTATGACTTTTATCACTTCAAGGTCAAATTAAAAATAGTCTGCCTAATGTATTGATCAGTACTTTCAATTAAAAAAAATTACATCTGAATTTGGTAACTTCATAAAACAGACATTTCATGCATCATTGAAGTCTGTAATGACAGTGATGGACAGTAACTAATAGATAAATCCATGCTTCCCTAATGTTACCACCACTCTTCCCCCACTCCACCACCAAACGCCCAATTTATAAATGCTTGGAAAGTTTTTGCACTATGAAATGTAAAGTAAATTAGGTAGTTGTTAGTGAGAGTGATACAGCCCTATTATTTGCAAAGGATCTTTCCTTCTAAAAAATCTAGTTTTTTATTTCTGAAATTGGATCTTGTAAATTTTATGAATAACAAATATGTGAATTTTCATGTTCAACATTTCATGTTTCATTGGTCTAGATAATTTCAGATACCTTCCTCAGCATATCTGTTAGAAATGGAAATAATATTTATTAACATGTAAACAATTTATTTCAATACCATCAAAATATCATCAATAATATCATAGGTGCTTAAGCATTTTAGTCATTTTTAAGTTGTTGAAACCATTCTTCAATCTCAAAGTCAGGTCTGGTCCAAAGTGATTTTTTTTTTCTTGCTTGAAATATATTTTGAATGGTAAAAATCCACAATTTACTGGATAACAAAACTTAATAATAAGATGATCGCCACTAAATAATACTCTTATCTTCCTAACAAATGTCATTATCTACAGTGCCAGGCATTCAATAAATATGAAAAATAAGCTTTAGTAAGGGCACTACCATAGTTTCTTGCCTTTATTTCTCTGACAGTGTCTTTAGACCACCCCTAGATTTTACCTTTTGAGAAAATATTGCCTTTAGAAATGTAAAACTACATTTGATAGCTTTTTCTCTTTAATAATTATGTGATCAAAGAAATCTGCTTATTTATAAATATCAAGCATCTGAGTTTCACAGGAAAATATATCAACTTCATATAGAACTTTGTAATTTTCTCTATTCAAAATATTCAGCTCATTATTGTTTACTTATAAATATATGCCAGGTTAGCTCCAAAAAGAACTTAAGGAAACTAAAAATTGATTAACTATAGAAATTATTAAACTAGATAAAATGTTCCAAAATAAAATTTTAAGTGAACAGAGGCCTCTAATATAAAGTGATATTCAAATTTTTAGAAACCAGAAAAATGGTTTTCATCATAGTTCAGTTTCATATTTCCAGATGATCCTGTTGCGTTTCACATTTCTTTAAAATCAAAGATTTAGGAATGTTGAAGTTGTTTATGTACTCTGTATTTGTATGAGTATTAATGAAAAATGAGTAACAGTAGACATTATCTGAATGTAATCCTTACAAGTTCAATATTGATGACCCTCTTACACATTAGCAGCTATAAACGAAACATGCAGAGCGCTACATTGAAACCCAAATTATCTATTTCATATTTTGAAAAATATGAAGTATATGAGACATAGGGGGAAAAATGGTTCCAACAAACATAATATTAGAAGTGGTCCCTCTTTTGTAGAAAAACAGACTGACATAAAATAAACTACACATATTTAAGGCACACAGTTTGGAAAATGGGCATGCATACTCTAACAAAACCATCATCACAATCAAGATAATAAACATAGTAATCACCCACAAGTTTCCCTGTGACTTTGTACAACATTCTTCCTGTCCTTCCTCAACTGTTTCCAGGCAAACTAATGGCTGTCTCTGTAGTTAAGTTTGCATTTGCTAGAAAACTAGAATCATATGGTACATACTCTTTATTGTCTGGCTTCTATTAATCAATATAATTTTGAGATTCATTCATGTTGTTTACATACTATAGTTTATTCCTTTCATGTAGCTGGGTGGCATTACACTGTATATACTACAATTTGTTTATCCATTCATCTGCTGACAGATACTGGATTATTTCCAAATTTGGGCTATTACAAATGTATCTGCTATGACCATTCATGTACAAGTCTTTGTGTGGATATGTGCTTTTATTTCTTGTAGATACATATTTAAGGAGTAGAATGCCTAGTGTGAATGGCAGGTATATGCTCAATGATTGAAGAAACTGTCAAAACATTTCCCAAAATGTTTGACCATTTTATATTCCCAGAGTATGAAAATTCCAGTTGCTCCACATCATAGCCAACAGTTGGTATGGTCGGGCTTTTAAATTTTAGCTATTTTAATAAATATTCAGGAGTATCTCCATGTGGTTTAGCCTGCATTTCCCTAAGTGACAATGATTACAAGCACATTTTCATTTGCATTTACCATCTTCATGTCTTTTTTTTTTTTTTTAATTTTTAGAGACAGTCTCACTCTGCCACCCAGGCTAGAATGCAGTGGCATGATCATAGCTCACTGCAGCCTTAAACCCCTGGGTTCAAGCAATCCTCCTGCCTCAGCCTCCTGAGTAATTGAAACCACGCCACTACGCCCAGCTTCATAACTTCTTTGGTGAAGTGTCTATCTCAATCATTGTCTATGTAAAAAATCGGGGTTTTTTTTCTGTCTTGAAATGCCTTTATATATTCTGAATACACGACCTTTATTAGATGTATGATTGGCAAATATTTTCGCACAGTCTGTGATTTGTCTTTTAGTTATCTTACTGGTACCTTTCCAAGACTATACTTTAATTGGTCTTTGAAAATCCAATTTATATCCATTTTTACTTTTGGAGATTATTCATTTGGTATCGCATACACAAAATCTACCCTAAGCATACAAAGATCTTTGTCTTATCTTCCAGAATTTTTTTTTTTTAAAGTTTTACATTTAGGTCTATCTATGATCCACTTTGAGTTTATTTTTGTAGATGGTGTGAAGTATGCATCAGGGTTTTTGTTTTTGCATGTGTGTTCCAGCACAGTGTTTTGGAAAGTTTATCCTTTTTCTGGAAAGGATTACCTTCCACGTTTTAGGTTTTGAATTACCTTTACACGTTTGTCAAAATCAGTTGACTATATATGTGTGGGTGTATTTCTGAACTTTATTGTGCTACACTGATCTATATGACTAGGTTTATGCACTTTTGAATTATCTTAATAGCTTTGTAACAAGTCTAGAAATTACAGCACTGAAATTACAGTGCTGTAATTTCTAGACCTCTACTGTGCTGTTTTATTTTCCCAAAGTTGCTTTGGTTATTCTAGGTCCTTTATATTTCCACATTTTAGTAGCAGCTTAACAATTTCTACCAAAAAAAGCCTACTAAAATTCTTATTGGGATTTTGCTGAATCTACAAATCAATGTGGGGGGAACTGATGCTTACCAATATTGAGCCTTCTAATCCGTGAACATGGTATCGAGTCTCAAGTTTACTTTCTCAGCACTGTTTCGTAGAATTGAGTGTACAGGTCTTGCACATATTTTATCAAATTTACACTTAATGATCTATTTCTATGCTACTATATTTTTAGTTCCATTTTCTGATTGTTGCAAATATATAGAAATGCAATTGAGTTCTGTAGATAGACGTATCCAGTAACTTTATTAAACTTATTAGATATTTTCATGTATTCCATTGGATTTTCTATAGTCAAATGTTACCTGTGAGTGGAGGCTTTTTAAAAACTTATTCCTTTGTAATCTGGATGTTGTTTCTTTCTTTTTCTTGTGAATTGCCTCGGCTAGAAATTCTAATAGAATGTTTAATAGAAGAGAACATCATATACATTTGCTTTGCCTCTGATCTTAGGGAAAAAAACATTCAGGTTTTTCAGCATGAAGTTTAATGTTAGCTGCTGGGGGTTTTTGGATGTCCTTTTCGTTCTTTTATTCCTACGTTGCTGAGTTTTTATCAAGAATGAATGTTGGGTTTTATCAAATGCTCTTTCTGCATCTATTGAGGTCATCACATAATTTTCCTGTTAGTCTGTTTAATATAGCTAATTACAATTGAATTTTAATGTTAGCCCAAATTTGCATTCTTGAGATAAACCCCACTTGGTCATATGTCTTCTCTTTTACCCATCACTGGATTCAAACTGCTAAAAAATCTCGTTTAGATTTTTTAGACTACATCCATCTTCATGACAAATATTGTCTAGTTTTCTTGTCATGTTGCTGTCTTATTTGGGTATGAGGGTAATGTTGGTCTCAAACATCGAGTTGGAAATTATCCCCTCCTATTTCCTGGAAGCTTTTGTAAAATATTGGGATATTGTCTTTTTTTAATGTTTGAATGAATTCATCAGTGTAGCCATTTAGGCTTGGCATCTTATCAGAAATGTCTACAGAAATTGTGGTGATGTCAATTCTCTCATCCCTGATGTTGGTAATTTTGTCTCTTTTTCTCATTAGTCTAGCTAAAAGTTTATCATTTTTGTTGATCTTTAGGAAACAGAGGCGAAGCAGGGTGGCAAATACATATAATACCAGCACTTTGGGAGGTTGAGGTGGAAGGATCACGAGGCCAGGTTTGAGACCAGCCTGGGCAACATAGTGAAACGCTGCCTCTACAAAAATTAAAAAAAAAAAAATTGCGCTGATTTCCTCAACTGATTTTTTATCTTGCATTGATCTCTTTATTCTTTTTTTTTATTTTGAAGTTCATCTGCTATTATTTTTGTAACTTCTTTTTTTTTTCTTAGAGACGGAGTCTTGCTTTGTCACCCAGGCTAGAGTGCAGTGGCGCGATCTTGGCTCACTGCAAACTCCACCTCCTGGGTTCCCGCCATTCTCCCGCCTCAGCCTTCCGAGTAGCTAGGACTACAGGCGCCCACCACCATGCCCGGCTTTTTTTTTTTTTTTTTTTTGTATTTTTAGTAGAGATGGGGTTTCACCGTGTTAGCCAGGATGGTCTTGATCTCCTGACTTCGTGATCCACCCGCCTCGGCCTCCCAAAGTGCTGGGATTACAGGCGTGAGCCACCATGCTGTGCCCGGCCTTTTGTAACTTCTTAAGGTGGATGCAGCGCTGGGCATACTGTTATGTGCCTATAGTCCCAGCTTCTTGGGAGGCTGAGGTGGAAGGATCACTTGAACCCAGGAGTTCAAGGCTAAAGTTAGCTATGATACGATCACTTCAACCTAGGCAACAGAGTGAAATTCCTGTCTCCTTAAAAGAAAAAAAAAGAAAAAGAAAAAGGTGGAAGCTGACATCACTGACTTGAGATCTTTCCTTTTTTAATATATACATTTAACGCTATGAATTCCCCTGTAAGTACTGCTCTAGCTGATTCCTACAAATTTTGTTATTTTGTTTTCATTTGCATTCTGTTCAGTATAAAGTGGGTTTCTTGTATTCAAAACAGGTGGATTAAAAAAAGCAAGACTCAATTGATTTTAAAAAAGGATAACCGACAATTTACATTTAATTGATACAGCTATTTAAGTCTACTCTCTTAGTGTTTATTTTCTATCTGTCCCATTGACTGTTCCTCTTTTGAATTTTTATGACTTCATTTTATCACCTTTACTGGCTTACTAGTTATTTATTCACTGATTTTCTTTTTGTGGTTGCTTTAGGTCTTATAATACACATTCTTACCAGTTTACTCTCAGGGAGTATTATACTGCTTCACGGTCAGTATAAGAACTTTAGAGCAGTATACTTTCATTTCCATCATCCCAATCTTGGTATTGTCATTTATTTCACTTTACATATGTTAACCGTACAACACCCTATTATTATTACTATTTTGCTTTAAATAATCTATTGTCTTTTAAATAAATTTAAAATAGAAAATAACTTTTATATTTACTCACATATTTACTACTTTTAGTGTTCTTCGTTCCTTTGTATAGCTGCAGATTTCTATTTGGTATAATTTCCTTGTAAAGGCATTCTAAATTGAGCTTTTCTTTCAGTACTTTGAAGATGTTGCTCCAGTGTCTGACATTCTTCTCTCTGTCCTTCTATGTGTTTTTTCTCTAGCTACTTAAAAAAAATTCTCCCTTGTTGCTGGCTTTAAGGAATTTGATAATGATGTGCCTTGGCATAGTTTTCTTTTTATTTCTTGTGTTTGGGGTTCATTGAGTTTCTTAGGTCTCATTTGTTTCTCTCAAGGATCATTATCTGACAACTGTTTCACATATTTTCTTTTTTAATTTCAGGTGGGAAGGTAAATCTCTCATATCATTTTGGCCAACAATGAAATTTCAATTTCATTTTTCCTATTTTGCATATAACGTTTTATTTTTTATACTTACTTAGCTTTTAAATTCCATGACAAAAATGTTTCATCTGTACACATAATTACTAAAGTTATTTCATCCCACCTTTTTTAATATACATTATGTGCATTTATTTTTTTTTTAAAAAGCAACAGGAAACTATTAATAGATTTAAATACATCATGTAGGCAAAACGCACTAATATTTATGTCTTCTAAACCTGTTAGTGATATACAAGGAAACTTGTTACAAGTCATAATGCTTTCATAATCTGTCAGGAAAAGATCACATTAACATCCCTATATGCTTCAGTACAAATGTATTCTATAAACCACACTGGGTAAAAGTAATATTCCTGTTTTTATTTTTGGAAGTAATTATTAGTAAGTTTATGCTTATTAAATATATCCTTAAAAATTTCCATCACTTCAGAAACCCATAAAGTTAGTGAACTAAAGTTTTTTATTTTTTTTTTTAAATTTTAGTAAATACTTTCATCTCAGAAGTCAAAATGGGGCAGAATTGCTATACAAAGGTACATAGTTTAAATCTTTGGGACAAGAGACAAAGAAGGTAAACAAGTCAGTAGCCCTCCCAAGCTTCACTTAACCTAAAATTGTAGATCACACTAGGTAGATGTATACATCTATCTATTGCCAAAGAGGTATAACTTATTTTGACAACCTTTCTAAATAATTTTATGCTAAGGCCAACAATATAAAAATATTATACACAGTACAGAAAGAATTAAAGTTAATGATAAAGACCACAAAATAAAATAATCCAAACTTCTTACTTGGAAAAACAAAATAGCAATAATACTATAATATTTAGTATCTAATATGAAATCTCCACTCATTATAAGTTGTCATGTTGATTGAAATTTTACAGTACAATGTTGCATGTTACTAATGAGAAAATCAGCAGATAGATAGCTCTTGTCGAGTCCTATGAACCTTAAACATTTTTTATAGGTAAAGATATCTTAAAAATACCATCCAGGAATAAAGATTTGTCAGACGTACAATATAGTAACATAAATGCAAAAGATATCATGTAATTTGTGCAATTCAAAATTCCAAAAATTGTCTTATCAAATGTACAATAAATAATAGTCATACTTGACTTCATCAAGTTAACAAAATAATTACTAGCCAACCCTATGTTTTATTAGTCAATGGCTTAGAAACACCAATTGCCATTTTAAAATTACTTTCTCCATAAAAATAGAAGGCATATCAAACTCTTCAAATCTCAACTAGCTCCAAAAATTGGAAAGGCCATTTGTCAATCAAAAATACATGTTAAAAAAAAAAAGATGACTAAAAAACAAACATAACCAATTTTAATGCACAATTTTCTTCTTATGAAAAAGGGCACTTAGTGGATGGCTAAAGCTTTCAAAAAATAAAGATCCTGTTGACTTTCCTATTGGGTAGATGACATACTGTACAATTTTTAATATAAAAATATACATATTTTTAAGATGAAACAGTTGTTGGTATAAAATCCCATCACCCTTTTTACTTGAAAAACATTTTTTACCTGGAGTCCATGAAACAATACTGATTCTATGTAGTTCTGTGTTGCCAGAAACTTCCTAAATTACAGAACATTAAGGTATTCACTGAAATTTCAAAAGTGGGCCCGTAGTCTTTTGTTTTCTTCTCGTAGTCTTTCAATTTCAGCCACTAAACCTTCATTCACTGAGTATCTTTCCAGCAAAGAATGCATTTCATTCTAGAAAAACAGGAAAATGATTTTTAAATTATTGACATTTCACATTTGGCAGGCTATGTTTAATATACTTTCAGCTATCATTTCTCTCATGTTCAATTAACTAGGTGAATGATATTTCTTGTACTTAACAACTTACTAGTTTGTTAATATAAATGGAAGATTGTTGATGAAATTAATATATTTGGAAAATTTATATTTGCACATTTAAGATGCTTTTTGCTTATTTATCAGGAAGAAAGCCATGGAAAAAAGAAACCTTAAGGATCTCAGAGGTTAAAAAGGAGGTGACCAGCTAAAATCTATTTTACTTATTTAATTTATAAAACTCCCTATTTATCTTAGAAACTAAATAAAACTAAAATATATTACCTTTAATGGATTTTTAAAAATTCACACAACTCTACTTTCATTTAAAATATTAAAATAAAATTTGCCGTACATACCAGTTGCATATGAAACTGTTTAATCATCTCCACTTGCAAATTCACAATGTCCCTATGGCATGCTTCTCTAGGAAGAATGTAAAATACTTTTTAGAATTACAATAGTTTAACCAATTCTAGGTCATTCAAGAAACTCACTAAACTTTTTCATTTGCCAAATTATTGAATGTTAATAATTACTATAATAATAAAAATACCAATGCACTGAGCATTTATTTAATATGTGCTAGGCACTGTTTCTTTTACTTTAAATGTAAGAACTCGTTTAAAATATCTTCACAAGTAGGTGCAATTATTACCTCCATTTTACAAAAGAAATAACTTAACCAGAGTAGTTATAACTTGTTAAAAGTCACGCAACCAGTAAATGATGAAGCTAGGATGTAAACCCAGGCTGTTTACCTCCTGAACTCTCCAATACTATCTTCCTTTATATAGAAATTGTCATTGAGATACAAACTTATCTTACAATGAAATACAGAAAATTCACTAGGTTAGAAAGATCATTTTATTATTATCAGTTTAGCTATTAAAAAATATACTTTCAGTACAAAGTGGCAATTTGGGTGGATATAGCATGGCTTACTCAATAAAATGCAATTAATTCATGCCTACAAAAAAATCTGTAAAAATTCTGAAGTATAATAACAAAAGAAATAGTCACCCACCACACAACTTATGAACTAGAATGTTACCAAATCATAGAAGCTTTCTGTGTGTTCCTGTCTGATTCTATCACTTAACTCTTGGGAAAAAGCCCAAGAAAGAAGTCATTACTCTCCTGAATTTTATTGGACAAAGAAATGCTTTTGCTTTTTTAATACATTTGTGTAACATATAATCTGTAGTCAATGTTTTCATTGTGCATGTTTTTGAGCATTTAAGCATTACAAAAAAGGGTACCATATAGCTTATATTTAAGAAATAATTCAATATTGTTTTGAAGATTCATGTTTTATGTATCTGTAAATCATTGGTTTGTACTGGTTTATCTATTTTCCTGTTAATATTTTGATTGTTTTCAAGTTTTTACTATTCCAATGTTGTTATAAACAATCATGTATTATCTCCCAATCCATATGTGCCAATGTCCATTGATGATATAACCAAGTGTAACTCAAGTGTATACTCAGTTTTACAGAATCATGCAAATTGTTTTCCAAAGGTAGTTATCAATGGACGTCACCAGTATAATAGAGTTCTTCTTGCTCTATATCATCATCAAGACTTAGTATTACCAGATTTTTTATATTTTCCCATTTACTGGGTGTGACACGGTATCTCATTGCATTTTTAGTTCTCTGATTAATTATGAAATTGAATATCTTTCCCGTGTTTACACACCATTCCTCTTCCTTTAAATGCTTTTTCATATCTTTTTCTTATTCATTTATAAGCATTCTTTGCATAATCTGATCCTTTGTTATTTATATGAGAACTGCAGATATCTTTTTATCCCTTCACTCTGTGATGTCGTGTGATAAATAGTTCTTATTAATGTGCTCAAATATACTATCCAAATAATGCAGTCAAATTTACCAATGCATTTTTATAGGCAGTGCATTATTTTATTTTTAATGATTTCCTACCATGAAATTATAAACTTTTATAATGTCAACTTTTAATCTACATGGAACTGATTTTTCTCAATAGCATGGAATCTATACTTATTTTTTTACAGGAAAAAACAAATGTCACAACTTACTGATTTTTCCATTTTTTGCACATAAATCTGCAATGCTACCTCTCTATTATTTCCATATATGCATAGGTTTCTTTCAGCTTATTTCATTCCTTTGGCCAGTATGTCCTCCCTGTGCCATGCTATATATCTTAATTATACTTTAATAATTAAGTATATTCATCTGACAAATAAGTCCCCTTCAACCTTATTCTTCTCTGAAATGTCTTAGTTATTCCTAGATTTTTTTCCTTCCATACATATTTTGGAATCACTTCATCATCTTCTTCCAAATCCAAGCTGGGATTTTAATTGGAATTGCATTCAATCTACTAACCTATTTAGGTGAACTAGTATCTTTATTAAATCTCTCCATTTATTTAAATGTTAACGCTTTTGAACAAAAAAATTTTTTAATGTTTTTCTATAAAAATCTTCACTACCTTTGGTAGATTTATTCCCAAGTAACTTATTGTTTTTCTGTTGTAACTATGAGGGTATTTTTAAAAATTTCCTCTTCTACTTTCAGTTATAGTAAAAACTGTATTGAAAATAAACAAAAACACTGTATCAGGGAACCACCAAGGTAGCCAGGACTTGAAGGGCCATGATCTTGCAAAGACAAGACTACTAGGTAAGCCCTTCATTTACCTGTTTTTCCTTCTAGAGTATGTGCTGATTCCACAGTGTGGAGAAGAAACTGAGCTGAAGCAGTGGCCTGGAGGTTGAGATAGTCTCGCTGGGTGGGGGAGTATTAAGAGTTTGGGCCTACCAAGGTAGCCAAGGCTGTAAGAGCCACGGTCTTCAAGAGGGGAGGCCTGCAGAAAAGTAAGCCTGAAACTGTGCAATTTCCCCTCGAGACATCTGTTGACTTCTAAGCAATGCTCACACTGGGTTAGATGGCAGGAAACCAACCATAAAACAAGCAACTAAAGAGCAGAGAAAGTATTCTGGAAGTCTTGTGATGCTGGCAAAATAGAGGCTGAAGTTTGGGACCCACCAAGGTAAAAAAGCAGTGAATACTCCAGACATTCAGCTGATGTCCTAGAAAAGACGACACACTAGGAATAAAGGCAAACTGGAAACTAACTAGTATTAAGAAAACCTGAAACCTAGTAACCAAAGGATCAAAGGGATCTGCTTGCCAAAAGAAACTTAAATCTTCTTAATAGACAACAGAAACAGAAGCACAGATTTCCACTTAGGATATATTAGATTGGTGCAAAAGTATAATTTCTCAACTCTAACAACAAAAACAAACCTGATAACCTATAAAATCATATTATTTTAAATTCGGCCGAGAGCTGAGAATGGAAAGAAATCTAAATGAACTAAAATCCAGAAAATGAGGAGTTCCTCCTAGGAGAAAAGAGACCCATGACTAGGAGAAGAAGAGACCCATCTTCATGCCCTTGACAGAGTAAAAAGAACTAGCTGAAATTTTAATAAGATTTTTAAAAGCCAAGTAAACACTGCTTGATAGTTTAGAATTCCAAGGGGTCCCAGCCACAAAGATAGCCTGAATTTGCTCACCAACTTTTTCCCACAAGCCTTCATTCAGCGCTCATGTAAAAAAAAGTAGGGACAAGTGTAACAGGAGGACTGAGGGAGACTCCCGAAGATACAGATGCACAGAGCCTGGTGAAGCCTTAGGGTGGCAGAGAAGAACTGAGAGTAACCCCTCTAAGGCACTCCAGGCTCTCACAGAGTAGATGGCAGCCACGGGAGGATGGCTAAGAGGCCCTCAATACCCTCTCTGTCCTGCCTGTGATAGGTGTAAATGAACACCTAGTCTGATGAACACTTAGGCAAATGGCAAAACAAGCGAATTTACGGAAATTCTCTGAGCCACTCTGGGTCCTCACTGAGTCCCAAGCAGAGACTGCCTATGGTCAAAGGGCAGAAAAGCTGAGAGAAGTCCCTACCCACCACCCCTAGGTGCAGACATGCAGCACAGGCCAGCAGAACCAAGAGGCACTGACTGTAGGCCTTCACCAAACATGCTGCGGCAGCTCTGCAGGGCTGGAAGTGGGACAGACACACTTCTCCTGAGGCACAGAAAGCCAGGAACAGGTTAGAGTGTGAAAAACAAGCTCCAGCCACCCCGAAAGCTGGCAGCGGAGCAGTAATGCATAGTGATTTCAGAGTTGCTCCAGCACTCAGATCCCTGGGTCTGCTGAAGGAAAGGCCCTGAGCCCACTGTCCTCAAATCATCTGAAGCCAGTGGTGAACTGACACCCAAATGCTTGTTGAATAAATGGGTAATAAATAGACAGCACCCATTACTCCTGTGCTTATAAACTCTGACGGCTCTCCATTACCTGTGTGTTAAGACCTTCACAACTGTCCCTCAGGCCTCGTCTCTTACCACGGTGCCTTCTCTCTGCAAACATTCCTAGAATATATGATCATGTCTCTGCTCAAGCTGTTCCCACACACGTCAGTATAAAATAAAATCTCTTCAGGGTACCTTTCTAAAACTGCTCCCGCAGAAGAACTGCTCCCTTTCTGTGATTTCAACATCACTTTGCTCACATTGTACTACAGTCAGCTGTATCCAGACAGTTCTACTATTATGCTATAAATATTTATGCACTTCTGAAAAAAAGTATATTCTTTAACACTGTGTATTAAAAATAACAGAACTTAGGGAAAAAGGATTAGGGCAAAGCACTCAAAAACCTATGCAACTTTGTAACCAGAGCACAACAAAAACAATTAAGTCCTAATAAAAATACTAACATAGTTAAAAAGACATAGGACAAATCTAATAGATAATTATTGAATAATACCCTTACTGTGAAGAAGTGATGGTCACTTAATGGAAGAGGATAGAAGGATTGCGGCTATCAAGTTACAGAGGCAAGAGCAAAATGCCCAAAGATGGCAAATAATCACAAAATAAGCACTTCTAACAGCACACAGCCGAGCCAAGAGGAAGTGAATAAAAAGAGATGGATGCTGACAGGGTTTGCTGCATTCAGCTGTGTTCAGGTGTACTTTATTTTGGCTGCTATTACATGAACAAACAAAATTTCCTCATCATATTGTCAAGACTGTTCTATTTTACCGATCCCAAATGAATTAATTCACATTAAGAGAAACACACATAGCAGAACACACTGCACCTAGCCCAACTACATCATAAGGCCTTTGTGGGCAGATCATTCATTTTTGTCTCCTTAGTATCTGGTACATATACTAGGCAGGGTAAATGCCAAAATTATAATTTTTCTTTAAAAAGTATTTTTCAACATTTAAAAATATATTTTAAAAGTATTTTTAAACATTTAAAGGAAGCGTGCACCAACGAAACTGCACATTTTCTCCAACATTCTTGCCTACAGTAATCCAAATCTGAGCTACAACATTAACCACAGGTTAGAAAGGAAAAAAGGCACCAATGATTTTAATAATTGAAGATAACTTCCAAAAATATTGAGATGATAAAAGAAAGCAGCATTGTAGAACACATTCTTACAATGTTCACAATTTGAAGGATGAGAAAGACAAGGATAAGTCTGAGAAAGAATTTTTTTTTTTAGATTAAGTATTACATTCTGATGCATTCTACTGGAAAATATTCAGAACTGCGCTTTAAAATATCTTTTTCTACTACATTATTGCACACAGCACACCTAATAGATCTATGAACACACTGCAGGTAAGAACCCAATTTAAGCTTACCAGAACTTGTCCACATTTTAATAATAAGAAAAGTTCACAATGGCAGTCGGCCTGCTAGACTGCCCTGCTGAGTTACCTAATAATTGCCCTAGGTAAATGTGCCTTTTCCTGGCTCATAATCAATAAATGCAGTACGAAAAGATCAACAAAACTCATCATGTTTTCTATGGCTTTAGGGTTACCAGAACCTAGACAATAGTAACCAACAACATTATCTATAGTTCTGGTTTTACATCTAAAAAAAACAAGTAAGGCCTAGATAGAAGGAGTAGTTTCTCAATTACTACCTAAAGTCATCCAGCGTTTCCTGTATCATGTTCTGAATAAAACGAATTTGAATGGAAGTCAACGGTGCATTTTGCCGGTTATTTCCAATGGTGTCGGCTATTTTTTCTGAGAGTGAACTGGCAACTCCAGCAGTGACAGAAGATGCTATCTTTGGATCTAAAATAAAGAATGAAGAAAATATTAATAGTCAACTTGGACTGAGAGACATCAAACATTTCTAAACAAGATTTGGCATGTGGAAACTTGAAAAACTGGCAAAGAAGAGTGTTCCTGTGACATTTAGAAAAATTCACTGTCTGGAATACAAATCTTAGAAACTTTCTATAACATTATTTCTAATAGTCATTTATCTATATATATAAACTGCCAGCTGTCTAATGTAATACCACATGACAGAGGGATTAATCTTGAAGAATCTACGAACCATTTCCTCTTATAAAAGATGAATGTGACAAGCTGCACCACAAACTAGATAAACCAAGACTATTAAAAACAAACAGAAGGAAAATAGGAGCAAAGTACTGCTACAGGAAAAGCCTTAGAGTTTAAGCTAATGCAATATATATCCACAGAAACCTTCAAGTAAAATATAGATATTTATATAGGAGTTGATTCTAAACAAAGAGTTGCTTTGTGTAGATAACTGTTAGAGTTAAACCAAATATTCCTTTAAATGTGATGAAGTTTGTATGGGTCTGTAGCACAAACTCTAAGAATAAGACCTTAATATGAAAGAGAGAAAGACATTTTCAGGTAGTTAACCACCCCTTTTCAAAGGGTCCTACATAATAATTCTATCTCTACCATATTAAAGATACATATTACACTGAAAATCTAATTCACACCAAAAGATCAAATCAACGTACCTGAATTTAACGATTCATATCCATTTCATTGTCTTTAGTTAAACACTCACACAACATAAGTGTCCGTAAACTTTAAACTCTTTGAACATTTTTAGTCTATGATTACTCTATTTCTCCTTCACAAGTTAAATAATTGGGATGATTTTTCAATCAAACACTTTCAAACATCAGGAAGTTTCATGTACTTACTTGGAGTTGAGGATCCATTGATTGGGGGTTCACATATCAACTGGGCTTCAATTTCATTCTCTGGCTTTTCAAATTTCTCAGAATTTCTTGTTTGGTTAGATGATGGAGAGGTATTTAGATTTCCACTTTCAGCACCAGACGTGACCAGCTTTGCTAACTTTATATTTAAAATAAATAACGACTTTAATATACAATATTTTGTTTTACTCATATTACCCATATAATTTTTGCCTACGTCTCTCTTTTGTCCCAGTATGTAGATTCAGGGAAATGAAGGAAAATAGGAAGAGATATAGAAGAAGAAGAAAAAAAATGAGAACTAGAGGCAAAATAAAGTAACATTTACTAATCAAAAACAATCTCAACAATAACATGATAAGGAAAACCTCATTTACTGAGCACCTGCTGTTGAGTATCATTTAAAATAGAGATAACTGGCAAAACAAAAACAAAAACAAAAACAAAAACACCATGCATGTGGTAACTAGTCAATAATATTTGTAAAATAAATCAAAAGATGTTTTTGTACTTCTTACATGGTATCTTTTTAATATCATTCTAAACAATAAATACGAAAATACAGACATATTGTACACCCAACTGGCTTGGCCTTCCTGGTAATTTTTGATCACTTTGAACACTTACATAAGAAATTAAATTCTATATTATATATACATTTTAGCAGAAAGTAACAATGATAAATTCCATTCTTAGCACCATCAGTTTGCTCTAATGATTTAACCACCAACTTGATGTTGTATACTGCAATGAAATACACTTCAAAAGGATTCAGGGATAAAGTGTTCTTGCACACTTTATCAAGATATATCAAATATCTCATCTTAGAAAAATAGTGCAACTTTCCATCTGCTGCAACCTTCAACATATCCAAAGCGAGATTTCAAAGTATTCTGTAGTTATTAAAAACTGACATCAAGACTTATGAATAAGTGTATAGCACTGTTAATAATTAGGATACATACGCTGGCAGCCACCTACTTTCTACTGATAAACACACACAGTGAGTTCAGTATCATTTTCAGGCAAATACCTGTTTGAAGGGGTCTTTAGATTCCTGTTTTCCCATATATATTTTCTTAGACTCAGCTGTCAGATCCTGATTTTCATTTTCCTCTTTCCCTGGAGATCCCATAAAGACATTAAGAGGACTAGAATGCAATACTGAAGTACTTGAAGTTACTGGATTTTTTCTTGGAGGAAACACTGAGTTCAACTGTGGTAGAAAGTCAAAGCCTGAGAAAAGAGGGAAAAACTGCATGTGCACATGGTGTCCTCCAATCTTGGACACTGAAGAAAAGCATTTAATATGATAGGCAGATTAACATGGGAGAAGATATGGATCTGCATTCTTAAGACTGGTTTGTTTCTCAGATATACCCCGCAATTGATGTGTATTCTTGGGCAAAAGTCTTAAACTTTCTGTGACTATTTCCCGATCTGCAAATGTAAATGATGATATCCATCTCCCAGAGTAGCAAGGCTTCAAAGATATTATTTGTGAAAATACTTTGAAAACAGCAAAACACAATGTTTTAGTCAGTATTAGTTTTTGATAACTGAAAATTGTTAATTTGGTATATATCTGTCGTATGTATCTTGGAAGGCAATTTCTGAGATGGCTTCTAATGACCCCTGCCTTTGGCGTTGCTATCCTTGGGTAATCTCCTCCCTTTGAACGTGGCTTGGACCTAGCAACTTGCTTCTAACAAAAGTAATATGAAAAAGTGGTGAGATGTCACTTCCAAGATTAAGGTTATTAACATAATCTTGAGAAGGCTTCCATTTTGGATGCCCTCTCGAATTCTCTTGCTCACCAGCTCTGAGGTAAGCCAGCTGCCATGTTGTTGGCTGCCCCATATATAGAGAAGCGCATTGGCATGGAATTGCTATCTCTAGCCAACAGCGATAGGAATGAGCTTGGAAACAGTTCCCTGCCCAGTTAAGCCTTAAGTTGAATGAAGCTCTGGTTGACATCCTGATTGAAGCAGGAAGATAGACTTGAAGGCAAAGGTACTCAGCCAAGTCATGCTCAGTTCTTAATACACAGAAATTATGAGATGATAAATGTTTGTTTTTTTAAGCCTCAAAGTGTTGGAGAGATTTGTTACACAGCATAGATAATACAATATCACTTTTCATTTTCATGAAAATACTTCTAAGTAGTTCTTACCATCTCCTTTGCCTATGGACTCATCACCTCCCTTGTTAACTACAGCATCTATAACAAATTAGAAAATCAAATTTTAAAACTAGTGAAAAAGAAACCATATCAATTTAGGCTTCTTATTCATTTCCCAAAGAGTTCAGAGACTAACAATCTTAAAAAGCTAAATATGAGTGAGGTTAAAGGTGGCAGAGTACTGATTTAAATTTCTCTTTTACATTATTTTAGCTTCATTCACACTTTAGCAGCAAATATGAACAGATAATTCTATAGTACAGTCATTTAATGAGGCAGCAAGGTATAGTGTAACAAGCCCTGGGGTAGGGGGTAGGTTATGGAGAGCTACAATCCAGTTCTGCCTATACCACTTAATAGCTTTGTGACCTTGGACAAGTCTCAAATGCAATTAAGTTTCAGTTTCTGCATCTATAAAATGGGGATAACGTCCAGATAATCTCACAAAATTGCTTTGAGGATCAATTGAAATAATACAAAAATATTTTGCAAAGTAGAACAAAGTTTTATTAGTGTTTATTTCTATGGTAAAATATGTATAAGATTATTTTAATCCTGTGATATTCATTTGCCAGTCCATAACAAAAATTGTAAAATTCAACTTTAACAGGTTAATACAAAATAAGCCAAAGTCATTAACAAATTCACCAGAAATTCAAATGGCCAATAAACACACAATTATATCAGGAGAAATATCATCTATGTGCATGTGTGTACATGTACCCAGTAATTGCACAGCATGTACATGCACACTTTTAGAAGTTATTAGCTTCCTTATCAATACTTTGGAACCATAATGAATCTGGAGGGCATATGACTCAAATGCTAATAACATTTTTAAACATAGCAAAAGTAATTAAAGAAAAAAGTAATTTATTCATTTGTCTTAAAAACTATTAAAGAGAATTTAATTTAAAACTCAAACACTTCCAAAAAGCCCCTTTGTACATTCTTCAATGCAAAAGTTGCTCCCGAGGAGTCTCACTGGCCAAAACTCCCAATTCAGCACTAATCCCAGAAATCTTTCTCAACTCCAGCACTAGTCACTTTTCTCTCCACCTATATCTGTCCTCTGTTTACCCTTTACTATGTAGTTTGATGTAGTCTGACTTCTCTTCATCCTGAAAGAAAAGAATCCTTCCTCTTTCAGTTTGACTTAGCAATTTAAATAGAAATTTGCAGGCCAGGGTAAGGCAGAAGATATTCAATAATTCTGTACCACCACGTATGTATTTATTCCTTCTGACTATAAAATTGTAGAAAATTTGGAAAAGAGACAATTTTAAAGTAAAAAATTAAATTGTGTAAGATAATGAGTGCATGAAACGACTTCGAGATCCTGCTGTTGACATGATACACTTATAATAATAAATATACAAATCTTTGTGGGCTTCTCTGAGTATTTTCTGAGATAAATTTGTAGAAATGGAATTACAAGGCCAAAAAGTATGAATATATTAACTCTGTCAAATTACCCTCTAGAAATGTATCCATGTTATTAATATTGCTGTTAGCAATGAGGTAATTCCATTCCACTAAGAAAAATATTATGAATGTTAGTACCAAAAAGACACACCTAAACAATGTACTTAGTTCACACACTATGAAGAATAACAAATAATGCTTCTATTTATCAAGCTGGCAAAATTAGCTTTTTATTATGGCAACTTTTTTATGGGGTGCGGGGAGGTGTACACCTATACACACACAATTTTTTAAATTAGGAAGACTTTTTTGCATATCAAAACATCTAAAATTTTAGGAACATTAATTTAGAAGTAGATACAAGGGACAGATTGCCTATGAAGGTAAAAACTTCCTTCAAGAAACTTTTGTGGAAATTAAAATGCTAACTTGGGAGCTATTTGCATAATTCCCATGTGAAAATTACCAGCATATATTTTACAATGATAACATTTGAAATATCAGGGCAAAGAAAAAGATACCACCCCAGGGATGGAGAAAATTAGCAAACTGATCCATGAATAGAATTGGACTGAAACTATTATTCACATCTTTTAGCCAGAATAAAAATACTGACTACCAGCAAGAGAACAGGATCCTCTGAACAGACTTACCATCTCTGATAGGTGAGAACATGTCACCTAAACTACTTTTCCCAGTATCATCAAAGCTGGAGAAATCCTGATTTTTTCCAGTGTCTGTTTCCTTAGATAACGTGTCTGTGTTTATGCTTCGAGGCAAACCTTATAGGAATTAGATATAAAAATCAATGTTATTACATCTAAATAAATTTTATCATAAGCTAGGTTGTAAAAATTAATGTATCACTCATATAGTTGGTAATATGACAACTATGAGCATAAGGAGAATAAAACGGAATGTGACAAGAACTAAAGTTAACCAGGATTTTCATGGAACAATAAAACAGAATATGACAAGAGCTAAAGTTAACCAGGATTTTGATGGAACAAAAGGTTCCTCAAAAGAAAACAGCTTATCTGTTCATACAGCAATACCTTATTTTGCCATTTTGTTGGAATGTTTCTAAAATAATTTATATACTTTGCTGCTCTCTTAAAGTACACTGAACACAACTTACTTTTGCTATTGACTGACTCATGATCATCTACAAATATGATTTTTTTTTCAGTCTGTAAGGCATATAGAGTGATGCCTAACATACAGCAGGATTCAATGAATGTTACTTTTCTTCCCTGACTTGCAGTGAAGGGTTTTCTGTCTTTTCTTTCACTAACAGTGGGGGCTTAACATTGCCCTCAGCATTACAGATCTCAAATGACTTCACTAACCTCCGTAGTTTCAAAGAGGAAGCAAACCAGAACACCAAACTCATAAAGAATAGTATGGTAGACAACAATAAAGAGACGGCAGCAGTTTATTTTTTCTGGCAGTGTATAAACGCATGGCTTTAGGGTAGGGACCTTTTAAGAGGAGCTCAGCAGGCTCAGTAGCTTCTGTTTCATTATTGGAGTAAGGACAAAGTTTTAGAGGTTCAAAAATTTTGATTAAAGTCTGCCATCAGGATTGGTAGCACATTACTGTATTATATTTTAAAAAGTGCTTTATTTGGCATCTCAGGCCCAAATGAAAAACTGAAAAGTCTGAGATGAAAACAACAGCCTGCATATCCAAAAATGCCCAAGACTGGCTAATAAAATAAACTTTTCTAATAATACCTGCTATAAAGTTAAAATATTACCAAATCATTTGTACTATTGTTGAAGAGTATCTATAGCAAGAGTCCGGTTGTTTTAAAGAAGAAATTTCCTCTCCTTTTTTCTAGGTCCTTAACATGTTTGCATGCATAACTCCAGCCTCTGAAACTTTAGGAAACAGAATTGGTATCATTTGAAAACAGCGCTAAAGTCTTATTCTTTTCTTCTTAAATGATGATTTCCTTCTAAAACTAAGTACCGATAACAAATTTAGAGAAGTTATTTGAAATAACTAAATCAGGACAACCTCAACAGAAGCAATAGAATTTTTTTCTGAACTTTAATTTTATACAAAGCTTAAAATAATAATAGTGATGATCATGATGACCACAATGATAGTATCAACACCATACTGTACTGAGTGCCTGCCATGTGCCAGTTACTTCCACTACATTTTCTCTGATTTTCACAATAACCCTAAATGTTAAATGTCATCTTAAATGTGTGCAGGAAAAAAATGAGACCCAGAAAGGTTAAGAAAATTGCCTAAAGGCATCCTGGCCGGAAGTGACAGATCTGAGACTGAGTCTACTATTCTCAATGTTTCAGAGGCAAAGAAAAATGTGTGTTTGTGAGAGAAAGAGAGAATGAGAGACAGAGAGAGGAAGAGAAAGAGAATGATGAAGCAAATGTGGCAAAATTTGTAAAGTGCATCTGCCAAAGCGTAATGCTCAGGAGTTGTCTGTACTATTCTTAAAACTTTTCTGTAAGATGACAATCATTTCAAAATACAATTAATACACAAACATTGTTAACTTTCTGGGGGCAGAGCACTCACTTTGCCAGAAATGTTGGGAATCTACCAAGAGTTATCGTTAATCCATGGCCCTGAAAGATCCAAGTCTTTGATTTGCAAAGTAATGCTGTCTTTATTAAACAAGAGCCTTATTATAAAACTAAATGAATAATGGAGAGACTTCAGAGAGTTTACAGGGAATGAGAGAATCTTTATTTTAATTTTTGAAAATTTTGAAAAAAGATAATTTTCATAATATTGTTAATTCAACATGTTGGCAGACATTACTCAAAGTTATATTTCAAAAATAATTTCTTCCTTAAGTAGATATCAATTGTCTTTGTCTCCAGGAGTTCCTAAATAAGAACCTAATTATTTTTCTAATATATAATGGCTCTTACATAAGGATGATACAGATATTCACAGGAAATTTATAGTGAATATACTTACTTTAAAATACTACTCCACACTATCAAGATCAACAAATTAAAGTTTTGCTTCTACTTGGAAATAGCAAAATCATGCTAAAGAAAACAGCAATAATTATTTTTGCCCAAGTATTTATCCTGAAAAATTTAAAAGACACGGATATATGTATTTCTACTGAGCACAATATTTTGGAAACATACTAGTATACAATGTAGACTTTTTAAAGTATTTGTTGCACGCTGACAGTATAGCATAATTTCTTAAAATAAAAATGAAAAGGTTTTCAGGAATTTACAGAATATTTTCTTTATTGTGAGCAAGAAATATTTTCTACAATAAGTATGAGAAAGCTTATCATATAACACATCAATAAAGTCTAAACGAATCCTGTTTCAGAACTGTTTCATCAATTACATCAGAGAAGAAGAAATCATTAAAAATTGCAACATTCTCATTTATTTTTATTTAATGAGGAGATCAAATCATAAGACACTGTCAAAGTTTCATATTTTCTACTGGTTAATCTGAAGACACAATGAAAAGCCATTCAGTCTGTAGTAGTATTAAGGATGAATAATTTCTGAGTTAGCCTCCTTCCATTTTTAAGATAATATTTCTCATAAGAGAAGTTTGGCTAAACAATAAGGGCCTTTTAACATTTTTGAAATTAATAGCCAGAGTTACTATTTTCACTTCTTCAATGATTTTCACTTCTACTAATTTTACCTAAGTACTCAAATAAATTTCAGTTCTAGGTTCTTGAAGAATGTGCTAATTATATGCAAGCCAAAAACAAAAAACAAAAAACAAAAAAAACCAATCCTCCAACAATGTATAAGCAACATTTACCTGCTTTTTCCTGAACAGCAACTGTTCCTTTCCCCACAGCTGATGTCATAGGTTGCGGTAGAACTGTGGCAATGGATGTGGCCGGTGCTTCTCTGACAATTCCGGAATTCTGAACTCCTCCACTAGCAGCATTCACATTAACACTTCGTTTGTTCACTGTTGTGGGCTTATTTGAACAGCCTTTATTTAAACTTGACTGAAATGTAATGGAATATTTAAAAGCTCAGGTTACTAATGTTTCATAATATACATTAATATTTTACAAATTCACTGTTAGATTAAAAAATGTATTTTTTTTCCTTGCAAATCGTAAGCTTGCTGGAGGATCTGAGTTTCCCTCTACATCAAAATGTCATTTAAAATACTTTTTAAAAGAGAGATATATAAGAAGAAAAAAAAAGTTTTAAAACTAAATATCAAATGGCTTTGTACTAAAATTATTACATATTACATGTAAAATCATTATGTAATTATGAAACAAAACTATACTGTTTAATTGACCACATATAATTTCCATATTCTGAGTTAGATTTATTTAATAAAATAAAAAATGCTGAAAAGAAAATGTCTCACCTTAGTAAGAACAGTGGAGTACTGAAATGCTATACACTGCACAGATGTCTTGTGAGCACTGATGGTCTTAACTGGCGATTTCAACATTCTTAAATCATATTGATATATTTTCCCCCGGGAAGATCCAATAGCCAAAGTGGCTCCATCAGGCATGAAATCTACTGCAGTTAGAGGAGTGTCAGCCACTAAAGTTTTCACCAGCCTTTGGAAAAGAGAACAAAGTATGTGTAGATATGTTAGTGCGTACAGGTATGTTAGCTTATATAAGTAACTATATACCAAAACCAGAGTTATTAACACTTCAAACTGGTCAAAGAGCACACATATCCCAAATATTTGTTTAAAGCATAATCTCAGAATTTGACTTAGAGACATTTCTAATAAAATGGCATGTAGAGAACGGCTAAACATTCCACCTTACTTTTCTATTCACTTCCAATAGGTACATTCCGCATCTTATAGACGCAGCACCTATTTCTTTAATTATTACTCTGACAGCGAATGTAGCAGAACTGTCTATTACGCCACAAACACGGGCTCTGGCCTCAGGGTTGAGGAGAGCGTAAGTATCCACTTTCCATTTATTGACCTGCTTAGGTCTCATGAGGACTATGATCTTTCACAGGGGAGCAGCTGTTACTTTGTTCTTAGTTGTACAGTCTTAGCCAAAAAGCTAAGAGGAACACAGTTCACATGCTTGATCCTTAGGAAGCTAATAAAGAAATATGGATGGTGATCTGCTGAAGCTGAGCTCTTTACTGGTGTGTCTAGTAGAAGAGAAGAATGGCTTACTGGGCTCTCAGTAAATTGTTCCATAAAAGAAGACAGCAAATAAGTCCTAACAGTAAAAATTCTAGTATCATAATAAAGGCTGACAGTGGGACCTTCCCTTGTAGTAACATTCATACTCCACATGATCTACAGACAGTGGTAAGCATCTTGAATACAACTATATCACTCTTGCACTCTTTTGGTTTTGTTTTTGTTTTTAGCTAACTAAGCATACCTAAATTTAACAAGAAGAGGGTACAGTGGGCCCAAACGCTTAGAAGATTATGTACGCCAGTACATAATCAGTATTTCTCAAGTGGGTGCTCCCAGGTTGTCCCTGGTTGCTACCAGGGGACATCTGACAATGTCTGGACACCATTTAGGCCATTGGTATTTAGTAAGCAGAGGCCAGGGATGCTGATGAATATCCTACAATATCCAGGACAGCGCCTCACAACAAAGAATTACCCAGCCCAAAATGTCAATTGTTTCTAAACCTTCCTCTAGATAATTAATCAGTTTTAAAGCAAATTAATCATTTGGGTTAAAAACATATGCATTTTATCATATTGTGGAAAAGATGCTAAAATTAAAATGTGAAATCATTAAGATGTCATCTATGTTCACGTTTCAGAAGTACTCTAAATACTACCTGCAACCCATCTATTTTTTTCTGCATGAGAAGAAAATTCTTTCTTACTAGATTCATCAACTGTACAAACTTTAGGACCCCTGGACATTAATCAGAGGTCTATACAAATCACAAATATGCCTGTTAATGGAATAATAGCTATTTGTTACTAAATTAAGAAATAAGCACGTCACACTTACTTCTTACTTGAAGTGTCATAGAGGATGATTCTTTTATCCAAGCCTATGGTTACAAAGAGCAATTCATTGACAGGAGAAAAACAGATGCCTGACGCTGGAGCTTTGTGTACACTGTCAAAGTTATGGTATGGACTCTGACTATTTACATCCCAGAGAGTTACTATTCCATTATCCGAAACACTGCCTAGTAGTGATTTCTTAAACAAGGAGTACTTCAAGTGCCGAACAGACTATAAAAATGAAAGAATAAATTTTATGTAATTATAAGCATTCATAAGGACATTTCATATAAGCCATATAAATTATGGCCAACCACACTATTCACATGAGGTTTAGGATTTCTCTGATGTGTAAGAGTGACAGGTTTCAGCCAGGCGTGGTGGCTCACGCCTGTAATCCCAGCACTTTGGGAGGTCAAGGCAGGTGGATTATCTGAGGTCAGGAGTTCGAGACCAGCCTGGCCAACCTAGTAAAACCCCATCTTCATTAAAAATACAAAAATTAGCTGGGCATGGTGACAGGCACCTGTAACTACAGCTACTTGGGAGGCTGAGGCAAGAGAACCATTTGAACCCAGGAGGCGAAGGTTGCAGTGAGCCAAGATCACACCATTGTACTCCAGCCTGGGTGACAGAGTGAGACTCTGTCTTAAAAACAAAACAAAACAAACAAACAAACAAAAACCAACTCTGTCTTAAAAACAAAAAAAAGAAAGGGTAACAAATTTCAATCATGACAACCACAGTGTCATTCAGTAGACCATAAGATGACATACCAATACCTGAAACATACCAATCAATAGTCTATTAATATTTGTCATTTTATTATCTTGGAGTATAGCTACCTCAATCTTCCCCTTTCAGAGGAAAAATATAATACATTGAGATTATCTACATTAATTCATCAGGGTTAGAACATCCACCATATATAAAAGGCCTAGTCACAGTCAAATCACGAACAAGTATAAGGGAATACTGGGAGAAAAAAAAAGCAATAATATTTTGTATTTGTTTTCTATATTTTAGATACTTTGATACATTTGTTTGAATCTGAGCATCTGATGCACTGACAATTCAACACTTGAAGCATAATTTAAAAAAAATTAAACCACAAAGGAAAAACTGGCAACACTCTAAACTGGGGATGGACTATATGCATTGTTTCAAAACCATTAGCCTGAGGGCAATGCTGGCCTTTCTCTAAACACAAATCCCTGCAGGTAGTGGAGATATTCTCTCTTCCTAGTTTCCATAGACCAGAATAAACAAAGATCTAGTTTGAATAAACTGATCTTAGATTAAAACTAACTGAATTTTATCTACTTTTCTTTTTTACTAAAATGTTACTGTCAAACTTGTATTGATGTTGTCATTTACTAGGCGAAGAATTAAGTACTTTACATTTAAGCTAATTTTTCCCTACGAATTTATATTCTACTTAATTCTAAAATGTCTCAAATAATATATATTAGCTCTCAACAACAACAAAAAATGTCTAAGAAATACAGAAACCAAATGCTAAGAAAAAAAACAAAAAGGAGTATTAGGCACCTGGCACCTAAGTTAAGACAATTAATATGTTAACTCATTAAATTTGGCTCATTTTCATATGACTAAAGAACAAAGAGAAAATGTTGGGTTTATATAGTTTTTATTTTTGTTGGGAAAAAGTATATCCACTTGAATAGTTAAATCTTTTCTCTGGTCTATATTCAAGAAAAAATAAACTACATGAATGTTAACTATATAAAAGACACAGAGCTACTTAGTGCATTATGTTAATGATTACAGAGTCATACACAACATATCAAAATATAAGGCAAAACATGATTTCTAAAAAGATTTCTACAGCACTTTAGGAGTTCATATAGTTATGGTCCTTCACATGATCTAAATTTAGACAAATACACAAGTAGAATTTTTAAAAACACCATAAAAATCACAGACCTGGTAGATTCTCGAAGTTCATAAAGTTTAACCTCTTAGCAACAGCAGGAATTTTCCTAAAACATCCTTAAAACATGGTTATCCAGAATCTGTTTGCATGTATCAAGCAACAAGGAGCTTACCACTGTCTATAACACAACTTGATAACCAGTTAAAAATATATTCTTGATCAAGACAAAACCTAAATTCTGTATCTTACTTCAAGTTCTTGGGACCTACATGGCAGCCTATTTAAAAAAAAAAAAAGGCTAAAGATAATGATAAATGTTCTTTTCAGATAAACCTAAGTTCAGCGGACGCTCAGCAAACCTCTGTATGATTTAGGTGAATTACTGAAACTCTCCAAAACTCAGGTTCTCATTTACATAATAGAAAACACTCTTGTTTTCCTGACACAATTATTTTGAGGATTAAATAGCATTTCTGTACAGAATCAGGTACACAGTAACCATCACCATTTCCAGAAGTTCATAACTTACTTGCTCATCATTGCTTATGTACCCACCATTCAACCATCTTTTACATATTTTTTAAAAGACCCTTAAGTAATCACATTGAATTCTTTAAATGCCTCCAATTATTTCTGTGATAATACTAACAGAATTTCATTTCTTAACTTTCTACATTTATTAAATCTTCTCTTTAGAATATCATTAAGATATTAGCTAAGAATCCTGGATAAACAAAACAATGATTTACTAAATTATATATATATAATTTATATATAAAATATATTTACTTGTGTGTGTGTATTTACATATATATATATATATATTTTTTTTTTTTTTAAAGAGACAGGATTTTGCCATTTTGCCCAGGCTGGTCTCAAACTCCCGGACTCAAGCACTCCACCTGCCTCAGCTTCCCAAAGTGCTGGGATTACAGGTGTGAGCCACTGCACCCGGCCTCCAAATTATATTTAAAATAAATACTAACTTATTTCAGTATCAGCAGCACTTAAGTCATTAAGTCCCTATCTTATTCCAGACTAAACTATTTATAAGAAAAGAACTAAATCAAAAAGCTTATGGGGGGGGAAAAAATCCCAGCAGTATAAGCAGCAAGGCTATTTTTTCTTATAACACATTATTGTGTAAGAATGTTGCATGTTTGTGGAGGAGGGAAGTTGTTTCTAAATATAAAAAACATACCACTCACTACAGGTGGGGGGAAGGTTTCGAAAACTTATTTAAAAGTAGTTACAGACAATATATAGATGAAAAGCATGGCTGTGTTCCAATAAACTTTACAAAAATAAGTTGGCTAGACCATAGGTTATAGTTTGTCAGTCTCTACTAAGATAATTATTTAATAGAAAAAAATTTTTTTGATCACAAAGAAGAAAAACCGTCCATAATCCCACCACCCAGAGAAAAGCTGGTTGACATTTTGAGGGTGTATCCTTTAAGTATTTTTCTGTGTGTATGTATGTTTCTGTGTATTCAGCAGAGTATCAACAGAAAACCTGGAATCATACTTTATTATAAACAGCCATGTCAATGTTTTCTACATGATTTTAATAGCTGTTTAAGATATGAATGCATGAGTATACTAATTTACCTAAATAATATCATGTTAGACATTTGGGTTACTTCTGATTTGCAAGTACTCTGATTACTATCCTTTTAATTTATGAAAAAAATTGTAATTCATTGATGTTCATGCCTTAAAGGTTCTCAGTTGGAAATATGAAATGACTATTTGTCTTTCATCTGCAAACTGCTCATTATTCTACTCTGCCTATTCTCTATTGGTCTATGAAGATTTTTAAAATACTAATTTGCAACTGCTCTTACATTAATGCTTTCATACATTGTAAATACCTTCCCCATTTCATTTAAATTTTGTGAATTTTTGTCTTGCTTTTTGTCAGAAGTTTTAAATTTTTATATATTTAAATTTATCAAACTGTTGCCAGTGACTTATAACTATACTTCTTTATATTTATGCTTAGAAAAGCCTTCCCTTTGCACAGATAAGAACATACATTCACATCATCTTCTTACTAGGCACTATAAAGCAGTAAGAAATTAATACAAACATCTTAACGTACATATGAACATACACACATATATATGGCCATAAATATACATAGTGTTCCTTTGACTCCATCCTATCTTCTTGATTCCCAGGGCCTTATTTCAAGCACAAATCATCTGTCACCTAAGCCACTGCACAGTTACCCCATTTCCATTCTCAGTGGCTTACTATCCATTCTCCACTCTGTTGCAGTGACTAACATCTTCAAACCTGAAAAATCTCAACATATTTGTCTTTTGTTTAAAATCCTTTCAATGGGAGGTCTCTTGAGAAGTTACTGGTTATGGTGGTGGCAGAGTTTCTGAATGTCCATCAATACTGTGAGTGCATGCGTGCGTGTGCATGCGTGCGTGTGTGTGTATGCATGCGTATGTATGCATGCATGTGTGTGTGCACGTATGTGTGTGTATGTGTATGTAGAAAAGCAGGCCTGAGACTGTCTATCTTTAAAAAGTCCCACACTCAGGGTTGGTCCTTGGCTAGCATGTGCGAACTTGGGTTTTGGAAGGGGTCCCACTGCCTTAACTCATAATAAGAGTGGCTCACTCACTCTGCCTAAACTTATTTGTGATAGATATGGTTTAAGGCTGAACCACAGCTGAACACCTAATTTCCTTCTGGGAGTTTGGAATTTTGGTATGTGCTAGGCAGTGGGCTCCTAGATATAACCAGCCCCCCAATAAAAACCCTTGGCACTGAGGCTCTAACAAGCTTCCCTGGTAGACAACATTTCATATATGTTGTCACAATTTGATCCTGGAAGGGGTTAAGCACATCCACTCTAGGAGAAGACCCTTGGAAGCTAACATCCGGTTTCCTATGGCCTTCACCCCATGCACTTTTCTCTTTGCTGGTTTTGCTTTGTATTCTTTCACTATAAAATAAATCGTAGCCATGACTATGACTATATACAGAATCCTGTGAGTTCTCCTAGAGAATGACCAAATCTGGTCTTAGAAATCCCCAACACAGCATGTGAGTGTGTGTGTGTGTGTGTGTGTGTGTGTGTGTGTGTGTGTGTGTGTGTGTGTGTTTTACAACAGATAATAAACTAGATGACCAAAAACTAAAATGCCGCAGACAACATTAACATCAAACTAGATGATGAGGTATCCCCATGAACCCCCAAACGCATGCTGAGAGGTCAATTAACAACCATAAGTCCTTCATGGTACTGGTGTCTGT
This sequence comes from Hylobates moloch, assembly GCF_009828535.3. Lineage (NCBI taxonomy): Eukaryota > Metazoa > Chordata > Mammalia > Primates > Hylobatidae > Hylobates > Hylobates moloch. Next base: position 96,812,624 of record NW_026652287.1, on the reverse strand, counting down.
ACTGAAGGAAGTAGAAGGAAATAGCAAGGAATCTGTGACAGATCTGAGAACAGAAGCAGCCCTTAACAGCCAAAAGGTATTCACAGAAAAGCATGGTGGCCAATTTTACAACCTCAGTCAAAACCCAGAATATCCACTTCATTAACAGGTCTGTGCTACACGTTTGCAGGAAGGTCAGAAGGATAAGAGCAGTTTAGCCAGAGAATTCCAAAACTGACCAGCCCAAGTGCGTCCCTCTCAGGTCAGAGCCCCATACTGAGGAGATCTGCTAGAAGTGGAAGCAAACCTGAACAGGATGGAGGCAACAGAGCTGAAGGCAACAAAGGTTCACGGACAGGTGGAAAAGTAGAGCAGAGTCAGGGAACCCCAGAAAGCAAGCACTCATTAAAAAAAATATATATATATGTGTGTGTGTGTGTGTGTGTGTGTGTGTGTGTGTGTATATATATATATATATATGAAAACAATAGGGAGCTCTGTGAAGTTAGAAAAGCCACTTTGACTTCCTTTTGTCTAGAAGTTCAGGGAAACTAAAACTAATTTCACAGATATATCCCACACAAACTTACAAAAACAAAGAGAACAAGGAGAAAAACATTCTCAACAGATGATCAGAAAGAAAAAAAATACAAGACATTACGAAACAAACATAAATTTAAAACTCAGAAAAGAAATGTCAGAACTTGGGAAAGAATTAGAAATTTTTTAAATCTCTTCAAAAATGAAGGCTAATTTAGAAGGAATTCAAAAATGAATAAACACAACAGACAATACCTTAAAGACAGGTTAAAAAGGAAGAAATTTTTAAAAATCAAAAAGAAATAAGAAAAAGGTTTAAAAACACTTGAGAAAAAATGATAAACCACTGAAGATAAGCAAAGAAAATGCAACAACAAAAAATCCAAAGAGAGAAAAAGAATACTAAAAATTATAATTTAAGAAAAATTTCCAAAAATAAAAAAAGACCTGAAACTACATATTAAGAAACACATTATGGGCCGGGGGTGGTGGCTCACACCTGTAATCCCAGCACTTTGGGAGGCCGAGGCGGGCAGATCACAAGGTCAGGAGATCGAGACCATCCTGGCCAATGTGGTGAAACCCCCATCTCTATTAAAAAAACTACAAAAAATTAGCCAGGCGTGGTGGCAGGCGCCTGTAGTCCCAGCTACTCGGGAGGCTGAGGCAGGAGAATGGTGTAAACTCGGGAGGCGGAGCCTGCAGTGAGCCGAGACCCTGCCACTGCACTCCAGCCTGGGCGACAGAGCGAAACTCTGCCTCAAAAAAAAAAAAAAGAAACACACTATGTACCTAACAATAGCAATACATAATGACCAACATCAAGATATATTCTAGAAAAATTACTTGGCTTTAAAGAAAAAAAAATTCCTTTGAATAACCTCGGAATAAAAAACTAGTGACTTAAAAGGGTTTCAAAAGCTATGAAATCACATCACACATTTGAGACCAAAGATAATAGAGTAACACTCAAGCTCCTGAAAGAAAATGTAAGCCTGTTACTAAATTACGTTGAAAGAGAACTTGTACTCTCAAAGAAAAAAATCAAAAATCAGAAGATACATACTTATGAAAACAATATTAACATGTGCTCATTTTTATTATAAAAATTTGGAAAATAAAACAATTGAGATTGTTTAGGTAAATGATGGCATTGAATAATGAAATACATCTAGTCGTTAAAAATTATGGTTATGAAGACTAATAATATGAGGATACCCAGGGTAGATCACTAATGAGAACAGGCAGAAAACATGATTGGACAAACAGAATGAGTATAACTATATGGATAGAAGACAGAGCTATACATAGAAACACTGTCAGAAAATATCTTTCAAATAGCTTTCCACTGAAGAAAATTTAGAAGAGAAAAATAGAAGGAGAAAAGTCTTTAAGAAGAAATATACAGATTTTCCATTTATTTTATGCCTACATGTCAATTATAAGATTGCTCAAGAACATATTATATAGGCTAGTCAAGTGTATACAAATACTACAGAAATATATAGAGAATCAAAGAAACGTCATCATATAAACATTTTACACCAATGCTCCTATATAACATAAAAAAGACCACTTCTAGATAAAAAGTCTTTGTAGTCAAAGTTTTTGAGTGCTGCAATTCTGGTATAAATATAACCAGTCAATGAAATAAACCAATTTAGAATAGATTCATTCTTGAGAAAACTATTATTTGTAAAAATGTAATTAATATTTACATTTACCAGATCTCCATACTCAAGCACACTGTTAATGCTTACAAAATCTATACATAAAACATTTCATTTAGGAAAAGCAAATGGATTTAATATATACTGAATAACATACACTGAAATGTCACAGAAAACCTACATTTAAAGATCATTTTTTAATCTAAGGAATCCATGCAATAGATTGACATTTGTAATTGCTTTGGAAAAGGCTGCAGCTTGAGAAAGGTAACACAAGTTAACCTATTTGTGAGCCTAAGATGTTGAACTTGCCAAAGAGTGACATGCAATTATAACCTAAGTAGTCTGTCAGCCCAGGAGTTCTGCAGAAGCAGCAAGGCTCTTTTCCCCTGTAGAAAGACACTGTGATCCACATAAAGCTAATAACTTTAATTCAGCTCAGACATTTCGAAGTTGGATTCTAAATATACTCAGGAAATCTTATTTCAATATATAAAATTCAGCATGATGCAGATTCTGTGAGATTCCGCATTCCTATCACTTTCATGAAGACACTAATTTGATCATTTTTAAATATTTGAAATTCATGATCGTTCATAGAAGCAAAAATAGAAAAATTTTTAATTTAATCATAGATGTGCCCTATTTACCATTTTTCTCAATAAGTAAAATTGATCAACAAGAAATTGGGCTTAAGTAACAGACTGAATTCAATTATGTCAACTTTTTGACAGATTTGACATTTTTATGAACATTGTTTAAATGAACATGATATATATTATACACACACATACACATACAAAATTTTTTTTTTTCACTCTGTCACCCAGGCTGGAGTGCAGTGGCACAGTCATGGCTCACTGCAGCCTCAACCTCCCAGGCTCAATCCTTCCTCTCACCTCAGCCTCCTCATTAGCTAGGACTATAGGCGCACACCACCACACCTAGCTAATTTTTGTATTTCTTGTAGAAATGGCATTTCACCATGTTGCCCAGGCTGGTCTCCTGTGCTCAAGCGATCTGCCTGCCTTGGCCTCCCAAAGTGCTGGGATTCTAGGTGTGAACCACTGTGCCTGGCCACAATATTTTTAAACTGAACTGAATTTTGAGAAATCTTAATAAAAGTTTTTTTAATGAATAAACATTAAGTAGCAATTCGATGCTTTGGGCCACAATCAGATAAAACAGGCAGTACTGCTTGCAGGAAAAAAACTAATTTGAAAAAAAAAAAAACATTCCAAAGGTTTAAATTACGCTGCCCATAAAAGCAAAACATAAGTATGTAAAATCATGAAAACTGTCTTTCCTCACTAAGAAAACTGGGACTGCATCCTTACCAGCAGAAGCCAACTTGCATTTCCTAGCCCATGTATTCTGTTTTAATGGTATAACTTACTGAAGAAAAACGAAATAAAATGGTACACAAAACAAATATAACCATTTGTTCCAGGGAAAGGGGAAAAAAACCAACAGACTCTAGTCAAATTTTCACCCTCTTTAATGCTCTCATTTTTAAATCAGTCTAAAACACAAAATATGATCACTGGGGTCAAGTTGCAACTGGGTTTGGAGGGAACACATTAAATCTAAAGATGTTCAAACCATTTTAGAGAAGTAAATCACAAAAGGTATTTTAATGGATTGGTATTCATTAAAAGCTCACAATAACAGCTAACATTCACTGACCTCTTACCAAACGGTAGGCAATGTGATAAACACACTCACCATCTCATTTAGCCATCAAAAAAAAAAAAAAATTCCCATTGAAAGTATACTATTCTCACTTGACAGATAAGGAAAAGGAGGCTTGAGAGTTAAGTAACTTGTTCAAGTTCACTCAGCTAGCTAAGGTGCTTTACTCCTAGTGCTCTCCAAATAAATGTGGGACTTACCACATAAAGCTATATCAGAAGATCCTACAGAGATGCAGAATGCCCAAGCAGGAGGCAGCAGGCCCATGAAGATCTCAAGTTCTAGTTTATCTGACCTTAGATAAGAGATAAGCTTTGAGCTTTACTGTTTTCCTAAACTAAAAGATATATTTAATTCAGTTCCCTGTGCAAAGTATCAATGAAAATCCTTTCAAAATTAACAATACAGCAACCTATCACGTAGAATTTTAAAAGATACTTGTGTGAGGAAGAGGTATAGGTACATGTTGGACTCCTGCACAAAGAGACAATAAAATAGTGTAAAGTTTCCAGAAGCTTTTCATCCTCAAACCCGTATATATTCAGCTGCTCCTGAGCTAGATATACAAAAGAAAATGCTACCACTTCTGAAGAGCTGATACGTAAAATAGTCAATTAACAGTTGTATGATCTGAAAGTCCTGGAATCTGTTTTCTCATTTGTAAAATGAGAACATATACAAGTTAGTAGCAAAGATTAAATGAGACAATGTAATTCAATGCAATGATCACAGTGCTGAAACACAATAAATGGTGGTAAGCATTCTATGCTGTGATAACCTCTGCTTACAATGCTCTCCAAATCCTCTCATCACATTCTCTGGTCCCTCCCCAAAAACCCAAGTATGAATAACTTGGACTTTTCCTCAGGCTGCCACTGAGACATCATTTCCTTTAAAATGCTTTTCCATTTTTCCCAAATGGCTTACGTGTCTCTCCTTTAGGTTCCCTTGGAACTCTGTAGTTTATTGCTTTCACAGCACTCAATATTCTGTTTGGTTAACTGTATATTTATTGCTTATTGCTACTTTCATCTAGGATGAATAAATATGTATTATAGGAGCTAAATGATGTAAAACTTCCTACATAAATAGTAAAATTTGCCCACAATATACAGCACCCTAATAAGATAAAGGATATCTACAAAACAAACCTTACAATTACTATCATGCTTGGTAGTAAACTGTGAATGCTTCTTCCAGAATTTGGGGACAAAATAAAGATGTCCACTATCATCACTTCTATTCAACACTGGATTGGAGAGCCTAGTCAATGCAATAAAGAAAAAGTAATAACATATATAAAGATTAGGGAATAAGAAATAAAAACTTATTATTCACAAATGACACCACGATAGTGTATAAACTGTAAATGCAAAAAAAAAAAAAAATCACAAATTCTTTCAAAAGAATCAAGACTGTCCAAACTATTAAGTGAATTTAGCAGAATTTTTGGATAAAATGACAAAAGACAAATATCAACTGTGTTTCTCTCTACAAGCCACAAAGAATTGGAAAATAAAATTTAATGAAAAATGCAATTAAAAATGTATCATCAAAAAATCAAATGCATGGTAATAAATCTACTAAAAGATATGCAAGCCTTCTACAGTAAAAACAAAGCACTGCTAAGAAAAATTAAAGGCTTAGATAAACAGATAGTTATACCATGTTTGTGGAAGAATCAATATTGTTAAGACAGTAGTTGTTCCTAAGTTGGTCCATAGATCCAATATAATCTTAATCAAAATGAAGCAGATTTTTTGTTAGAAATGGGCAAGCTGATTCTAAAATTCAGCTAGAAATGCAAAAGGCCCACAGTAGTCAAAGTGAAGTTAAAAATATCACAATTTACCATAAAGCTACAATAAGCAAAACTAGTAACAGTCAAACTAGACCAATGGAACAAAATAGAACAACTACAAACTAACATATACAGTTACCAGTTTTTCAAGAAGGCATTAATGTAATTCAGTGGGGATAGGTTGGTCTTTGTAATAAATAACAATGGTACAATTAGATATCTATATGGAATGTAGGACCCTCTCTCACACAATACACAAAAATTAACTTGAAATGGATCATAACAAACATAAATAAGAAAGATAAAACAACAAAGCTTCTAAAGAAAACACAGAATAGTATCTTCAAAATCTTGGTGCAGGCAAGATTCTTCAAGAGAACACAAAAAGCAACAAACATAAAAGACAAGACTGACATATGAGACTTAACTTCATTAAATTTAAGAACTTCCGTTCACTAAAACACACACACACACACACACACACACATACACAGGTATTAAGAAGTAAAACAGCAAGCCATGGCTGAAGGAAGATATTTGCAACATGCATATCCCCAAAATGAATCTCCCCGCAATACATAAGAAATTATAAATAAATTTTAAAAACACAAATAACCCAACATAAAAATGGGCAACAGACTTGAACAGTCACTTCACAAAAGGCATATAAAAATATACTTAACATCATTCAACATGGACAAATGCAAATTAAAACCACCATGATACAGCACTACATAACCATCAAAGTGGCAAAAATAAGGCAGATAATGCCAAGTATTAGCAAAAATGTGGAGCAACTGGATCTCACAGCCAGCTGGATTTCACTTTAGAAAATGTTTTGGCAATTTTTCATAAAGTAAAACTGTATGCCTATGCTACAATCCTGCAGTTCCACTCTTAAGTATTTACTCAAAAGAAATAAAAACATATATCTTAAAAAAAAGACTTGTACAAAAATATTCATAGTAGCTACCTTGTAACAGCTAAAACAAGACAATTCACTGCTCATCAACAATAGAATGGATAAATGGTGGCCCATTCATATAAGGAAACACTACACAGTATTAATACAGTATGAACTACTATTCCATGCAACAAAACAAATGTAATGATGACTAAAAGAAACCAGACACATATGATTCCTTGTTTTTTTTTTCTTTTGAGACAGGGTCTCACTCTGTCACTCACTCAGGCTGGAGTGCAGCAGCACAATCAGAACTCACTGCAGCCTCAATCTCCCAGGCTCAAGTGATCATCCTGCCTCAGCCTCCCAAGCAGCTGGGACTACTGGCATGCACCATCATGCCTGGTGAATTTCTTTATATTTTTAATAGAGATGAGGTTTTGCCACATTGCCCAAGGTGGTCTTGAACTCCTGGGCTCAAGCGATCTGCCTGCCTCAGCCTCCCAAAGTGCTGAGATTACAGGTAGCCACCACATCTGACCCACATGATTCCTTTTATAAAATATGAGATAGTGACTGGAAAAGGCAAAATCAGGTCCTCTGGTGTGCTGGCAATGTTCTATATCTTGATTTTGTTAGTAGTTACACCAATGTATTTACGTATACATAAAAATTCAACAAGCTGTACACTTAAGATATATGCACTGCACTTTATTATAAGTTACACCTCAATTGTTTTAAAAAATTTAAATCTTTTACACCAAATTAGGCCAAAAGGTATAGTCAAACCTAATGTTTTCAGGAATATTCCTTCATGTCTGATTTTAATAAGAAAACTCTCTAGCAAGATACAATAAACATAAAAATTGAAGTATAAGAATATACATAGTAGTATCTGGCCTAATTTTTATGGTATTGAAAAGTCAGTCCAAAATTTATAAATTTGTCACGCTTCTAACACACACAAAAAAGAAAGTTACTCTACGTCCTTAAAAAAGATATTTGAACATTAATGATTTTTTCACAATAGTTCCAAAGTTTATAGCCTTAGACTTTATGTCTCTCCTTTATCAAAATATAAATAAAAAAGAAATCACCAAAACAAAATATAAGTTCCTGCTTTTATGACAATATTAGCACATTCTAAAGAGCATCCCTTTGGCAAATCATTTATTTTCATCCATAAAATGCAGAAAGCGAGATTACCTCTAAAGGCTATTTTTAATGTTCAAGGATTCTACGATTCTGACATTCAACTAATTAAAAACTCTATTAGTTTCCCTAAATACCTTCCAAAACAAGTCTTTTGTGTGACATTCAGTCTTACATCAATACTATATTCACATTTACCCTTTTCCAATCTTTTCTCACATTGGTCCTATATAAAGCCCATGCAATTTTCTTTCTCCTTATTTTTGTTAATGTGATTTCCTCCATATAAAACATCCCTCTCCCAGCTGGGTGTGGTGGCTCATGCCTGTAATCCCAGCACTTTGGGAGACTGAGGCAGGAGGATCACTTGAGGCCAGGAGTTAAAGACCTGCCTGGACAACATACTGAGACCCTGTCTCTAATATTTAAAAAAAAAAAAAAATTTAACCAGGCTCCCGCTTGAGCCCAGTAGTTGGGGCTGCAGTGAGCCATGATCATTCCCCTGCACTCCAGCGTGGGCAATAGAGTAAGACTCTGTCCCTAAGAAAGAAAAAAAAATCCCTCTTCTAAAGGTTTATATTTGCCTAACAAAATCTTTGTCATCTCTAAAACTATTCATACATTCAAGTACTTATTATATATCTTCTCCATGTAAGGCAAGAAACTAGAAAATAGACTGAGGACAAAGAAACAGGCCATGATTCCACCAATAATGTGGACACGTAAAAAAGACTAACCCTGGCCGGGTGCGGTGGCTCACACCTGTAATCCTAGCACTTTGGGAGGCCGAGGGAGGTGGATCACCTGAGGTCAGGAGTCCAAGACCAGCCTGGCCAACATGGTGAAACCCCATCTCTACTAAAATACAAAAATTAGCTGGGCATGATGGTGGGTGCCTGTGATCCCACTTACTTGGGAGACTGAGACAAGAGAATCGCTTGAACCTGGGAGATAGTGGTTGCAGTGAGCTGAGATTGCACCACTGCACTCCAGCCTGGGCAGCTGAGTGAGACTCCATCTCAAAAAAACAAACAAGCAAAAAAAGAGTAATCCTAATACAAGTTAGAAATAAATAATTGGCAAAGAGGCCAGTTTATACTGTCATAGTAAAAACAAAATCAATAAGCCTTAGACGTAGTTGAAACTCCCCAACCCTTTCAATTTTCCCTATTTTATTCCCAGATAGTCTTCTCTCAGCTGTTCTGAATCACCATAAGACTGTTTTATATCACTTACTCATAATACCATTTATATATCTGTATTATTCCCCAATATATATGAAAGTTAAAAAAGACTTTTTCCTGTATACTTTTCATAGCCACTAAATTTTTTAAGCACTAAATACTATTCAAGTAATAATTTAAAAAACTACCTCCCAAAAGTGAAGATCTCCTATATTTTATCTGATAATAGTTATGGCCAAAGAGATTATAATTAAGTAAAAATTAAAAGAACTTGCACCTCATGGGAAATTTCTATGGCGAATTTTATGGAAAGTTAACCAAGAGTTAGGTTCCTTGAAAAACTGAATTTATTCTTTTGAACATTTTTTATAGAGGAAAAAAATTGACTTATTTTCCTTTTAAAAAGTTTCCCAAAACACTCTTGTAAGAAATATATAAGCTTCGATACTTTATCATATACTTACAAAAACAAAAATACAAAACTTAAATTACTCTCTGCCTAAACACACTCAATCATTCCATGTCCACAAAACAGTACTTATGAGTGTATCTGTCTTGCAGGTGACAAAGTCTGAGCTATGTGACACATTTCTCCAACAGTAATGCTGTAGAAAGATTAATATCCGTTTTTTTACATTTAACCTATTAACAACTATTTGTATTTTATTATGCCATATATAGTTATAGTCTAGAAGGATGTGACTATTTGATTACACAATCAAATTTATATAAGCACCATAATCTAGTATGAATTAGCTTGCTATCTGAATATTTTAAAACACTACCATTTAAAAATAGCTAAAGTTTTTCAATCAAGCATTTCAAAAACTTAAATTCACAGTCTTATGTAAGATACAATTCAAAGTCTATCTCACCAATTTTACTCTGAATAAACTCATACTGTACCTGGTTACTACCATGGCCAAAAGGAGTACTAGATAAATTAGTGGTTACACTGTGTAAAATAATTTCACCACTAAGAGATCCAGAAGCAATGTAGCAATCATTCCAATTGTATGTTACACAAGTTACTTGATCTTTATGATCCTGAAAGAGAGAAATGAAAGTAAGTACACTGCCCCATAATCCTCGAACAGCCCACTTTCATGTTTCTACAAATACGATACATTATGTATTTATCAATCTAATATTTGCTTTAACATTTTCCTCAAATATACAGAGAATTATTTTCAATAATGATAAAAATGGTCCAGGCACTTTACGAGAGAGAGAGAGAGATTATGGACAGGTAATTTTCTACATGGCATTATATCTTCCTTAAAGAATTCACTTCCTCTGACAAATAACAGGTATTGCAAGTTGGCTATTTTGAGTTTCTGCTTTAACATGAAAATGGCAGAGAATATGTTAAATGAATGATGGAGGCAAAGTGTCAGAGGAAAGAGAAAGAGCTATTGTGAATGAAGTTGGCAGAGGAAGCTTTATGGAAGACACAAAGCTGGACTTCAACCTTAAAGAAAAGAGAAAAATCATGGGAAGGGGAAAGAAACCAGATATTGCAAAACGGAGTGGGAAAAACAAGTGAGCAAGGCATCTGTGACATAACAGAAGCTGCTTCCATTTGCTGAGAACCTACTAGTGCTGGGAGCTTTATATATTATTTAATGCTTAGAAAAGCCTGAGGGGCAAGGTCATTTTGCCCATTTTATAAACGAAGTACATGAGACACTGAGAGGTTAAGAAACCTGTGCAAGCTCACATAACTGCTAAGTGACAGGGCCAGGATTCAATTCCATGTCAAACTCCAAAGCCTCTCTCCCTTCCACTATACCAGGCTGCCTCTCAAATCCAATTAGGAATACACTTTGAGGAGGTAAAACTTTCAGGTTTTAAACAGAGTTCACAAGGACTATGTTTTCCAACATCAAATTAGAGATGTCTAGCAGGAGCAGAGAAAGGTGACCAAAACTGGGAGAAGAGTTGTTAACAGGAAGATGCCATATCTCAATAAACTAAGCCCTGTATCTAATAATATTTATGTAATAGCAAGAATAATAGCTATGATATTCCATTTATTACAACTTTTTCAAGTGGTCCTTCAAGTATTTTCAGAGATTTCTTTACCTATTATTCCTTTCCTAAAACCAAAGAACACTTGCTATCTTGAGGAAAAAATGTTTGATGAAAAGAAAAAAGGAAGAGCAGACATTTTTGGGTATCATTCCCATTTGGGAAATTAAGAACATGGGGTCCAATGTAATTTCTATGACTTTATAAAGAGGCAGGTGTCTTCCTAATTTCAACTGTGGAGAATAAGTCATTCAGCAAACATTTACTAAGAACCTACCAAGTGCTAGAAATTGTGTTAATCACCAGGGAGAGGACTGTAGAGATCCAAAGGTAAAAGATTAGATTTCCCACTATCACAAGTAGTCAAAATATTCATTAACAGAATGAATGAGGGAGCTAAACATTACAAATTTCACACCGAAAAGACAGAAAACCATCCAGAGTAATTGGGAAAGCTAAAAATGGAAAAATTCATCAAATTTTGCCATGCAGGGATGGGGTAAGTGAAGCTTACATGGGTGATGGGTTAAAGAAAGTTCTTCCTCTGTGTATGTGTGTAGATACAAATTTGTTTATATTTTTTGTCTTAAAACTTTAAGACAAAAATTAATTTTAAGATCAACTTCTAAATATTAAAAAGACAATATAATGAAAAGTAGAATTCCAAAAAAACCATAGACTTTCTTGTGCTGAATATTTTTATTTTCTGAAACTACAAAAAGCTAATTATTAAAGAAATATTAATTGTAAATAGTAAATTGGTTTACAAAATATTACCAAGTTAAAAATACAAACACATACACACAAAAAAAAAACACAAACAAGAGCAGCCAAATATACTACGTAACTAAAAAGCTGACCCCCCAACTCTGATTACTATATTGAATACTATCATCACAAAACAACTCATTTTTTCCAACTTGCCCTAAGGAAAGATCCCTGATGACCACAAACCATAGTTTAGAAAAAAATGAGTGAAGTGGTCCATTCAAATAAGAGTAGAACTAAATGAAAAAACAAGAAAAAAGTTTTAAACGTTGATCATATGCATTAATGCTATACATGTAAGAAAAAAGACATAAAAACAAGTTTTTGGCTAAATAGCACCTTTATTTTTCCTAACAAATCTTAGTTCAATTCTGAAGCCTCTTATTTGTATCATAAAAGCTCAAAAATAAAAGCTTGGTAAGTACTCTGAATGCATTAAGATATCCATTTTTTCGTGGAGATTTTTTTTTAATTGCTTACCTTAAGAGATCGATGAACTCTTTTTGATTTTAAATCCCAAATATTAACAGTGTTATTTAGGCCTCCGCTTACCAAATACATAGATGTAGAATTTAAATTGACACATGTCTGCTTTTGCTATTAAAAAAAAAAAAAAAAGTTACCTTAATTTAACAGAGCCCAGAACTGACTTTCAGGTCTCATCCAACACTTAGTAAGCATATGATAAATATTGGTTAAATTAAATACTATAAACATGCTTATCTTGTACTAAAGAGCCACTCTCTCATTGTCTTTCTTCCACATGGATCCAACAGCTTTTAAGGGGGTCAAAAATGCTTCAAGGAAATCAAATAGATTTGTGTTCACTTCTGTGGACTGGTGACGACACAGGAAGCTTAGAAAACACTGGCAGTCCTGGTCTCCCATCAGGGCTTGTTTGCCCATCCTGTCTCCCCTTGATAAAGCCTGCTCTTGTATTTCCACAGAATATCCTACATTAAAATCAATCCCCAGCTCAAAAATGCTAAAAATAGAAGAGACTTGAAAAGAATTTCCAGTGTACAGCCCTCATTTTACCTTACCAATGGGGTAAGTTTTTTTAAAGAAGTCAAGATACTTGCCCTAAGTCTTCCAGCAAATCTCCCTGTTAAGGAGACCAAGTCTCGGACATCAGGTCATCGAAGCCTGACCTCAACTGTTCCCCATCTTGGTAAAGACACCATCCAGTTTCTCAAGATAAAAACCCAGAATAACCCTTGATTTGTTGTTCTCCCTCCCCTCCAATCTATCAGTAAGCTCTCTAAACTCCAACCCAAGAATGAATCCCACATGGGCTCCCCTTTATCTATAGCTACTACTAACAATAACCCAAACCTTGCCAAACTATGACAGCAGCTTCCTAATTGGTTTCCCTGTTTCCACTCCTGCTTTCCTATATTCCATCCTTGATAAGTAGGGTGGACTTTAAAAATGTAAATCAGATCATGTCTCCTTCCTGTTTAAAAATCTTCAACGGCTTCCAATCACACCAAGAATAAACTCCAAACATTTACCTGGCTTTCGAAGTCCTATTATCTGGGTCCTACCTCATCTGTTACCATTTTCTTCCTCATCCACTAATTCTCCAGCCATACTGACCTTCCATTCCTTAAATATACAACCCTATATTTGCCTCAAGGCTTCTACACAGCTATTCTCCTTGCCTAGAAAGCTAAATTCGCTGAACCCTGTTTGGAAGACTTTCTGGTCAACAGATATCAACTTAAGTGCCACCACACTTCAAGGGACCTCCATTGGCTACCTAATGTAACTTGCTATCACAATATCTTATTTTAGTTATCGGCACGATAACTTACCAATATCTGGGTATTTTTTGTTTACTAGTTTACTGCCTGTCCCCTGCCAGAATGTCAGTTTCACTAGCACAAGGCCCATATCCATGCTCCATCTTTATAGAATGGCTAAAATACAGATGCTGTCAAGCTCTTCTCAATGAGTATCTTTGAGTGTCACCAATTTGGTGGTGCCATCAGTAACTATGCTACACAGAACACAATGTGGCATTTTTTTCCTATGTAACCTTTAGATGCACTACGAAGTTACATTAGTTGTAACTTCCACAGTGCATCCTTGGATTCTTCAAATTCAAAGGAGACATTTTATGACTTCAATAAAAGTTAAAAGGCAAGCTATGTAGGTTTAGGCAAATCATCTCAACTTTCTCAGCCTATGTTTCTGCATTTGAGAAACGAAAGGTGAAGACTAGATCTACTGTTCTTACTTTGAGAATCCATGCTTCTCAGAAATATCCTCTGCTCAAGAGATTCTTTAAAGGGTGCATATGGTCCCCTTCCTCTAGCCCTTCCCCCATTGCACGTTTAAGTACTATAAACATGCTAATCTTGTATTAAAGAGCCACTCTCTTACTGTCTTTCTTCCACCTGGATCCAACAGCTTTTAAGGGGGTCAAAAACGCTTCAAGGAAATCAAATAGATTTGTGTTCACTTCTGTGGACCCCAGGGTTCCTTCTAGCTCTGAAATTTTGACCAAGAGTATCAACTAACATATAAAAATAGCAAGATGCACACAACATCAATGTTTCAGTATAGTTGCTGTAATTCTCCTGCAGATACCATTCTAGGAATGGACTTTGGTTGAGGAAGACTAAGAAGATCTAGAATCTAGTTGTCACTGCAAATCAGGACAGTTTGCTAAGAACTATCAAAACAGCCTTTAAATAAAATAGAAAAAGATGGCGTCCATTGAAGATCAATATATTGGGATTCCAATCATCGCAACAACTACAATTACTCTTAAGGGCTCAAAATAAAAATTATATTTAGAGCTGGCTTACCCTGTTGATAGGTCTTTTTTATGATAATGTATTATTAATGCAACTAATGAACTTAAATAATTAATGAAAATTGTGTGGTTATTACAGAAATCCTATACTGCTCAAGGTGCAAGGCAAAGGTACATTCTACTTTAAAGAGGTGAAATACAAAATCAAAGAAAATAAATATGAACTTAAAGTTCTACTCTAAAATTTTAAAATGAGTAGGATCATAATTTATTTTCTCAAGTAGAAAAGGTCTAATGCCTCAAATAATACACGAGTAAGAGGACTTGGAAGTTACAAAAAGGTTATTAGCACATTAATATGTTACATTAAACATTACTAGTAAAAGCTAAAAAAAAATGTTTGCAAATATTTTCGTAACTAAATTAAAACAGATTGAAAATTTGAGCTCAACTAATCTTACTTTTATCCAACAGCATTATGATACAATTTGTTAACTATGGGAAAGAGGGCTAAGAATCATAGCAACTAATTTGGAATATTCACAAAACTCTTAGAATTATGTCACACTTGTAAATACCATCTGTTATTTTTATACTTTAAAAAAAAAGCTCCCAAATACTGATTCACTGATTCTAAGGCATAATGCATAACAGTAGTACATATATATAGTGGTAGAGTAGAAGTTGAAATTGCTTTGATGTTGACATTAACAAACGTTTTTTGAACATCTAAGGATACAAAGATCCAAAGATGGTTAAGATGTTTTGCCTGCTCTTGAAGACTTCAGTCTGCCTTTTATCAACCAGAGACATTCTATGCCTTGATTTTGCTTAAGTCAGGTTAAACAGAGTGCCTCAAACTCCATTTCTACTGTTAGCAGTTGTTCCCTCTGTCCCAGTCTCCAACATCTGTGGGTTAGAACTGAAGTTCAGGTCAATCCCACCAGATACCTTTAGGAGAGGATTGATAAAAATCATGCATCCTCTTTAAATTAGTTGAGCTTTTATTCAGTTGTCCTGCTGTTTTCTTTCTAATTGGGCTACTTTACCTATCCCAGTGTGTAAAATTATGACAATTCATAATAATTTAAGATCTGCTAGAAAAACTTTGAAACCAAAAAAAAAAAAAAAAAAAGCTATCAACTACTCATACCTTTTTATTTAAATCTTATCTTATTTAAAAAAGAAATAGCTTTCAAAGAATGTGTGACTAGAAATGAAGAAGCCAGTATTATCCTTAATCAGGGGGATTAATTTTTTAAACAAAAGGATAGGCTGGGTGTGGTGGCTCATGCCTGTAATCCCAGCACTTTGGGAGGCCAAGGCGGGCGGATCATGAGGTCAGGAGTTCAAGACCAGCCTGGCCAACATGGTGAAACCCCGTCTCCACTAAAAATACAAAAATTAGCCAGGCGTGGTGGTGGGCACCTG
>NW_026652287.1:96753478-96796608 GCF_009828535.3 Hylobates moloch | reverse complement strand
GGTGGTGGGCACCTGCTACTTGAGAGGCTGAGGCAGGAGAATCGCTTGAACTGGGGAGGCGGAGGTTGCAGTGAACCAAGATTGCACCATTGCACTCCAGCCTGGGCAACAGAGCAAGACTCCACCTCAAAAGAAAAAAAAAAAAGGATAAAGCAACAGTATGCAGTGAGAGCTTCATTTAAACGCCCTGGGACCTAAGCTCATTTTGACAAAGCCAACCTGTTTAGGGAGAGGATGGGGGAGGCTCAGACAGGCCCCTCAGTACAGGTAGACGGAATCTGAAGCAGAGGGCTACCATCAGCTATGAGTCTGTTCCTGATGGTCCTGAGCCCAAGATCAGTAAAGCAGTGCTGTGTCATTAGAGTTTATATGCTCAGGTCAACCTAGTAACCTATGTGGGACATTGTCCTAAAATAGCAGCAACAGGGATCCTCTCCCACTGAAGGAAAATGGAGAAATGAAGTGCCTAGTCAACAAAATTCAAGTCTTCAATTGTTCCCCTATATTCAAAACTATTTTACCTAAAAATACTTCAGTAAGTACACATATCTCATTTTTAAGTGTTACTATATTATTTTGAGCTTAAGTTAAAAATAATGCTTTTAAAAACCTTTATATTTAGTCGCAAGCACGACAATAAACAAGCAATTGCTAGTCAAGCAAAACTAACATTTTTAAAAGTTTAAAAAAAAAAATCACTTACCCCTTCAGCAAGCTCTAAAAGTGGAACAGGTTTACATTTGCAACTTGAGACAACTATTTTGTCGCCACTGGAAGATGCTGTTACTAAAAAGTTATCTAAATAAAGAGTTATGGAGCATCAAACAATCCATGAACATCTATAGCACTAGACTATTATAAGAATTGCAATTATAAAAGCAAACACACTAAGAAGACAAGCTATGAGTATAGCTTACAGAATAGCTTTCAAAAATGGCTCACATTACTATTAATAATTACTAAGACTAATTCTCTTTGCTACTACTGCAGGGAAGAACTAGCCTTCTTTCTGGCTCTGCTATCACTCAAAAGCTATTTAACCCACGTGAAATACTACTCTGTTTTCAAAGAGTAGGCCAGAAGGGCTAATTTTATCCTTCAAGAATGAGAGCATGATAAAAGCAGCATCAGCAAATATCAATCAACCTTTTCATCTACAGAAACTGTTCAAGATATTTATTAACCTAGTGCTTGGTAACAATCTAAACTAGGAAGCAAACATCCACACTAGTCTCCTATTTTTCTATTTAAAAAAAAAAAAGGCCTGATATTTTCCCAGAACATGAATTTTTGTGATAGAATGTTTCAATCTTAAATTAAGAATGAATATTACAGTAACTTGCAAATATTTTATAAATATGTATGGTCAAATAGGAATTGTGTTATGAGTTTTAATTTTTAAATAAAATGTAATTTTATTTACCTTCTTTTACATGAATTGTAAGTGGAACAATCAGTAAACACAAAACAATAAGTATTTTAAAACTAAAACGATTAAATACAATAATATAACTAAGAATAAGAGTCTGACTTTGAGAGCCATAACAAAATATCAGAAGTTTAAATCTGTGCTTTTTAGCAATTAAAATCTGTGAGTAAAAGCAATGCAGAAAGGTTAATTAGACACTCAGAATCCCTAACTGCATTAACTTTTGAATGTTCTGCATAACTTTCAGGTATTTTGTAAACAGAGCATAGACTGTAATTTTATTATGATACATGATGCAAATCAAATCATTTCTACCTAGATATTACCATAGCGAGAAAAACCATTTCCCTTTCCTTGACTTCTTCCTGTTTACCACTACTTTTCTCCTTAGAATATAGAAAAAAAAGGACTGAAACATAATGTGGGTGGGTAATCTAGTTACTTTTTTATTTCTCTTGTAGTTTTAGAAATCATGAGAAAGTGAGGAACATAAGTTAAAGGACAAGAAACAAAAAACTAATCTCTCTGGTGTCTCACATTAACCCCATTCTTGGAATCTATACTATGTGGACCCCAAGTTGCTAAGGCTGGGAACTCTTCTTCAGTAATTAACCTCCACGGAAGTGATCAAAGCCTTATTAAGAATAAGACTATATGAAGGCTTCCAGTGCACATCTGCTCATGCAAGAAAACTGTAAAACCAATTTCCAAAAGTCATACAACACTATCTCATAGCTACATCAGTTTTGTTGTTAGACTATTAAGTAGCACATCAGTAAATGGCAACTCCTAGTAAAACGTAAAACAAAAGTCAACCAAAAAATAATCTTACTACAAATTGCTACTTTTCTCTTATATAGTAAGAGGGAAAATTGAGCTCTAAACATAATGAAAATCTAAAAATAGAGAACAGCAACTTCATATACTTGTCGCTGTCTTTAAAATATTTTCCCTACTACACATCTGGAAAGTCCTTCAAAAATGTAGTCACTTCACCATGAGTTTGATTAACAGAGTATCAAAGTAATTTGTCTTACTGCAAAATCAAGGAATGATAAGGAGGTAAATTTAATTCAGTAAGAAAATTTGTCCTTGTTGTTATATACATGCAAGAATAGTAAGGCTCATATAAAACTTTTAATATTTTTGTTCCTGAACCAGTCACATTTTAAACCTTTGATTTTTTTCATCAGAAAGTAGAATACTTTGGTGTTGATTAAAATCAAATGTTAAATCTTAATTTGTTAAGAAATAGCGTATGAGTTTCACAAAAGAAAATTTCTAACATACCAATCACATAAAACATTTTCATATAAAAGGTGATAGGAGTACTGTGGTTACAGCAGTGGTTCTCTACTGGGAGTGATTCAGGCAATTCTGGAAACATTTTTGGTTGTCACAACTAGAGGCTATTGGTACCTAAGGGGTGAAGACCAATAAACCTTCTCCACATGGTACAACATACAGGAAAGGTCCACAACAAATTTTCTGCCCCAAAAAGTCAATAGCACAGGGTTCAGAAACCCTAGTTTACAGTCTTCACTCCCTCATTTTATTTTATCCACATTGAGGAGCTCACCAAGACAGGGAAGGTGTCAATCAGAAACACAAAAAGCTTAGAAAAATTCAATCTAGGTAACTTTACTATGTCTGTTTAGGAAATAATGTAATTTTCATCACACACACAGAGAGGAAGGAAGATATGGAGCGTACATTAGTAAGACGGAGCTATTGGGCAATTTTTTATCTCCTCCCCAACTTGCTTCTGCCTTCAAGTTCTGTCTTTAATTTTCAGTTCAGATCCACAAATACCCAAACGTAGACGCAAAAACTCATTCCAAAACCTTTTGGAATTATTTCCACAACTACCAACCTTATTCCATTTGGTTCAATAAGAAACTTTTGATAACTAATTCTATGGTGTAGACATCATATACTTTTTTTAATAGCAGTGTTTTCAAATGAAGTGGGTTGTAACTAAATTTTTTTTAAATGAACGCAACAGATAAAATCAGAGTGCATTCATATGATATATTGTTTTGTAAATTACTATTTTACGTTATCTATCCTTGGTAGCAATGCAAAATACATTACTCAGTATAAGGCACATGCAAAAGTTTCATTGACAGTGGTTGTTTAACCTAATTAAGTGGTTTATGTGGTTTTTTTTTTTTTAAAGGATACTATTGCTGCTCCAACATATTGAGCTGATTCCATGTGGTGATGTGTGTGGGTTGAATTTATCCACCAATGTCATAGATGAAGCATCCCATATTTTAATATCATCTCCTGATGAAGCAAATCTGAGGTTTTCCTGCATGACTGCGCCTACAAATAGTTTAAAACAATATATTTTAAAAACATTTAAGAATAGACATACTCAAAAAAAGGTCAAAATCTAATCCAAAACAAGTGGCTGTAACTCATTCATTTTTGTTCCAAACAGTGCACTCACCGAAGTAGTTGAAGTGATTTTCCTAACACAAGCCAGGTCGCATTCTCTTAGCTGAGCCTTCCAATGGCTCCTCACAGTAATGATAATGAAATCCAGCCTCCTTAGCCTGCCTTACATGTCCTGGCCCCCATGTAACTCTCCTCTTTCACTGGCCTTCTCTCTGCCTCATGCAAAGGCAAGGTCATTCTCACCTCAGTGTCTTTTGATTTGCTGCTCCCTGTGCCTAAGATGTTCTCCCCAGATTCCCACGGTCATCTCCTTCTCATCATTCAGGTCTTAGCTCAAATGTTTCCTCCTATGAAAGGCCTTTCCTGACCACCCTGGCTAAAGCAGTCCTTTTCTTACGTGGTAAGGGACTTACCAGTTTACCCTATATCCCAATACCTGATTTCATTTTTTTTCATAGAACTTCCTAATATCTGAATTTTTTTTTTTTTTTTTTGAGACGGAGTTTCACTCTTGTTGTCCAGGGTGGAGTACAATGGTGCAATCTCGGCTCACCTCAACCTCCACCTTCCAGGTTCAAGTGATTCTCCTGCCTCAGCCTCCCGAGTAGCTGGTATTACCAGCATGCACCACCACACCAGGCTAATTTTGTATTTTTAGTAGAGACGGGGTTTCTCCATGTTGGTCAGGCTGGTCTCGAACTGACCTCAGGTGATCTGCCCGCCTCAGCCTCCCAAAGTGCTGGGACCACAGGCGTGAGCCACCGCACCCAGCCACTATCTAAAATTTTTATTTGTTCTCATAATAATGTCTGTCTCCCCACACCAGAGTCTTGAAACATTCCTGGCACACAGCAGTTTCTCAACAAATAACTACTAATAAGTAACTTCCTAAATTTTAAAAAAATGTATGATAAACTAGCATTTCTGCAGGTCAGAATCCAGTCACACCAGTTTTTCCAAAACTCTAAGATTAGCAATACGGTCAAATGAGATGCCACTAAGTCCCTATACCAATACTTGGACTACAATGCCTTCAATCATTTATTCAGAGTATACAGCTGAAACACGCAATTCTAACAAGGTGATTTCACAAACCAAGGAAGTCTAGAAAACAGAAGGCAAAGACGCTGCTATAGGCAGGCACTTTAAATAGCAACAGGTAGTAACGAACGGTAGGTGAGAAAAAAGATGCTCAAAAGTACATGGGAGAAAAGGAAAGGGAGAGGGCACAGAATTATACCTCCCACACCTTCTTAGTATGGAAAGTGCAAGACTACTGCACAGCATTAGTGATGTCACAGGCAGGTCCCCGAGTCACCAATACAACAGCACACCTACGTCTAGTATAAGCCATTTCAGAGGACAAGTTAAAGACAGAATTATAGAAACGTTTCATTCTCGAGACAAAAAGTTAACGTAATTCACTCATGTGCTTCCTTATGCTCCATTCATCCGATACAGTGCTACTAAAAGCCATTAAAGTCACCTGTCGAGATGTAACACAATGTTTGTATTTGGAGCCTTAAACATGTGTAACACGAGCCCCCTTGGTTCCCAAGTCAAGGAACAACTAATGAATTGCTGGAAAAGCGATCTCTAAGCCCTGTAACCACAACTGTAAGCTGTGTCTACCTGCATCTTACACCAGGCCTGTTGAGCTGCGGGGTGTAGTGGGTAGATCACTGAGGCCTGGGCTCAGAAAAACTGGGTTCAAACGACCTGCTCCAACTTAGGAAACACAACTCGCCTCGCCGGGTGATTTAATGTTTGTTTTCTGCTCTTAAAGAGGGGCGGGGCAGAGGACCATCTGCCCACCTACCTCGGTCTTCTGAGAACTGAGCACATTTAAGGGAGAGACTTTACATCAGTCCCTCAAAGAGGGTCCCGTCGAAAGCTAGCAGTCAGGACACAAGGCGGTAACGTCGGCCTGGGTTTAGGGACAGCGGCTACTAAACCCAGGAACCAATTCAACCACACCACTCAGCTGAAATGAAAGTTCTCCAACTTTCAATCACCAAAAATACACTTTACTTGCAGGAAAACAGCTCAACTGAGGCTATCCTGTAAAATGCATCCGAGTACCTGCCAAAAGAAAAGTACTTGAGGTTGACAATAAAAGGAGACAGACTTGTGGAGACGAGGCAAACTTTTCGGAGGCAGCACACCCCACAAGGCTCCGGGAGGTGCGCGACCCCGGCCCGCGCCTCCCCGGACACTTCCCAACCCAGCGCGCCGCCGCACCCCCGCCCAGCAACCGCTCCGCGCGCGCGAAGCCCGAGGACCTCCGCCCCGCCCTCTGAGGGGGACGGAGCGGGTCTTAGGATAGGGAGGGTGCACGGACGCGGCGGGCGGGGGCCCGCTGACCTCAGGGCCTCCGGAACCTCACCTCCCCGCCGCAACACAACAGGGGGCCGCGGCCCGCTCCGCGCTGGGCTTCCGGCTCCCGCCTGGACTGTTAAACTTCGGCGGCCGGAAGTCCCGCCCGAGTGACGTCACGGGGCGAGGCGCTGCGTGCGGCTGTGGCTCCTGGCCGGACAGAACCGGGGATACAGAGGGTTTGGCCAGGGCGGCGCTGGGCATCCGCGAGGGAAGTTATCCCAGTGCCAGGGCGGGAACTGCGGGCCGGGGCGACTCTCTGCACGCCCCAGCGACGGAGCTCCGGCCACTGTCAACTGCTCCTTTGTCATTCACTTGCTGTTTACTGTGTGCCGGGCACTGTGCTAGACTCTTGGGTGTACAGTGATGGTTTAGCCTGGGGATAGAGGAGTACAGTGAATTTTCGTGGTCCTTGGCCTTGTGGAGCTTATAATCCACTATAGGAAGCTGACGTTATTAGATATTTAAATGGAAAGTGAAACTATGATAATGAAAGGTATAAGATGCACGAAGACCAATAATAAGGGAAACTATTGTGGATGTGGATTTAGGAAAGGATTCCTACATGCAATTTACAAGCCAGGAAACTCGCTCAGGCTGAGAAATAACCCAAAGAGTAGGCGTCTGCACTATCCTACTTCAAAACCCATGATCTTTCTTTCGCATCATGCTGCGAGGTCAGGAACATCAAACATCATCTGGTTGGGAATTCTTTTGAAGGGGATGCTTCAAGGTGGAAAAGGAAGTTGCTGTGCCGAGTTTTCAAGTGCCCCTTCCAAAGGTCCTTTTATAGCTCTACTGACAATTTTTGCTGAGAATATTTATCATAAATACAGAGCATTTCTTCTGCAAACAGTGTTATTCTTTCATCACAACTACATGGGGTGTGTTTCTGAATTAGGTACATAAGCCCCAGTTATCTGCATTCATATTGCAGACAATTGGAAAATTCTAATAAGTGCATTTTTTTCAGAGCAGAAATTGAAATCATAGCCAAGTTATTGAGGTTCATGGGGGAGTGGCAAAAGCAGAAAGATAGCAAGCAGCAACTACCTTAATTGTACAGTCTGCAGTTCTTGAGGCTATGAAATCCAATTTGGGCAGGGAGGAGGCCCAGAAAGTTGGAAACTAAGAAAGTAGAGTAAGGGAGTGGAGGCAGGGAGAATGGGAGCAAATAGAGAAAAGAAAGCTTCAAACAAAAAGGGCAATTAATTAAATCTCTGAAAATTGCAGCCAGCAGGAAAATTGAGACTACACTATATGAAAATATATATAATAATACACGTAATAGATACATATTATATGATATAATACTAGTTATACATCTAAAAATGGATATTTATTGAACACTTTACTAAGCACTGTACTTGTGTATATAGATGTAATGTGTATGTATGCAATATATATATAATTTCATCTTTCTAAAAACACATGAAGTATGTGCTATTATTTGTCCCCACTTTACATATGAGGAAATAGAGGTTAAGTAACTTGCCCAAGGTCACAAGTTTAATAAATGGTAGATTCAGAAGTTAAACCTGGGACCATGAGACTGCAAAGACTGTCCCAAACCTTTATGCTATACAGTCAAGAGCCATAACACAGCGTAAAGGGCCAAATGGAAACCTCCATTCCTCTGTCCTCACTGATGCTGCGGCCTCATCAAATCTTACTGGCCCTGGAACAGTCCTGTCATTTTTGTCCGTGCCTCTGTGCCTATGTACACACTGTTTCCTCAGTTCTGTATAATAGTTTCATGAACAATAGATGCCAAATGTTAGAAGCCTTGCTAATATATGAATTATATAAACATATACAGATTTCCAAAAGTAGCCATCACAACAAAGAATATTTCTAGAGACAAAGAGAAATATTTCATAATGATAAAATGGCAAATAACCACAAGCCATTATCAATTTTAAGTGTATATGTGAGCATAAGAGAATTTTGAAATATATGAATAATAAGTATCAAAGCTAAAGGAAGAAAAAGGCATACCCACAGTCATTGTTGGAGACTGACAGAATTTTCTCAGTAATTCATAGAACATCCAGATAAGAAAAACAAACCAGAAAAGATGTGGAAGATCTGTACACTATCAACTATTTTAACTGACATTTATAGAACACTGTAGCCAGCTACTGCAGGATAAACATTCTTTTCAAATACACATGAAGATGGAGTATATATTGGGCTATAAAACAAGTCAATTGATTTTTAACGGAATAAATCTTACAGACCATGCTCTCTGATAACAACAGTATTAAATATAAATAAAAAACAATAACACATCTAGAAAAGCCCCAAACATGAAATAAAACAACCTTACTTCTAATAACCCATAGGTGAAGGAAAAAATCAAATCACAAATATTAATAATAACAGAAAATATTTTAACTGAGTGATAAGTAAAATACAATAAAAATTCATGGAAGCAGCTAAATCAGTGCTTCT
This sequence comes from Hylobates moloch, assembly GCF_009828535.3. Classification (NCBI taxonomy): domain Eukaryota; kingdom Metazoa; phylum Chordata; class Mammalia; order Primates; family Hylobatidae; genus Hylobates; species Hylobates moloch. The sequence goes on along the minus strand of NW_026652287.1, from coordinate 96,787,946 downwards.
ATTATGAAATCAGTGTTTATATTATGAAAAAAAGAAAAGTCCAAAATCAATGATCTGTGCTCTCTCTTAAGAAACTTAGAAAGAGAACAAATTAAACACAAAGTAAAGATCAGAGTACAGAACAATGAAATTGAAAAAAGATGAACAATAGAGAAAAATAAATGAAACCAAAAGCTGATTTTTGAAATGATTAATAAAATTGAGAAATCTCTAGCTAGATTTATCAATAAGAAAGAGAAAACACAAATTACCAATATCAAGATTGAAAGAGCAGCCATCAATACAAATCCAAAGGATATTTAAAAAAATAAGAGAATAGGATATAAAACTCCACGTCAATAAATTTGGTCACAACTAAAACAAATGAATACCTTGTAAGACAAATATTAAAACTGACACAAGAAGCAATAGATAATATGATAGCCCTATATGTACCATAAAAATTGAATTCAAAATTAAGAAGGCCATCTCACAAAGGAACCCCAGGATCAGATGGCTTTACTGTTGAATTCTATCAAACACATGAAGAAATAATACAACATTTTAGGAAAACAGAAAAGAAGAGAATATTTGCTAAACCCATTTTTTAGAGGCAGTATTACTCTGATACTAAACCAGAAAAAAACATTATAAGAAATATCTATAACTCATATCCCTTATGCATGGAGACAAAATTATATAGATACACATATATATGCAAAGTAAATCCAGTAATTTATAAAAAGGATTATGGTCAAGTGAGATTTATTCGAGAAATCCAAGATTGGTTTAACACTGAAAAATCAATTAACATAATTCACCATATTAACAAAATGAGGGAGAAAGCCCATATAATTATATCAATAGATGAAGCAAAAACATTTTTTTAAAAATTAACATCTATCCATGATTTAAAATGCTCAACAAACTGAAAAAAACAAAGGAAGGAAACATCCTCAACTGGTTCAAGGGCGTCTACAAAAAGCCTACAGAGAGCACCTTAGTTAATGATGAAATGTCTTCTCCTAAGATTAACACAAGAATACCTAGTCTTACTAGTACTCCTATTCAACATTCTTCTGGAGGCCCTAGGCAGTGCAATAAGACAAGAAGATGAAAAGAAAGAGAAGAGGAAATAGGAAGAGGAGAAAGGAGGAGGAGAAGGGAGAGGAGAAGAAAACAACAAGTGTACAGAATGGAAGGGAAGAAGTAAAACTCTCTTTATTGCAGACGGCATGATTGTGTACTGTAAAATCATAAGGAATCCAGAAAAAAAACTCCTAGAGCTACGGGAACTCAGCAAGTCCTATGCAAGGTCAATATACAAAAATAGAATTCTATAAACTATCAATAAACAACCAGAAAAATAAAAATTACAATTTCATTTCCAACAACATCCAAAAGTATGAAATATTTATACACAAATGTACTAAAATATGTTCAACAATTATGCATTGAAAACTACAAAACATTACTGAGAGAAGTTAAAGACCTAAATAATGAAGAGCTGTATCATGTTCATGAGATAGAAGACTCAATATTATTAAGATATCAGGTTTAAATAATGCAATTTATTGTTTGTATATTATGCACCAATAACTTTATTTTTAAAAAGATCTCAGGAGCAAAGAGTTCCTAATTATTAACAAATAAAGTGATGTTCTTCACTTGTAAGAGAAAAACAAAGTTAAGTCTTAAAAAGAAAGACACAACAAGACAAAAATTGTCAAATTTAATAACACTGGCTTGAAAGGCCTTAAATATTCTCAAAAAAAAAAAAGTTACTAAAGTTTCAAATATCAGAATGGCTTTTTCACAATAGGTTTCCTGCCAGAACACAGCTGTCGTGAAAACCACTCCTAAAGGCTAAAATGGGAAAGGAAAAGCCTCATATCAACATCGTCGTCATTGGACACATAGATTTGGGCAAGTCCACCATGGATCATCTGATCAACAAATAGGGTAAAATCAACAAAAGAACCATCGAAAAATCGGAGAAGGAAGCTGCTGAGATGGGAAAGGGCTCCTTCCCATGCCTGGGTTTTGGATAAACGGAAAGCTGAGACTGAACGTGGTATCACCATTGATACCTCCCCATGGAAATTTGATGTTTCAGGACACAGAGATTTTATCATAAACATGAATCCAGGCACATCTCAGGCTGACTTTCCTGTCCTGATTGTTGCTGCTGACATTGGTGAATTTGAAAGTGGCATCTTCAAGAATGGGCAGACCCACGATCATGGTGTTCTTGCTTATACACTGGGTATGAAGCAACCAATTGTTGGTGTTAACAAAATGAATTTCACTGAGCCACCCTATGGCCAGAAGAGGAAATTGCAAAAAACGACAGCACTTATATTAAGCAAATTGGCTGCAACCTGGAGACAGTAACATTTGTGCCAATTTCTGGTTGGAATAGTGACAACATGCCCGAGTTACATGCTAACATGCATTGGTTCAAGGGATGGAATTCACCCATAAAGATGGCAATGCCAGTGGAACCATGCTGCTTGACACTCTGGACTGCATCCTACCACCACTCATCCAACTAAGAAGTCCTTGTGTCTACCTCTCCAGGATGTCTACAAAACTGATGGTAGTGGTACTATGCTTGTGGGCCGAGTGGAGACTGGGGTTCTCAAACCAAATATGGTGGTCACCCTTGCTCCAGTCAATATTATAACTGAAGTAAAAGTCTGTTGAAATGCACCACGGGCTGGGCGTGGTGACTCACACCTGTAATCCCAGCACTTGGGAGGCCGAGGAGGGCAGATCACATAAGGCCAGGAGTTTGAGACCAGCCTGGCCAACATGGTGAAACCCTGACTCTACTAAAAATACAAAAATTAGCCGGACATGGTGAGGCATGCCTGTAATCCCAGCTACTTGGGAGGCTGAAGTGGGAGGATGGCTTGAGCCCTGGAAGCAGAGGTTGCAGTGAGCCGAGATCGCACCACTGCACTCCAGCCTGGGTGACAGAGTGAGACTCCATCTCAAAAAAAGAAAAAAAGAAATGTACCATAAAGCTTTGAGTGAAGCTCTTCCTGGGGACAATGTGGGCTTCAATGTCAAGAATGTGTCTGTCAAAGGTGTTTATTGTGGCAAAGTTGCTGGTGACAGCAAAAATGACCCACTAATGGAAGCATCTGGCTTCATTGCTCAGGTGATCATCCTGAACCGTGCAGGCCATATTGGTGCTGACCATGCATGCCCCTCTAATGAATTGTCACACATTTCACATTGCTTGCAAGTTTGCTGAGCTGAAGGAAAAGATTGATTGCTGTTATGGTAATAAGCTGGAAGATAGCCCTAATTCTTGAAGTCTGATGATGTTGCCATTGTTGTTATGGTTCCTGGCAAGCCCATGTGTGTTGAGAATTTCTTGGACAATCCTCCTCTGGGTCGTTTTGCTGTTTGTGATATGAGACAGACAGTTGCCGTGGATGTCATCAAAACAGTGGACCAGGCCAGGCGCGATGGCTCATGCCTGTAACCTCAGCACTTTGGGAGGCCGAGGCGGGCAGATCACAAGGTCAGGTGATCCAGACAAAACTGGCTAACACGGTGAAACCCCATCTCTATTAAAAATACAAAAAAAATTAGCCAAGCCTGGTGGCGGGCACCTGTAGTCCCACCTACTCGGGAGGCTGAGGCAGGAGAATGGCGTGAACCCTGGAGGCGGAGCTTGCAGTGAGTGGAGATTGTGCCACTGCACTCCAGCCTGGGCGACAGAGAGAGGCACTGTCTAAAAAAACAAAACAAAACAAGCAAACAAAAAACAGTGGACCAGAAGGCTGCTGGAGCTGGCAAGGTTACCAAGTCTGCCCAGAAACCTCAGAAAGCTAAATGAATATTACCCGTAAGACCTGCCACTCCAGTCTTAATCAGTGGTAGAAGAACAGTGTCAGAACTGTTTGTTTCAATTGGCCATTTAAGTTTAATAGTAAAAGACTGGTTAATGATAACAATGCATTGCAAAACCTTCAGAAGGAAAGGAGAATGTTTTGTGGACCATGTTTGGGTTTGTGTGTTTTTTTGTTTCTTCTATTTTGTGCATGTGGCAGTTTTAAGATATTAGTTTTTAAAATCAGTAATTTTTAATGGAAACAACTTGACTAAAAGCTGTCACAGAATTTTAAGACCCATTAAAACAAAGTTTAATGAGAAAAAAAGAATAAGAATGATTTCCATTCTTAACAGTAACACTAGAATTTACAAGGCAGTAGAACAATACTTCCATATTTCTGAGCAAAAATGATTACTACTCTAAAATTATCTAGCTGTCTTATCATTCAAGTGTCAAGAAAGAATAAAAACACTTTCAGACATGTAAAGTCTCAATAACTTTTCCTCCCATGCACCTTATAAAGGAGCTACTTGAGGCCAGGAGTGGTGGTTCATACCTGTACTCCCCACCGCTCAGGAGGCTGAGCTGGGAGAATTGCTGGAGCCAGGAATTTGAGACCAGCCTAGGCAACATGGTGAGACCATATCTCTAATGAAAAGAAGCAAAAAAGCTACTTGAGGAACTGATACACCGAAACAAAGGAGTAAACCAAAACAGGAAGACAGGACATCCAGTCTCAGAAAGGTAAAAATCCCAGGATCACAGGTGAGCATTGGGCCCAAAGAGCAAACCAGGGCAAGCAGCAGATCGAAAGATTCCAGTAGTGCTATCATCAGGAAGAGTCACGCACACACACCTCACATGTCTAATTGTATTGAGAAGAGGTTACAGAACTGGGAAACAGTAGATTTGGAGCTTAATTCATGACTAGACACAGAAAACTAGAAAACCAACCAACTAACCAAATGACAAAATCAATAAATAAATAATACCACCACCAGGGAAACAAAAAGTTGTGCAAGAAAGGAAAAGTGGTAATAACAACCATAATATACCACATAACCTGGTATGAATACTATTTATGTAGTCATTAAAATGTGAATATGCAATGTTAATTTAACCAAAATTATGACACAGCTATAATGGGTTGGTAGGGATAGGGGCAGTATGTATATGTGTGTAGTTCAGGTGGAGTAAGGTGCAGAGAGAACTGATTCTTCATCTTCTATGATGGAAAGTCAATAGATAAAGCCAAAAATTGAAAAAAAAATCACAAATTAAGTTATTAGTCAGAGAGATGGAAATAAATACCAAAAGATGTCAAAGAGAAATACGTAAAACTACAGGGCTTTAAAATATAAAGTTGTTTTTTAGAAAAGCAATCCCTTGTTCCTACTTATCACCAACCACTTACCACTCCCCTAGACGTCAGTTATACCTTCGCTGTGTCCTGTTGTTTGTCATTATTGTTCTGTCAACACACATTTGTGGACCGGCTCCTGACACACTGTGCTGAGTATTGCAGTGACAAAGATGAACACTATCCCTAACTTGGAGAAGCTCAGATTATACCAAGGTAACAAATACTAGTGATACAAAGCTGCCAGTGCTATGATATTTATCAGAGGCTGGGGAGTGATCGTGGAGGAAGGAATTAGTTCTAGGGTTGGCTTCAAGAGGAAGCAAGATGATATACACTCAAGAAATCAAGGTTTTCAGGTACTGTTAGAGGTCCTATTATGCCAACATCTGCATCCCTTTCCCCTCCCCCTCTTTCCCACAGCATCTGCTACCCATTGCTTAGGGAGCCTGCTGTCCCATATGGTTCTTCCTTCCATATTTTTCCCTTGAACATTCCCATGGCTCCCTCTGGCACTTCATTCAGGTTTGTGCTCAAATATCACCTCTTGAAAGATGCTTTTCCATGGACACCCTTATCTAAAATATCCCTCACATCCCATCACACTTTGTTTCCTTGGCCTACCCTAATGTATTTGTCTTCAAAGCACAAATCTACAGGACATTATGCATTGATTTACCTGTAAGGTTTGTTTAGTTTCTTCACTAGAATGAAGGTGCCACAGAACAGGAATTTTGTCCCGTTTGGTTGCCACTATCCCTGTGCTTGGAACAGTGCCTGGCATGTAGTAGGCACTCAACACCTATTAACTAAATGAGTAAATGGATGAGGAATGAATGTCTCCAATGCAAATCTCTCACCTGAATGCAGACCCATGTACTCAACTGCTACCATCTTCTCTCTGCCAAGCCATTTCCCCTTCCATAACCTCTCATAGCCTCCCAAGGGCTCAAGCCAGACATTTGTGAGTCAATTCTGACTTTTTCCCCTTCCTTCCTTCTCATTAAAATCTAAATAGGCAATCACTAACCCCAGTCCATTTTATTGTTGAGTATCTTTCAAATCTGTCTGCTGCTCAGCACCCCTACTGCTCTTACCTTGATTTAGGTTATCGTCGTGACCAGATAGTTGAAACAGCCACTTCGTAACCTTCTTTCCAGTCTCCAGTCTTTCATCCCTCCAGCTCTCCTCCAAACTCCTACCATAAGCATCTCCATAAAATGCAAATCCAATCTCATGACCGCTGTTCTTAAAATGTATGCCCTTAGAATAAAGTCTGAACTCCTTTGCATGGCCCCCCTAGGCCCTTTGCCACTACCTGGTGCTGACTCCTCTAAATCTTCTCTGACCCCCTGGCCAATCACACTCACCACACACACTATGTACCACCCTGCTTAGCCTTGGCCCTTGCTGCTCCCTCCGCTTAGAACATCTCCTCCTGGCTCTTAACAGTTGGACCAGATAGCAAGGGCCCTGGGGAAATTTCCTTCCCTGATGGATGCTGCCAGGGCATCCTGTGCCCACCCCTGTACATGTGTCTACTCGTTGGCTTCCTGCACTGAACTCTAAGCTCCAGAAACGTAGTGTCTGCCTATGAACATTTAGTCTTTGTGTCCCCAGTTCCTAGCATGATGCCCAACACAAAGGAGATACTTAATGAATGTCTGATGAATGAGTGAATGGAGGCATGAATCTGTTTTTAGAATTTAGCAGTAAAGTAGAAAATGGATTGCCAGTGGGGAGTCTGAAAGCACACGGACTAGTTAAGAGATAATTGACATATTCTAGACAAGATGAAGAGGGCCTGGACTCAGGCAGAGGCAATGGGAATGGAAATGAGGAAGCAGAATCAAGAGACTTTTGTTTAAAAAAAAAAGATATTTTATGAGCAAATGCAATTGATTGAGCACTGTGTATTTTCTGAAGGATGGCTCCAGTGTTTTAAATTTAGACAAAGGGCCGGAAAGCCAGTCGTACCCCTGAGAAGCAATCAATCAACAAACTTCATCAAAGTGAGAAGAGGTGATTGAAGTAGACAAAGAGGTTAGGGAAGCACATAGAGTTTCTGATACAGAAATAAAAGAGAGTGTTTTAACTGCCGAAGAATCAAGAGACTGACAGAGAGTGAAGATTTTAGTGCCGAGGATGTAATAACTGGAAAAGTTTGCTTCAGCCCTAATATAGTAATAAAATTTGCAGAAAGCCTACAATATTACACTGATTGGGAAGTTATACATTATACAAGCTGCCTTCCATTTTGAGGAGACATATATAAAAGTAAGCAGGCAAGTTTCTGGGATTTATTGGGGGGAAATAACTAACTTCCAGGGCATGCCATAGGATCAGTGTAGCCTCATCCCATTTACATTTGACATCTCTAGAGCCATAATGTGATAGGGATGCTTAAGGGATCTCTGAAATTCAGAAAGATTCTATTATGACATCTGTGCTCTTAGCCAAAGTGTGGGGAAGGGAAAGACACAGATATTTCTTAGGAACCTACTGCCGTGTAAAGCCTTGTGATTTTACATCCGTCTCCCACCTTCACATAGCTGACTTCAGGAAATTCTTTATAAGGATTGTTTTCTTCAAAGACAATGAAAACTTGTAAATACAGGTTTTTTTCTAAATAGGTAATGAATACATGTTGCAAAACATTTACTCAATACAAAAAACTAGAGTTAAAAATAAATCTTCTCCAGCCCCTAATGAACCACAATTTCCTCTCTCTAGGACAATAACTAAAAACGATTTCTTGTGCATCTTCCAGGAATATTCTATGCATAAGTACAATTTACATAATTCATTCAATTTACACTGAACACCAACATTAGCTCACTACACATCTATTCCATGCTTTATTTTATTTTTTTTACTTAGTGATATCTAGCGGAAATCTCCCCATCTTAGGGCAGTTTGGTCTGATTCTTTTTTCGGTCCACATAATATTCTATTGTCTGGATGTATCATGTTTTATTTAGCAAAGACTCTATTGGTGAATATTAAAGATGTTTTTCAGATATTCTTTATACATACATAATTTCTTATGCATGCAAGTAGAACTGTATATGCTAACAAGCTTCAAAAGGAAGATAATGTGAATAACATATGTAAGTTTCAAAGTTCTAGCAGCCACATTTTTAAAAGTAAAAGAAATAAGTAAAATTAATCTTAACAGTATATTGTTTAACCCATTATATCCAAAATATGTCATTTTGACATGTAATCAATTAAAAAATGAAATATTTTACATTATTTTACTTACACTAAGGCTTTAAAATTCGGTGTGTATTTTACACTTAAATTACATATCATTTCAGATATGCCACATTTCAAGTGATCAGTAACCATATGTGGTCACTGGCTACTATACTGGAGAGCATAGGTGTATACATTCCCAGATGGGAAATTGCTCAGAGGAGTAGTATATGGTTAAATTTTTATTTAAAAAATTGCTGCTGCCAAATTGCTTTTCAGAAAAAGTTGTACCAATTTACACTTCCCTTAATAATATGCTTACTTCCCCTATCATTTACCAGTTAGGTGAAAATAGTCTATTATTGAGGTTTACTTTGCATTTATGTTATGTTGCAAGTGAGGTTGAGCTTTTTTTTTTTTTTTTTTGTGAGAAGGAGTGCAGTGACATTATCTTGGCTGACTGCGAGCTCTGCCTCCCAGGTTCACGCCATTCTCCTGCCTCAGGCTCAGCCTCCCGGGTAGCTGGGACTACAGGCGCCCGCCACCATGCCCAGCTAATTTTTTTGCACTTTTAGTATAGATGGGGTTTCACCATATTAGCCAGGATGGTCTCGATCTCCTGACCTCGTGATCAGCCCGCCTCAGCCTCCAAAAGTGCTAGGATTACAGGCATGAGCCACTGCGCCCGGCCGGAGGTTGAGCATCTTTTTATATGTTTACAAGCTATTTGTATTTCATTTTTTTGGAATATTTTATGTCTTCTGTCCATTTTTTCAATAAATTGATCTTTTTCTTCATTGATATATGGGAGAATGAAAATAATTTATGTGTCATAAATGCTACAAAAATTTTTTCAGTTTACCCTCTTATGGCTTTGGTTATGGCATTATTTTGTCATGCAAAAATGTTTACATTTTATGCAGTCAAAATAGCAATATTTTATGGCTTCCAGGTCTTGTCACGTTTATAGAGGGCTTCCGCTCTCTAAGATCATTAGAAAGTCTTTTCCATGACTTTCTTCTGATCCTCAGAATAAAGTTATGAAACTGATGTCATTATTTTTCACTTTGCAGATGAAAGAGTAGGTTCTTAGAGATATTAAATAAGCTGCCTAAAGAGACCAGCTAACAAACAGTAGAGCTAGGATTCAAATACAGTTTGTCAAATTCTAAAGATTGTGTGCTCTTTTGACTACACTATAATCAATGTAACCTGTGTTAGGTGTCTTATTATTGTCCACTTTTAAAAATTCCTTGTATTATATTAAATATATCATTGCTATTAATAACTAAAACATGGCAGTAATACTAACACCGTATTCCCACAAAACCCTACATAATCGAAATGAGCAGTTTGGGCATTCCCATGGCAGGAAGGTGATGGGTTTATCTTGGGTAGAAGAAGCCAAAGATATTGGACAGGATTGCAGCAATCAGGGAAGGCTAACATATGGGCTTGAGGACATTCACTCAGTGTCTTAAAAGAAAGGTAGAAATTGGACATGGAGAGAAAACAAAAAAATAAAAAACTGTATTAGTCCGTTTTCACATTGCTGATAAAGACATACCTGAAAATGGGAACAAAAAAGAGGTTTAATTGGACTTACAGTTTTGCATGGCTGGGGAGACCTCAGAATCATGGCAGGAGGAGAAAGGCACTTCTTACATGGCAGTGGCAAGAGACAATAAGAAAGAAGCAAAAGTGGAAACCCCTGATAAACCCATCAGATCTTGTGAGACTTATTCAGTATCATGAGAATAGCTCAAGGAAGACCGGCCCCTATGATTCAATTACCTCCCCCTGGGTCCCTCCCACAACATGTGGGAATTCTGGGAGATACAATTCAAGTTAAGATTCAGGTGGGGACACAGCCAAACCATATCATTCCACCCTGGCCCCTCCAGATCTCATGTCCTCACATTTCAAAACCAATCATGCCTTCCCAACAGTCCCCCAAAGTCTTAATTCAGCATTAACCCAAAAGTCCATGGTCCAAAGTTTCATCTGAGACAAGGCAAGTACCTTCTGCCTATGAGCCTGTAAAATCAAAAGCAAGCTAGTTACTTCCTAGATACAACAGGGGTCCTGGTATTGGGTAAATACAGCCATTCCAAATAGGACAAATTGGCCAAAACAAAGGGGTTACAGGGCCCATGTAAATCCGAAATCCAGCAGGGCAGTCAAATTTTAAAGCTCCAAAATGATCTCCTTTGACTCCAGGTCTCACATCCAGGTCATACTAATGCAAGAGGTGGGCTCCTGGTGTCTTGGGCAGCTCCACCCCTGTGGCTTTGCAGGGTACAGCCTCCCTCCCAGTTGCTTTCACAGGCTGGCATTGAGTGTCTATGACTTTTCCAGGTGCACAGTGCAAGCTGTCAGTGGATCTACCATTCTGAGGTCTGGAGGATGATGGCCCTCTTCTCACAGCTCCACTAAGCAGTGCCCCACTAGGGACTCTGCATGGGGGCTCCAACTCCACATTTCCCTTACACACTGTCCTGGCAGAGGTTCTCCATGAGGGCCCCACCCTTGCAGCAAACTTTTGCCTGGGCATCAAGGTGTTTCCATGCATCTTTTGAAATCTAGGTGGTGGTTCCCAAACCTCAATTCTTGACTTCTGTGCACCCACAGGCTCAACACCACATGAAAGCTGCCAAGGCTTGGGGCTTTCACCCTCTGAAGCCACAGCCCGAGCTGTATGTTGGCCCCTTTCAGCCATGGCTGGAATGGCTGGGACACAGGGCACCATGTCCCTAAGCTGCATACAGCACAGAGACCCTGGGCCCAGCCTATGAAACCACTTTTTCCTCCTGGGCCTCCGGGCCTGTGATGGTAGGCCCTGCTATGAAGGTTTCTGACGTGGCCTGAAGACATCTTCCCAAAGATCTTGGAGATTAACATAAGGGTCCTTGCTACTCATGCAAATTTCTGCAGCTGGCTTGAATTTCTCCCCAGAAAATGGGTTTTCCCTTTCTATTGCATAGTCAGCCTGAAAATTTTCCAAACTTTAATGCTCTGCTTCCTTTATAAAACTGAATGCCTTTAAAAGAGCCCAAGTCACTTCTTGAATGCTTTGCTGCTTAGAAATTTCTTCCACCAGATACTCTAAATCATCTTTCTCAAGTTCAAAGTTCCACAGATTTCTAGGGAGGGCAGGGGCAAAATGCTGCCAGTCTCTATGCTAAAACATAGCAAGAGTTACCTTTACTCCAGTTCCCAAAAAGTTCCTCATCTCCATCTGAGACTACCTGAGCCTAGACTTTATTGTCCATATTGCTATCAGCATTTTAGGCAAAGCCATTCAACAAGTCTCTAGGGAGTTCCAAACTTTTGCACTTTTTCCTGTCTTTTTCTGAGCCCTCCAAACTGTTCCAACCTCTGCCTGTTACCCAGTTCCAAAGTAGCTTCCACATTTTTTAGTATCTTTTCAGCAACACCCCACTTTACTGGTGCCAATTTATTGTATTAGTCTGTTTTCACACTGCTTATAAAGAGATACCCGAGACTGGGAAGAAAAAGAGGTTTAATTGGACTTACAGTTCTACATGGCTGGGGAGGCCTCAGAATCATGGCAGGAGGAGAAAGGCACTTCTTACATGGCAGGAGCAAGAGAAAATGAGAAAGATGCAAAAGCAGAAACCCCTGATAAACCCATCAGATCTTGTGAGACCTGTTCACTATCACGAGAATAGCACGGGAAAGACCGGCCCTCATGACTCAATTACCTCCCCACTGGGTCCCTCCCACAACACGTGGGAATTCTGAGAGTTGTAATTCAAGTTGAGATTTGTGTGGGGACACAGCCAAACCCTATCAAAAACCATAGAGAATGAGCAGAAAACATTCAAGAGTTCAGTTTATTGGGCTGAAAGGGAGAACAAGTAACAAGTTTCAGTAAGACTGGAAAGAACCTAGACTTCCAGATCAAAGGGTTTAGACATTTTTATGTGAGTACCCAGAAGTCACTGACAAGTTTTGAAAAAGATAGTGACATGATTGTAATTATGCTTCATGAAGATTAGTCTGGCTGGACTATGCAAGAGCTCCTGGAAAGAAAGGGAGGGAACCAGAGAAAGGCAGGAAAATGGAGCAGATCATTAGGCTCCTAAAGAGGCAAAACAATCCATTTCATTATAGCATGACATGATTGTGTTTCCTTATTGTCATTTACTTTTTCCACCAAACTTTACTACAAACAACAACTTGGATTGTTTCCAAAACTTAAATTTGTCCTTAAAAATATGAATTTTTACCCTTTCAAGCTGAGGGAAATTCAAAAGAGAATCTTCCAAAATGTCTTGTTCAGTAACATCCCTGCTAGGATAGATGTACAGCCTCCCAAAGTGAATACCTTTGCAAGTCTCCTGTTTTTATTTTATTCTTTTATTATTTAAAAAAATTCCTTTACTTTGTTCTTTTAAAAAATGAGTCAGTTGATAATCTTATCAGATACCAAAAACAAAGTTAAATTATCATAAGGGAGAAGAAATTCTGCCTTTCTTATGTGTGGCTTGTAGGAAATGCATACATCTTAATACATATGTCTAGTTAGTTTAGGGGTACACCAGCAGCTCAATATCTAGAGAGCTTAGGGTCTATGAATGCTGCAGCTTCCCCTGCCAAGCAGAGAAAAGCTTAGGTTCAGTTCCTCTTCTGGGAGATGGGGTACATGGGTCCCTGATCCCAGCTAGCTTGGTATCCAGTTATCCTAGAATAAATACCCAGGGTCATTTGTGGGCAATCCTGCTCCTTGTGTCAGCATTTTTGTCCTCTGCTTAATCTCTAAATGTCTGTATTCCCTGTGGTTCTGCCCTCAGCCTTCTGGATTTTCATGCTATGCCTTTTTTTTCTGCAAAAAAAAAAAAAAAACCATCAAAACCCATGGCTTTAATAACTGTTTCCACTCTATTGATTCTAAATCAGACACCCCACAGTCACCTCAAACCTAAAGAAGCTACTGTAAACTCACTGTATTTGATACCTAATCTGTTCCTCCCACTACTGTATTTTTTACCTCAACCATCTGTCCCATCATTCATTCAAAAGACCATACCAGAATCCCAAGAATCATTTTTAGAGTCCTCGTCTAGTATTTTCTCTCTCCCCCCACATTCCATCAATGACTAGATCACATAGATTTTACTTTTTAAGTATCCTTCAAGTCAGTTTCTACTTTTCATCTTAACCCGCTCAACCTTGGTTCAGACTATCACTTATTCTAACCTGGAGTAGGACTATTGCCTCGCAGTAATACCTTCTGGTCTGTCTCTCTAACATATGCTCCATACTATTGCCAGAAGGAGTTGCCTATAGAGGAAATCTGGTCATGTCAGTCCTCTCATGAACATGCTTCAATGGCTCCTCATCATTTTTAGGAGAAAGTTCCACACAGTCATTCATTGAATTATGAAATATTTATTAATCAATTACACTGTCCCAAGTGGTGTGGGAGATGCCATAGTTAGAGAAAAGAAAACAACCCGTGGTTTTTAGCTAAAAAAGCTCCTAGTTATGCTTATGTGGAAATAGGTTTCAGATTTTTCAGAGAAAGTTGTGAAACAATGGAGACTTTATTGAAATTGGCAACACAAATGCTGTGATTCAAGCTTTCTTCACCATTTCTAATTCTACGGAAAAACAGCATCAAATAGATGATCGGTGGGGGTCCCATCTGAGTTCTTTGCCCACTGAAGACCCACTCTTACTTTTACTCATTCTGTTTAAACTGTGACGAGGATTTTCTCAGAAAGATTAAAGGAGGACCTAGCGCAAAAGTATCTTTAGCATCTCAAGGAGATTTAAACACCATTCTTCTGGATTCCTATACCTCAATGGATGCTTTGCCTGTCGGTATCCACATTGGTTCACCCTTGGGTCAGATAGCTGTCCTATGCTTTCTAAACACAAAATAAAAGATGCCATACATCACTTGGTCTCTAATAACATGCCACAGCTTTGATGCAACATTATGGGGCCGTAGTATATAATTGGCGTGGTGTGTCCTTCCTGTCTACTCCTGTAATAAAGACTGCATTAGGTTTGCTTTCTGTGTATGACTTGACTTTAAATAAGAACAGCCAAACTCATTTTAAACTGGAGAAAGCCTAGGAATTATGTTAGAGGGAATAACCCTTTACGTGATGAACTAATGAGTATTTTTTCTTTCTAATTTTCACGAGTCTAGACACATCTTTTGTGAAGAAAAAAAATGTTTTCTGGCTGTTAATTTGACAGCTGGAAATTTTCACTCTGATTCACCTGGACATTAATCACTGTTTAGCTTGTGAGGAGGGAGAGAATTGTCTCAGAGAAACTATTTTTGAAGGCTGACTAATAATGGTCTGAGTGACTCATGATGCAGGAAGGTATGTGTTAAGCAGACTGTTGAAAGAGAAAAAATTGTTTGATATATTTCCTCCCCTCTGCCAAAGTGTAGACAAGAAAAGGGATTCTTGAGTGCTAGTAAAATTCTGTTTTTTTATCTGGGTGCTGGTTATTAAGTGATTTCAATTCTAATAAATTCATTGAGCCATGCACTTAGGATTTGTGCAATTCTCTGCACATGTTCTACTTCAGTACTTTTTAAAAACTACAGCACTCCCTCTTCACCTGGAGGATGAATAGACCTATGTGTGTATATACACACATGCACATATACATGCTTCCCCTTCATGCAAAGGGTTTATATTTCTAAAAGCAGCTTTTTGTTTTATTATATATTTTTTAGTTTTAATGGAACAAGGTCTCGCTATGTTGCCCAGGCTTGTCTCAAACTCCTGGACTCAAGCAATCCTCCTGCCTCAGCTTCCCAAAGTGCTGGGATTACAGTCATGAGCCACTGTGCCTAGACTTATCTCAATTTAGACTATAAATTCTCTCTTTTTCATTAGACTCCAGGGCAAATGTCTTATTTAGTTTGTTCTGTCTATTGGAACTAGCACATAGAAAATACTTCATAAATATACGCTGAATGAGTGAGCAAAAAAACATATACATGAGGGGTTCCCAACCCCCAGGCTGTGGACTGGTATTGGTCCATGGCCTGTTAGGAACCAGGCTGCACAGTAGGAGGTGAGTGGAAGAGGAGCAAGCATTTCCACCTGAGCTCCATTTCC
Organism: Hylobates moloch; assembly: GCF_009828535.3. NCBI lineage: Eukaryota > Metazoa > Chordata > Mammalia > Primates > Hylobatidae > Hylobates > Hylobates moloch. The sequence goes on along the minus strand of NW_026652287.1, from coordinate 96,772,444 downwards.
TGTCAGATCCATGGCATTAGATTCTCAGAGGAGCGTGAACCCTATTGTGAACTGTGCATGCGAGGAATCTAGGTTGCACACTCCTTATGAGAATCTAATGCCTGATGATCTGAGGTGGAGCAGTTTCATTCTGAAACCATCCCCATCCTGGTCCGTGGAAAAATAGTCTTCCACGAAACTGGTCCCTGGTGCCAAAAACGTTGGGGCCTGCTGATATAAATGACAAAACTAAAGAAATTAGAAACAGAGTTTAGTGACTCAGAATAGAAATATAGTAAATTAGTATTCTCTACATTGTAACAACAATTATGTTCATGTCTATCTTAGTTGTTGGCCAGGTTCAATAGGCAGTTTGAATTTCATAATCCTGGTTAAATATTTTCATTTTTATTTTATTATTTATTTTTGTTTTTATTATTATTTTTTGAGATGGAGTCTTGCTCTGTCACCCAGGCTGGAGTGCAGCATTGCAATCTCGGCTCGCTGCAACGTCTGCCTCCAGGTTCAAGCAATTCTCCTGCCTCAGCCTCCAGAGTAGCAGGCTGATTTTTGTATTTTTAGTAGAGACGGGGTTTCACCATGTTGGACAGGCTGGTCTTGAACTCCTGACCTCGTGATCTGCCCACCTCGGCCTCCCAAAGTTCTGGGGTTACAGGCATGAGCCACTGCGCCCAGCCAGTAATGCTGGTTAAGTATTAAATATAATGTTTGACCAACAAAACCAGCCTATTCCTCAACGTTACCAAATAAATATCAAGAAGAGTAAGGTCTCTATGACTTAGCGATAGACTTTAAGGATTGTTGGAACCACGTTGCTGTAGGGTTAGAAGGGGTTAGTGCTGGAGTGGAGGACACAGCACAGCCTCCCCCTCCATGTAGAATCTGCACGTATGCCATGAGAGAGGGACCTGACATGACATGTGTCCACTTTAGTTAGCCTGTAAGGTTTTTTCAGTCATTGTCTTAAAATAATTGGTGCTTGTACTATTAAGGAACCAATAGAACAAGTAGAATGCTTTAAAATATTTCTAGTTAATGACCTTTACTATTGTTTTCTATTCTATTAGGTTTTAGAAAGTCCCTCTGGAATAATGTATATTATACCGTGATTTCAAAAGTGGGGTGGGGTGATAATATATTAGTTATTCATTTATGTATAACAAGTTACTCCAAACCATAATGGCTCAAAACAACCATAAACATTTATCTCTCATAGTTTCTGTGAGTTTGAAACTTCACAGCAATTTTGCTGAGCAAATGAAGGTTCCAAAAAGTTAAGTCACTTGCTCAAAGTTATACTGCTAATAAGTAGTCAGACTAGGATTTGGAACCAGTTTCTAATGACCAGCAGTGACACTGGTGGCCAGGATATCAATTAGGAAGCTATAGCAATAGCTCAAGTAAAAAATAACTTGGGGAAGTTCCAACTTATAGCACAGGTAGCAGAAGCGGAAATATTTTGGCAGTTGGTTGTGGGGCCACCCTGAGAGCCAGATAAGACAGTGTCTGGCCCAAGGCACAGTGCTTTAGAAGGCTGGCCACTGCTGTCCTTCCCACAGAACCAGGTCCATAGGTCTAAGGGGACTGGCCTGCCTGGAGCCCACACTCTGCCTTTTTTAAACTCAGGTACCTAAATTCCTGGAATTCCCTGCCCAGACTGCCACAGGATTCTTAGATTTTCCCTGCAGAAGCCAGACTTGCTATTTGTACACACAGCTCTGAGGCCTGAGGAGTAGCCAAGTGTGGCTGTTTGCCAAGGGTTTGGACAGAGTTTGACATTGGGAGAATGGTGGGAGGTCCACATGCATGTGTAGGCCTCACAGTGCTGGAAGGAGCCAGTGGTAAAAAGAGAAAGAAAACAGGCCACAGCTGGGCGCCATCTCTCCTCATGTAGCCTAGCCCTCTGCAGAACACCAAGGAATGTGAGAATCTGACATTATAATCTGGCCTTCCAGGTCATTATGAAGTGCATTTGTTAAGTTAGGAGGACTGAATACATTTTGGTTAAAAATCATTAGAGCTTCCTTTGTAACTTTTCAGCATTTGGATACACACTTTATATGCCTCTTGTTTGCGCCCTGGTTGATCCAATGGGATCATACCGGAGATGTATTTTCTGGCCACATTGTTGGCTGGTTAATTCCCAAATTTGCACACTACGAACCCCTAGAAATACTGGAGAAATATAACAAATATTCCTTTAACTTATAGCTGAGCTCGTAAGAAAGAAAAAGAAATCCCCAATGAAAGAAAGGAAGAAATAAAATCCAAGGTGGTGACCTTATGAACTAGTACTGCAGTTTCACTGGATGAAGATTTTGGTTTTGTTAACCTAAGGGCCTAGGTTTTAGTACCTTGAGCCCTGGTACAACAGAGGTTGCAAGTTAGAATTGAGGTTTTTGCATAAAGCTGAGATCCTCAAGAGGCTGTAAGATAGGTAGAATAATGGCTCCCCAAAGACATCCAAATCTCAATCCCTAGGACCTGTGAATATGGTATCACATGTGGCAAAAAGGAATTAAGATTACAGATGGAATGAAGGTTGCTAATCAGTTGATTAGATAATAATGAGATTATCCTGGGTTATTCTGGTGGTCCCAATGTCATCACGAGGGTACTCAAAAGTGACAGGGAAAGACCAAAGAGGTCAGAGTCATGGGATGTCACTCTGATGTAAACCATCAGTGTTGGCTTTGAAGACAATGAAGTCACCATCTAGGGAATGAGAGCTAGAGGCTGGAAAACATAAGGAAATGTATTCTCCCCTAGAGCATCCAGAAGGAACCAGCCCTGTCAATATCTGGTTTTAGCCCAATTAGGCACATTTTGGATCTGTGATCTATAGAACCATTAGATAACAAATTTGTGGTGTTTGAAGCCAAATAGTTCATGCTAATTTATGACCGCAGCAATGGGAAACTAATATAGATAGACTTGATCCTCCATAGAAAGAAAAAGAAAGAAAAGAAAGAAAGAAAGAAGAAAAATATAGAAGAAGAGAGAAAGAAAGGAGAAAGAAGAAAGAAAAAGAAAGAAAGAAAGAGAAAGAATGAATGAACGAAAGAAAGAAGGAGGAAGGAATAAGAGAGAGAAAAGAGAGAGGGAGGAAGGAAAGACGGAAGGAGGGGAGAAGGAGGAGGAGGAAGGAAGGAAGAAAAAGAAGAAGGAAGAGGAGGAGGAGGGAGAAGAGGAGGAGAAGAATAATTCAGCATAAACCAGATTGAGCAGACATAATAAACAGCAAGATCATTATCCCAAAAGTATCATTATTATAGAAAAATATGACAGGGAAAGAAAATTAGTGTGTTTTAAATGATTGGCAGCATAAAATAAATAATCCAAATCACCAAACAAGACACAGTGAGAAAAAAATGGGCAGATTTAGTGGAGAAGGAAATACAAATTCCAGAAATAAAAAGTGAAGCCTTTGAAACAAAACATTCTATGAATAGATTAAATAGCAGGTTTGATAGAATAAAAAGGAAAATCATCAGACTGAAAGATAAGTTAGAAGTCACTATCCAGAATGCAGCCTGACAGGGGAAAAAAGGGATGGATAATAAAAGAAAGATTAAGAAACAGAGGGCCGGTGGGGTGGCTCATGCCTGTAATCCCAGCACTTTGAGAGGCTGAGGCAGGTGGATCACCTGAGGTCAGGAGTTGGAGACCAGCCCTGCCAACATGGTGAAACCCTGACTCCACTATAAATACTAAAATTATCCAGGCGTGGTGGCGCACACCTGTAATCCCAGCTACTCAGGAGGCTGAGGCAGGAGGATTACTTTACCCTGGGACTCAGAGGTTGCAGTGAGCCGAGATTGAGCCCACTGCACTCTAGCCTGGGCGACAGAGTAAAACTCTGTCTAAAAACAAAAAAAAAATTAAGAAACAGAGAGAATACAATGAGAAGATCCAAAACACATGTAATAAGAGTCCCCAGAGGAGCGAATAGAGTGAATGGGGGAGAAAGAATATTTGGAGAGCTTGTTGTATGTCTTAACTCCAACAGCCATATCAATTAGAGACCAATGAAGAAAGTCAGATGGTAACAGTCTCTTGACATGCAGGATTAAATCATATAATAAAACTACAAATTGAATAATTATGCTCTTTCTAGTCTATATTGCATACTGTGTGTTTATTCCCTGTCAAAGTATAATTTTCAAAAGCTAAAAACATGATACTTTTTAAAACATAAAATAAATATGGGTTAAAAGTTTTATTCAGCTCATTAATCAGTGAACTTGTAAATGGTAAGGTTTATTGAAACAGCATTTTTTTAAGTGTTAGAATAATGATAGTAGGTTAGACACAAAACCTACAATAAATGATAATCGCTTTTTTTTTTTTTGAGACAGAGTCTCGCTGTCGCCCAGGCTAGAGTGCAGTGGCGCGATCTCGGCTCACTGCAGGCTCTGCCACCCGGGGTTCACGCCATTCTCCTGCCTCAGCCTCTCCGAGTAGCTGGGACTACAGGCGCCCGCCACCACGCCCAGCTAATTTTTTGTATTTTTAGTAGAGACAGGGTTTCACTGTGTTAGCCAGGATGGTCTCGATGTCCTGACCTTGTGATCTGCCCACCTCGGCCTCCCAAAGTGCTGGGATTACAGGCGTGAGCCACCGCGCCCGGCCAATGAAAATCTTTGGGTTATATTCACATCACTTGCATCTCTTTGGGACAAAATTTGTTTATATTATTATTGAAAAAGAATCACTTGAATTGTCATCAGTTTTTTTTACAAGCTTACCTCTGTCCTTAAAGAGATGTAAGATTTCCTAATCAATAGCAAATAAAATGTCAAACCAAAGTTTGGGAATCAGGTAGTCCCCTTGTAATGGTTAACTTTATATGTCAACTTGGCCAGGCTCTGGTACAAAGATATTTGGTCAAACATTAGTGTAGATGTTGCTGTGAAGGTATTTTTAGATGAAATTAACAATTAAATCAAAAGTCTTTCAGTGAAGTATATTTTTCTACATGAGTGGATCTCATCTAATTGGTTGAAGGCCATCATAGAAAAGACTGAGATTGCCCAGGGAAGAGGGAATTCTGCCTCCGGATTGCCTTTGGGTTTGAGCTGCAGTGTGAACTCTTCCCTGGGTCTCCGGACTGCCAACCTGCTCTGTAGATTTCAGGTTCATCGGTCCTCACAATTGCATGAGCTAATTTTCTCTCTCTCAGCCTCTCATATGTGTGTTTGTGTGTGTGTGTGTATATATATATATATATATATATATACATATAAAATATATATTATACATATATATAATATATATTATACATATATATAATATATATTATACATATATATATAAAATATATATTATATATATATACCTACACACATGCACCCACACAGTTATGAACGATATAACAACATTTTGGTCAATGATGAACTGCATACACAATGATGTTTCCATAAGATTATAAGGGAGCTAAACAATTCCTATCCGTTAGTGATACTGTAGCCATTGTAACATCATAGGGCAACACATTACTCACATGTTTGTGGTGATGTGGTGATGCTGGTGTAAACAAATCTACTGCACTGCCAGTTGTATAAAAGCACATGCAATGTTATACAGTGCATAATACTTGCTAATGATAATATGTTACTAGTTTATGTATTTACTATGGTATATTTTTTATTGTTACTTTAGAGTGTACTCCTTCTACTAAAAAAGAAAAGTTAACTGTAAAACAGCCTCTGGCAGGCACTTCAGGAGGTATTCCAGAAGAAAGTGTTATTATCATAGGAGATAACAGCTCAACACATGTTATTGCCCCGATGATCTTTCAGGCGAACAAGAGGAGGCGTTGGAAGACAGTGATATGGATGATCCTGACCCTGTGTAGGCCTAGAATAATGTATATGTTTATGTCTTAGTTTTAAACAAAAGAGTTGAAAAAGTAAAAGAAAAAATTAAAAATAAAAGCTTACGGGATAAGGATACAAGGAAAGAAAATATTTTTTGCACAGCTGTATAATGTATCTGTGTTTTAAGCTATGTGTTATTACAAAAGAGCCAAAAAGTTAAAAAAAAAAAGAAGGCTAAAAAGTACAAAAATTAGTCAGCTAAGGTTAATTTATTATTGAAGAAAAATACTTTTTATAAACTTAGTGTAGCCTTAGTGTACAGTGTTGATAAAGTCTATAGAAGTGTACAGTAATGTCCCAGGACTTCACATTACACTTCCCACTCACTCAGCGACTCATCCAGAGCAAGCTCTAGTCGTGCAAGTTCTGTTCATGGTCAGTGCCCTGTAACAGGCATACCATTTTTTATCTTTTATATCAGATTTTTACTGTACTTTCTCTATGTATATGTATATGTTTAGATACACAAGTACTTACCATTGTGTTACAATTGCCTACAGTATTCAGTACAGCAACATGCTGTGCAGGTTTGCAGCCTCAGAGTAATAGGCTATACCACATAGCCTAGGTGTGTAGTAGGCTATACCATCTAGGTTTGTCTACATACCCTCCATGATGGAACTGGCTAATGATGCATTTCTCAGGATGTGCTAAGCATTGCATGACTGTATACACCCTCACATCTTATTGGTTCTGTTTCTGTGGACAACAGTCACTAGTACATCCTTCCCTCAGCAAGTTAGACAATGCCAAGTACTAAACTGAAAGGATTTCCAGTAATCCATTTTGCCTGTTTCAACATTTCAGATAATTCCTAACACCCCTATAGGGTTAGAAAGACTCCCAATAAATTCCATTTAAATATTTATTAACACCAAAATTAGCCCTTTGTTGTAATTTTGAGTCAGTCTCATAGTAACTTTAAGGATAATTATACTTGAATTGGCAGTAAGAAATAATATGATTAGACTACTTAACTAAAATTGGTATAGCTAATGTATAATAGGCTACTTCCATTCTATCATAACAATTAACACCAATACCACAACCTTAGTGTGCATCTGCAAAGATTACTACATCTTCCCTGCTCACTTTCAGTCCAACCTCCCTATTGCAGCCAGTGTGATCTTAAATGCAAATATGACCTTATCACTCTTTAGCTTCAAATCCTTCTGTAGCTTCCAAGCCTCCTTCTCATGGCCTACTCAGTTCTTTGTGAGCAGATACACCTCTACCCTCTTCTTTCACAACCCCTACACTACCACCCTAGGTTTATTCTCTAGCCAAAGTGAACTTCCCATTTCTTGAAGTTCCAGTGCAATGAACTAAGTGTTTATGTTCTTCCAAAATTCATATGCCGAAATCCTAACCCCCAAGGCAATGGCACTAGGAGGTGGGGCTCATGGGAAGTGATTAAGTCATAAGGGTAGAGCCAACGTGATTGGATTAATGACCTTAAAAAAGAGACCCTAGAGAGCTAAGTAGTCCCTTCCACCAAGTGAGGACACTGCTAAAAGTTCCCATCTATGAACCAGGAAACATGCTCTTACCAGACACTGAATCTGCTGGCACTTTGATCTTGGACTTCCCAGCCTTCAGAACTGTAAGAAATCAATTTCTGTTGTTTACAAGCTACCCAGTTTATGGTATTTTGTCATAGCAACCTGAACTTACTAATATAAAAACCCACACTCCACTTTGCCTTTAGGTCTCCAGATATACTATTCTGCAGGCTTAGGATATTTTCCTCCAGTTTCACCAGGTTATTTATTATTTATGTATCTGGTATTAGTTTAAAAATTGGTGTTTTAGCCCAAGTTTCCTAGACAACAGAGCCTAAGGCATGAAATCAATGTGGTGCTTTATGAAGAGGGCAGGTGTATGTAATCCCAGGGCAAGCAAATGTGAGAGAAAATTGAGAGACTCGAGAAAGGATGTGAAATGTGTTACCACACTTGCCACTGCTTCATGACATGCCTTGAAGAGATACACAAGTTTTCTCATCAGATGTTGGGTACTCAGAACTTCTCAGGGTAACTGTACAGAGAAACCATGCCTCAGAATGGGAGGAATGGAGAAAAGGAATCTATTTGCCCTGATCCTTCCTGTCTCTTGTGTCCCACTGGACAGAATTCATCCATGTGGAGTTAAATCCTTTACTCCTCAAGGTCATGCCATCTGATCCTTCCTGCAGCCTCTCAGGATACCAGATCCTACATACAACAGTGTAGCATGTAAGGAATCAAAATTAGCACCTTGGCATAAGGATTATTTTGAGCTGAAGACTTGATATTCAACAGATACAGAAAGAAGCCTTCCTGGAGCTTCTTTATTTGGCTGAAAGTAGAAATTTCTGAGAAATGAGAAGCTGCCATAAATCTCTCTCGTGAAAGTTTTATGTCCAAGAAGAAGATGGAAAGTCAGTGCTGAGAGATGGCCCCACACAAATAAATGTTGCTCCATGAGTTTTCTCTTATATTTATCTTCCCATAGTTTGCCAGCCTTGGAAGCCTAAAACCTTTTCCTTTGTCTTGTCACCTCTCTACAGATTTATTGTTCTTCATTAAGATGCTATATATACCCACATTCTAACCACATCTGTTCTGTAGGGGGCAGGCCTATAGAATCATGCCCCCAAAGTCCAAGGAAGCTGAGGGGCCACCCAAAGAGCCTGACCTATCCATTTTCTCAGAAAGAAACATTTATTAAGGACTTATAAACAGAAGCCATGTCTGTGTCTTGACTGGCTTCAAGACAAGATGGTGGATCCCTGTGCCATCACCTCCCAAACCTGGGGCTTATAGAGCATAGGAAAGGGGTGAATCTGAAGGGATGTGTGGGACAATTGAAGTCTGATAACATTAAGGTCTGACCTAAGGGCAAAGTAACCCAAGGAACAATAGATACACTAGAAATCTTAGAGGCCTTCGAGGAACTGGAAATCAGAAGTGAACATGGCAGATTAGCATCCAAGATGGAGTTGTTTTGGCCTCCACAATCTGTCAGCGACTCATCACTGTGTTTCTCTTGTATGTATTCACTCTACATGCATTAATAAACTTTGTTATTTTTCTTGTTATTGTGTCTTTTGTCAGTCTAATTTGCAGGGCCCGAGCCCTTGGAGAACATAGGAGGATAGAAGAAATGTTTTTATTTTTTTCTTTCCCTACAAATGTTCCCAAAGTGAGTGGTAAAATGTGTTGGTTCGCGTCCTCTGAGAAGCAGACAACAAGACTGGATTAGAGGCCTGGCACCGTGGCTCACGCCTATAATCCCAGCACTTTAGGAGCCAAGGTGGGAAGAATGATTTGAGCCCAGGTGTTCGAGACCAGCCTGGGCAACATAGCAAAACTCTCTCTCTACAAAAAAATACAAAAAATTAGCCTGGCATGGTGGTGCATGCCTGTAGTCCCAGGTATTTGAGAGGCTGAGGTGGGAGGATCAATTGAGCCCAGGAGTTCCAGGCTGCTGTGAGCCGTGATCACGCACGCCACTGCACTCCAGCCTGGGTGACAGAGCAAGACCCAATCTCAAAAAAAAAAAAAAATAATAATAGATTAAATATCTAAGAGATTTACTTGGTGAAACAACTGCAAGGGAGAAAGGGGAAGGAACTTGAGAAAGCAGGGAAAGTCAAACTATGATAGAGACAGGGAAGGAAGTTCCCTGGGGCACTAGGCTGATGGGGAAGCATAGTGCCCAAATCACCCCGCAGAAGGGTCCCACATCTCACAGATATGGGCCTGCTTTGCTATCCCTGCACCACTTAGTCCCTGGCTGGGCACAGACTGCGGAGGCAGGCATCAGTACTAACGCAGTGGGGTTTCAGAATGCAGAAGCTGGAGTCATGTCACTTCCATTCCCCTCAGCCTGAGATCTGAGTGGTGCATTTCCTGGTCACCACAAAGAGCTGCAATCTCTAGGTGAGTGGCAGAGGCCAAGAGGGAGGGCCTGGCACTCTCAGGGCCACTGAGTTGTGGGTCCCTGGCATTGGCAGCACAGTCCAGGGTAAAGACTGAGAGAACCTGAGGTGACAAACCAGGATCTGTATTTGACACAAGAGTCAAGGCGACTCCTCTAGGAAGCCTGCCCTCATGCATACTAATCTTTCATCCTAAGTTAGGGGCTCCTAGTTTGTGCTGTGATTCTTCTATCAAAGCATTATTATACTTTATTGTAATTGTGTATTTATTAGCAGTCATTCCCAAAAGTATAAGCTCTAAGAGGGCAGGGGCCACATCTATCTTGTTCATGGTCCTCAGAAGCGGTACATCAGAGTTGAACAGATGAGAGGCAGACCCTCTGGTCTCTGCTGCTCACACTTTAAAGGCTGTGCAATGATCTGCAAACTGTTTTATACCTAACTTTGACTGTCTTTAAAATGAGTCACATTTAGAGGCTATGAGGTATAAGAATATAAAAACATGTGCAATGGAATTTCTGTATTCTCAGAATTTTTACTAAGCCCCAAAGATAAGACTAGTGGCTAATCACATTCTATTCCATTCCCACTCTAAAGAATGCAGAAAAAGAGCTTCCAATCACCCCCTTCCAAGACTTGCCAAAAAATGGCATACTCGCTCTCCCACCTCACTCATTCCTGCCACCCCACACATCCTATGCAAGCAAATGAGAGCTCATTTAACAAGGGAATTTGTTGGGAGTGGAGTGCTATGGCTTTTTGTTCTTCTCTTTTCTCCCCATGGGTTGCGGGTGATGGAGAAGAGTATTCTCTCTGCAAAACTGAGGGCTCTAGAGGGTAGCATGGTAGAGATCAGAGTGCTGGCAATGGGGAAAGACTATAGTCACTTGTCAGCTTCATCTGGGGCCATCAGGTGTGGGCAGAGATGTTGGGAAGAAGGATTTTTTATCTCTTGAGGTTGGGGCTGTATGTGAACATGGAGTGTGTGCTTCCTGCCTGCAGAATTCTGAAGGTGGAAGACTGCCCAAGGCAAGGATAGAAGGCAGTGGTGTGAGCAACCTGCACACTCAGTGTTTGGTGGGATAGGATGCCACAGAAGGGACACCAGCTCTGAGCATCTTGAAGGAACCCCACTCAAGAGGGCAGCCTTCTGGAGCTAGGGGATCCCACAGTAAGAGGCTATGGGTGTATTACAGGGCAGGGATGTAGAAGCTGAGGAGGGATTGCAGGAGGTCGGCTGGAAGTGCACTGTTCCTTTCAGGACACATGCCCACGTCCCAGCACATCCAGTTCCGGATGGACTCAAAGATTCTCCCTGGCTCTCCCAGGACCATTGGTTGGGGGGCACCTAGGATTGCGATGAAGACCAGGGAGAGGCCATGGGAGGGATCCACACTGTGCACACAGAGGGCACAAGCAAGCTCTAAGGGCATAAGTCATGTGAGACTTTTACCCTTATCTCATGTGGCTTGTGTCCTCCTGGGCCTCGCAAATGCAAAAAAAAAAAAATCTTTGAATTGGATGTAAGATTGAAATTTTGATTTATACTGGACTAGACCTCATAATAATTGGAAGTAAATCTAACTCCCAAAATGGGACTTGTCCATATATTGAAAGTGACTGGAAAACATTATGGGGCAATGAAAATATCCTGGCAAGAAAATATCCACAGTAAAGAAGGGAGATTGGACAGAGCTCAACCAAAGGTAGTGGTTGGATTAAAATAACAGGTTAGAGGGATAAGAGAATAGTGAGAAAAATAAAATATTTAAACAAATGAAATCACTATGCAAATTTCCATTCTAGCTGTCAGAAAATAACTTCCCATTGCATTTAAAAAACACATTTAAAAAATTATATATGTTTCCATTCCTGTCTTCTGCAAAGATTTTCAGAATAGAATCTTTTGAAGTTGGAGAGTTTTGATAAGGTACTTTGGTGTTTGCTCTGTAAAATTTATAGACATCTTTTAAATTTGACTGAGAACAGCATCTCTAAATGGTCCTTGTGCAGCATAACCAAACTCATATTTAAAATCTATATGTCACACTAAAGTAAAAGCCAAGCCAAAATTAAAAGCCGTATTTCAGTATGCAATATTAGATGAGTGAACCCATCATTAAGGAGTAGACTTGGTTGCAGTTCCATCCAGCACACAGCAGGATCACTGTCACCTGCCCTCCCCGCCAGACTCTGCAGGTTGTTTTCTGCCTACTGCATGCCCTGTGTAATTCTGACACTCTGGGATTGAAATGTGGTTTGGCATTTTTATATCACCTTTGACTCAGAGCCTCTATGATTCTCAATTGGTTCAGCATATGGATCATCCTTCCTCACTCAGGCTCTTCCCTGACTCACCCTAAACATGGACCAGCCGTGTGTCTGTTTCTCACAGAAGGCATCTGCGTGTAGCAGAGGAAGGGGGCTTTATGCCTCTCGGTTGCTTCTCATCTATTTTCCCTCCAGGCTCTTCCTTTTTCCATTGGCCTTCTCCATGAGTCTCCCCAAGAAATTAATTTCCCTTTACCTTGTCCTATAAAACAATGTAGACTACCACCTCCCACTTGCTCAGAGCTTCCACTTACCTATACATAAGGTGCTCTGTCAATAATGACCATTTTGTCCAAAACGTCACCCTTGAGCAGCACTAAGAACTGGTAGAGGCTTTGCAACTTCAGCTTCTTTCTCCTTTCTCTGCTACCAGTCTCTAAAATCACTCAGCTGAAGCAAAACATTCAGAGATAATGGAAAAATAATGGATAAGCCACTCCCCTCTTTCACCCTCCCTAACTTCCTGGAGAGGTTGGTGAGAGGGCATGGTGCCCCCATTATGCTTAGGATGGGTCTTTAGGAGACCTCAAAGGGGAAGGGGAACAATCTATTTGTTTACCCACTAGATAAACTAACTTTCCCACTCCCACACTTTTGAAAGCAGACAATGCTAAGACAATTTTGGTTTTAAGTAACACGTTTTCGTCCTCTTTATTTCACATTTGCCACTTGAACTATTCCACATACATTTAATAAAGAAGTCTATGCTAATCATTAATTATGATACCAATACACCTGTTGTATTGTATTCAAATATAACTCACACTTGTGGATTTCAAAGAATTTCCCTAGATTTAATTAATCCTCAGCTTCGCTAATGAAAAGCATTGCTTCTAACTGGCATGAGTGTGGGTTTCTAATCTTTTCCATAAGGTCACCTCATTTTTCATGAAAACGTACATTTAGAATTTAACATTGCAGATCTTTCACGTTCCCTATTAAGCAATTATTTTGATTACTTTATTATCTTTCCTTTTTTTCCTAGGCTATTTACGTTGGTTTCTGCCTATCATGAGCCAAGTATAATTCTAAGATTCTCTTTTACTTCCTTCATTAGCATGATCTGCATTAGCAAGGGATTCATTTTCATTCTGAAGACTGAAAACAATTTCACTATCTGATAAAAATTATCTTCTCATACGCTATAAGAGGCAATTCTCGACATTTATGGTCTCATTAGGTATTTCATCTACCCAATACATCTTTTCAATATTTCTTCCTGGAAGTAATCATCTCGTGGCTCAACTAACAATATTTTGGACTAGAGATTCTTGTTTTTGTCTTCCTACCCTCTTCCCGTCCCCCCCAATATAGTTACTGCATCATCTCCTCTGTGAATCCTTGCTATTTCCCTGCCTTCCTAAAACATTTTGCGGAGGCTTCATGTTAACATCTATCTGCATTGTTGTATTGTGAATTGTAAGTTTACATTTTGTTGCCTTTAATGTACTATCAGCATCTTAAGGGATGAGCCACAGCTCATGGATCTTTGTGTTTTTAGAGCCTGGAACTATGTCTAATATAGAGCAAAGCTCCAAAAATGCATATTGAATAAATGAAGGATAAATACACATGCATGCTCATTTTTACCAGAATGTAGTTTTAATTTACTTGAGAATTTGTTCTTTTCAAAACACAGGAGACAGTAGGGAAGCCAAAGCAACTTGATAAAGAAATAGGTAAGCTGGACAAATTGAGAACAAGCTGAGGAGATATACAGACCTGGAACTCACAGAGAAGACAGCAGTTAAACTGCCCTACTGGGAGCTAAAACACCTATGAAGCTGCAGGAGGCCAGTTGATCAACAGCGAAATCTCAAAGCAATATCTAGAGTATTTGTATATATCAGATGGGGCAAGATCCAAGTTTGAACCGGAGGCTTCTGTGCAAGCAAGACATTGAATCATGACTACTTCTTCTCACCAAATTTCCAAAAGCTGAGAGATATTGCTGAAAAATTCCTCAGTCTGTTGTCATACTCTTGATTTATTTCTCAGTTTTATCACCCCTAGAGGAGGAAAAAAGAGTAATACCTTGAATTTCATATAATTTTCCTCATTTCAGAAAGTGCATACTTCATTTCACCTCACCTGTTAAACAAAAATTATACTCCTGCGCTAGTCCTCAGCAGACCTGACCAAACCATAATGGAGTCTCTCATGCTGAATGTCACATCATCAAACCAAAACTTTAAAAAAGCAGAGATCCCAAAACAGAACAATTTTTCCTGAAAACAGAAGATTCCAGTTTACCTGAGTGAGTGTAATAAGGAAGTCCCTCTGTTTTAACTCTTACAAAAAAGCAACCTGATATTAACCAATCAGGTTTTCTTTTCTGTTCTTCCGTTTCCTTGTTCCTACCTTACAAAACTCACTGTTGTGCCATTGTCCAGCAGGAGCTCTCATTCTGTTCTGCAGAATGGAGGCTGTCCCTGATTCATGAATTGCAAATAAAAGGAAATTCCATCTATAACTCACTTTGTTGGAATTTTGTCTTTTGACACTATATGCATATTAGAAATGTAAAGAATGTTGAAATATCATCCTGTGGAATTGAGATCAATTCCATGGGACTGTCAATGTGCCCCTTGGCTGCTTGGAGCTGGACCCATTTTAAGGAAGCAAAGTTCTCTAGAGGATTTTGATCATGTTAAGTTTAAGATTGGATTAAACTTCTAAATGGAGATGTTAAGTAGGCAGGTGGCTACAGGAATCTGGAGATAGGAGAGCACGCTGGGTTGGAGATAAAAGACTGGAGGATTTTGGCATATAAATGGTACTGGATAGGGTTATCTTGAGTGAGAGTATGGAGAAGACAAAAGAGAACATATGCTATGGAGAACCGAATTTTTTGATTAACACTCTAGTCAGGTAATCTTTGAAGTCTTGGGTCAGCAAATCATAGCCCCCAGGTAAAATTTGGACCACTGCCTGATTTTTGTGCAGTTCCTGAACTAAGAATAATTTCATATTTTTATGGTAGGGAGAAAAATACAAATAATAACATTTCATGGCACATGAAAATTATAAGAAATTCAAATTGATTTTTAAAAGTTTTATTGGAAGACATCTATGCCTTTTGTTTATATGTTGTGTATGGCTGCTTTTGCACTGTAATGGCAGAGCTGACTATTTGCAATAGAGACACAAAGCTAGATTTACTATCTTGCCCTTTATAGAAAAAGTTTGAAGACCCATGTATTGTGTGAGAATGTGTCTTGGAACCGCTATGGCCACTGTTGCTGCCAACAGGAAAACTAGACTGAAGACAAAATGTCACAAGGAAGGGGGCTGCTGAGAAAACTGCTGAGAAATGAATGACAGCTCAGATGTGAATCATGAACCTCTGGATTGAGTCAAGCCAGAAGCTCACCTTACCTCCAGAATCTTCAGTTACATAAACACATAAATTTCCTTTAGTGTATGACCCAGTTAAAGGTAGAATTTCTATTATCCAAAACCAAATGATTCTTAACTAATACAGTTGTAAGATCCAGATATAATCTCAGCTCTTTTTGCCCTTAATATCCCCAAGCTTGACTCAAACCTCCCATTTCCTAACCTATGAAAGTCTAAAATTATTCCCATGATTCCTACAAATTCCCCAAAACTTATGTTCTCATGATCCTTGTTCCAGAAATACCATGTTCATGATGCATGCAACTTTTCAACCACTCTACCTCATCACTAGCTTCTCAAACGTATAAACACATTTTACGACTATCATTTTTGTGAGTTTAGTAATTTTACTTAATGTTTGAGGGATCACTGTAAGGTGTCACTTAATCCACTATACAACCTTCTGTCATATGATGGTTATCTATTCTTTTCTTCTCTTTCTCTTTTACTTCTCCAGTTTTCAAAGTAAATAAATTCCTCTCTTTGTAGGAGATAGGCAGCCATTCCAGTTTACCTGGAGCTGTCTTAGTTTGGGGATAGTCCCAGATTTTGCACTGAAAGTCAATCTCAGTTCTGGAAAAACTGGGAAGATTTGTGACCCTATCTCCTGTCTCAAGTAATTCTACCTGCTCCTCTGAAGCATCAAAGCTACACCACATCAATGGCTCATAGAGACCACCTACTCCAACAGACTTATCAAAATACCTTTCTAATCAAGGCACCTCTGTGCTTAAAGGGAATTACTGTACTAGATGTTTAAAAAATAAAATGTCTCATCATTAAACGCAAACACATTTAGAACTATGTCATCTTAACAAAATGATGCTTTCATCATTATAAAATGTTGTATTTCACCTCTGGCAGTATCCATTTTTGAAATATACCTTAATGACAATACAGCGACACCAGCTTTCTTATGTTCAGTGTTTACATGGTCTCCACTTCGCCATCCCTCTATTTTCAATCTGTTGGTGTCTTTTATTTAAAATAGAACAATCTCTGTTTTTAAGTGAAAGTTTTGGTCCATTTACACTTAATATAGTTAATAATATGGTTAAATGTAAGTCTAGTGTAAGTCATCTAGATTAATAGGCTGACTTTTTTTTTCTTTCAGCACTTTTAAGAAGGCAACCCATTATCACTTGGTCTCCAATGTTTCTGATGAGAAGTCAGCCTTTACTCTTATTGCCCCCTTCCTTAGGACTTTGTGTGTGTGTGTTTTTTTTTTTCTTCTGGTTGATTTTAATATGTTTTTCCTATTTTTGATTTTCAGAACTGTGACTATGATTTGCTTGGGTGTGGTTTTCTTTTTATTTATCATGCTTGGAGTTCATTGAACTTCCTAAATCCAAAGGCGGTTAATATTTTAAATCAAATTTGAAAAAATTTTGCCATCCTTTTTTCAAAGGACTCTTTCCTTCCTATGTATGACTTCAATTTTCTTCCTATCTGGGACTCGTTCCTAACTTCCCTTCCTGTCTTAGACTTCAGTTTCACACATGTTGAAACATGAATAGGCCATCATAGCTCTGAAATTTTTGAAAATCCTTTTTTTTCTCAGTGCTTAGATCATTTCTACTGATCTGTCCAGAAGTGTACTGTTTTTTTAAAAAAAATTCTGTAGCACCTAATTTGCTAAGTCCATTCAATGAATTTTTAAATTTCAGATATATTTTTCCAGTTTAAGGATCTCCATTTGGTTCTTTTTCTATTTCCGTATGTATCCTCATATCCCCCATCTCCTTATCCATTATAGCAATCTTTTTCAATAGATTATTTTACATGTATATTATAGTTATTTTAAAGTCTCCATCTGCTAATTCTAACACCTGGAACTTCTGGAAATGTGTTGACTGTTTTTTTCCTAGATTCTGGATGATATTTTCCTGCTTCTTTGTATATAATTTTTAATTATTTACTGTACATTGTGGGCAACATCGTTGAGTTTTGTTCTAGCATACAGTTAAATTACTGACAACCACTTTTATCTTATGGAGGTTTGATGGGTGGGCTTATTTTTGCTTTGCTGTTAGGCCTCATTTGTAGTCCTTGGTTCTAAAATCCTTATTCTTAAGGTATTTCCCTCCTAGGGTTTTAATGAAAAGCACAAATAATGTATTAAGTCCCTTTTCCTCGACTGGACTTGAATTACAAAATTTGTCTCTTCAGTACCATGCAGCTGTTGAAATCTCTGAGGCTTCGTTCTTTGAGCCTTTCAGCTATGACTTTCCATTGGATTCTCTGGAGTCTCATCATGTGCATGTGTTGTTGGTAGTCAGCCAACAGTTTTAGGAGAATTTGTGCACAGATTTTAGGGCTCCCCACATCGTCTCCCTCCTTGTTGAAACATTCCCTCCTTAATTTCTAACTACTCTGGCAGACCCACACCCTGACTTCTGAATCCTCAGTTCAGTCATTCAGCCTCTTCTTGATTGCACTCTGTCCCTTACGTATTTTGCAAAAGGAGGTGTGTCCTCAGAGAAAAGGCTGTTTAAATGTGGACCTCACCTAGTTTGTTTCCATATTTCAAGGATTACCATTCCTCTGGTTTCTGCCTATTTTTAGTCATTCCCCAGGGACTTCAAACGTCGTTTTAATTCTGATTTTATGATTGTTTGCACTGTTTTTTGATCCAGAGTTCAAAATTGTTATTGGCAAATGGTAGTTCAATAAAAGCCACTCTGCTATCACCAGAAATGAACTCCTATCATTACCATAAAAAAACCAAACCAAACCAAAACAATAAATAACCTCTGATCCTTCTAGACAGAAATGAACTTCCCCCGAAGATGTATGTAATAATATAAGAATGTAATAATGGTAAGAGCTACCTGTTATTGAGCATCCAGTATGTGTTGGACATTGTTCTAGGTGCTTTATGTATCCTAAATTTACAGATGAGAAAACTGAAGTACAGAGAAGTTAAGGAACTTGGCCAAATTCATGCACGTGGTAAAACGAAAGCCAGGACTATCCCATGTCATAGCTGACTCCCTCATCCATGATGCTATGCTGCTATTCAAACATAGGGTAGTTGTTCCTTGATGGAAACAACTTAGAGGAGACTTAAGCTTGTAGTAGAGAATTCAACTAAATAGCTTTTATAGTTCCTTTAAATGTAATAATCTGTTTTCTTTTTTTTTTCTTTGAGACGGAGTCTCACTCTGTCACCAGGCTGGAGTGCAGTGGTGCGATCTGGACTAACTGCAACTTCCACCTCCTAGGTTCAAGAGATTCTCCTGTCTCAGCCTCCGGAGTAGCTGGGACTACAGGCATGCACCACCACACTCAGCTAATTTTTGTATTTTTAGTAGAGATGGGGTTTCACCATGTTGGCCAGGATGGTCTCAATCTCTTGACCTTGTGATCCGCCCACCTCGGCATCCACAAGTGCTGGGATTAAAGGCGTGAGCCACCACGCCCGGCCTAAATGTA